>NC_080671.1:454957785-455322276 GCF_030247195.1 Topomyia yanbarensis
GATATCATGAAAATAATAAAAAATGCCCGCCACGTTCCATCGTTCATTGTCGTCTGCTTCTTCGGCAGTAGTAAAGAGTGTGAGACCCGACTTTTACAATTATAATTCTTGTAGCCGTTCTTGCCGCCTATTGCTGGCTGTTTGACTTAGCTTTAATACCAATTTATCGCTATTCCTTGGCCCTCACTCCTGAATGAAATGTTTTTGCGGTTTGACTGCCCGCTCCCTCTCAGACTGCGATTATTGATTGTGATTCGGTTGTTGTTTCTGGCCCACTTTGGACCACTCTTTCGCCACCGACAGTCCGGCACTTGCCGCAAGATTTCGTTCCTCCCGATCACGACCATCAGCCGGGCGATTCGAATGTTGGCGAAGGGAAAATATTTGCAGTCATTTGTCAAACTGCCTCAAGGCGATGGCGTACTCATCAGCAGTTGTGCGTTCAGTTCGGTATTGTAGTGAGGCGGAATCGACACTTGAGACCACCACCGTTGGAGTGTATTCTGGGTTGGCCGATGAATTCTGCCGGGCAGCTTCGATGAGTTATTAAAGTTGTTGTTTCGTGTACGTGGTTATGGGAAGGCTTTCGGGTGTTCTGGCTGTTTGTGCTCATTTCGAATGATGTTTCACTTTTGTGATCAGCTTATAAATGACACTCCTAAATGAATGGAGTGTCGATGATGGTTTGGTATGAATGAAAAATGTCGTCAAATCACGTTCGAAACTGGTTGTTGTTCGGAGCTGGTGGGAGGGGAACATTAATGAAATATTTATTTATGATCTGGATTATCCTATGAGTACACTTTGCAGATGATTTATTCATTAAATATTGATTTTAGATAATTAGAGTAGATTAGTTTTTTTTTCTTTGAAGGAAACAGATTTTTCAAGGAAGTTCTGCAACTTGATGATATTTAAATAAACATTTTTGGGTAGTTGATGGATTGCAGTAACCTTCTATGAAGAGTTTGCTCTGTTTCCTCTGACCAATTTCAACCGGAAATAAAATGGTTTCAAATGGAATAAGTAAAGAAAAATAATCGGATGGGGGTTCCTGAACAACTTTTTTTTTATTTTAAAGTGTTTTGTTTGAAAACATAAATTTTACAATGCAACTTCTCGCATTTTTGCCAGAAGACATCACTACAAATCGATTTAAAACCATCCGAGGATGTTATTAAAATTTTATCAAAGTTTTTGGATTTGCGCGGGTAAAAGTACAAAAATTGATTTCCAAGTAGATGAGTAACTTGAGTAGATAAAATTCGTACGAAATTAGTACTCCTTTCCAGCATGCTGTGTAATATAGAACAAAGGAACAGTTTCTTCAGTCACAAATATATTCGTGTCTTCTTGTGCATTTATTGTCTCATTCTGAAGGATGGCCGATGTAACCTTGAATCAACATCCTTTTCCATCAGTGTCTTTCAAAATATTCAAATTTGATTAAAATTCAAATCTTTCTCTTTGAACAAAGCCGATTTGATGTTTCGAGTCATTTAATTTGATTTCGATTTTGAGAATCCTGATTGACCGTTGCAAAGTTTATAAAATGATAAAAAGACAGCAAAAATTCTAGGAGTTTTAGATTCAAGTTTGTTATCGTTTGGGATAGATTCGAGGATTTTTTTTTCAAATCAAATTAAATTTTTGATTCAAAAGAAACCAATTTCACACAATCTAGGAGAAAGGCGTCAAAACCTACTGTTGTAATTCTCTTCGAGGAGGAATTCCGAAATCGTTATACGTCGAACAGTAGTCGCAATAGTAAATGAAACATATTCGTTTTGTCCATTGTACGAAGATAGGGAGCTCAATATAAAAGTAGATACAGAAAATACCTATATCTCAAGAAGTGTTGCTGTTACTGTCCCAGGTTCTGGATAGAGTTGGCTATTTACTAAATATGTGATTTTAGCTCTTAGCCTATATTATGCGATATATCTTCAATAAATAGACTTAAATTTCTGGGATGGCTTAGCACGAAATTTTCTTGTTTGTTAACTATAACGATTTCGGGATTTTTTCCAAAAAAAATTTTGAAAGTTAGCTTTCAATCCCATTTTTCTAAGATTATGCGATTTGAGTCTAAGAGAAACTCGGCATCTATACATTCTGACAAATCAAAGTCCTGGAATTTCAAAATTCAAAAAGTTAACAAACACGGACCTAAAACTCAGAGTTTTCTTTGCTCAGTTAATAATCTTTCTTTTAATTTTTAAAAGGGCAGAAAGGATTATCAATAAAAAGTTGCAACGAAAGCCGTAATTTATTGCAATGATTCAAATTGTCTAATTGGGTTTATTCAAAAATAATGTCTTGAATTTCATTCAAATTCATTTATTAGGCAGAATCTGAACAGAACGAGGGTAATTCTAAATTATGTTCATTCGCCATCCCCCTAGAATGAAAGAAGAAATTAAATAGAAGAAACAAATACATGATATGCGAAGACTTGTATTTAAGCGCTCACATCAATGACGATACAAATATGTTACATATTATTATAGATGAAAAAAATATTATGAAAAGTCCACGTGGATATTTCCTATACCCCCACCTCTTCCTCATGGACAAACGTAGACTTTCTCGTGACCCATACCTTCCCCTAAATTGTCCACGCGATATTTGGATGGCCTCTAACTATTTGGAGCCGGAGCATTGCGACAAAGTGGACCGATCGAGCATGTTACGGCGGGCTGCCAAGCAATAACTGAAACAGCCTACCTCGATCGCCACAATGCTGTGACTAGAATCGTGCACCAACAAATCCTGGTGAACCAATGTGTATCATACTACAACTAAATAAGGTAATGAGCATATTATGGCACTATTAGGGAGAACATCGCAATATTTTTTGAACAACTTTTAAATGGTGCTATAATATCTATAACCTTTCTCAGAATAATATGTCAGTGTATTGTTTCTTGGACATCTATATAATGCTTATTGACATTGAAAATGTCATACTCCACTAACTGGGGCTCGGCGTTATTCTAAAATCTAACGTATCTCATATGTAACGAAACTATGTAAGGTTTGCCCGCTTATAACTTTGCTATGATTAGATGGATTTTGATCATTTATACACCAGCCGATTGCGAAATATTGGTAATATCTGTGCTATAAAAGTAGTCTATTTAAAATCCGTATAATTGAAAAGTTCACGAAGAAAGGGAAATTTTCCATCAGCGAGGCAACTATTTCAGGTAAAGCCGTCAATAGGAAGCATCTAAATGGCTTAATAAAACACAGAATGTTATAAATAGAGGTGCCACGTGCCTGTTTGAATCAGTTGTTGCTCTTATGCCAAATTAGCAACATCATGGCTATAGTTTCTGGACGATACCATAAGCGGTAGACGCTACGGATTTTCGGGAGCGGTGGCATCACACACAGTTAAACAGTGTACGAATTTGTCTGGTACCAGCACGGTGTCACAGAAAGATTTGCAAAGCAGGTTGGATGGGTGGTTTTGTACCTCGAAAAAAAAAATGCTTGTGTATGCGTTAGAATGACGATGTTTGTAGGTATGTGATACGTTTTTTATCACTAAGGCATCTGACAACAAACTTCTGTCAATATTTCTAAAGCTCGGGCGGACTCAACTGGTTTTACGCCTGCAGAAAGGCGGGGATTAGTTGGAGAAATTGCTGGGCGAGACTCTCATAACAGTCTCTCTCTGTTCGAGCCGGTGGACAAGCAGAAAAAAGTCGGAGAGTCTTTTCGAGGAATATCGTTGGCAACGATCCTTTTTTGCGTCGGATGCCCGCCATGCTACCAACACCATCACATCAACAACCCGAGCGAATCCGAAGATGAAAAAGTCATGTCGGATCGGTCTAGTGCGGATATACCTTTATTGTGGTCTCATGTAGATCTTCTGTTCGTCAACCGTTCCAATATGGCATTAGACGTTTCCCCATGCAATGATATTCATGAAAGGGCCTATGCTAAAAAGTTTTAGATTGCATGTCGCAATTTTAAACTTTTTAACAACTGAAGTTCAGGGGAATGTGCTTCCTCATAATGCGCTGTTTTGTTTTCTAGGATTCAAGTCAGCGCCAGCTACTTTCTTTGTTTACGTAATGCACAGAGTGTATGTAAGGAGAGTGACGACATCTATGAAATAAGAAACAATGATTATCCGCCAGTGTCAATCTAATCTAACAAACGACTTCTCCAATCCATCTATTGTTAGGTATTGTTCCGTGTATGATAGTTGTCATTCGCTTTACACATATTTTCATGATCCGTACGAAAATGAGAGCTTCGTAGTTCGCGATTTATTATTGTGCCTCAAGACTGTAATGATGGTCATAGTGATGATCGCGTAATTTTCGATTTATTGATTTGATTAATCAACCAATATAATCGATTAAGATTAATAATCGATTTGATAGTAATTCTTAGTTTGTCAACCAAAAAAGGTCTATAAATATCAACTTTGATATTTCAACGATAGCCAAGAGGAAGTGATACATTTGGATTTACATAAACAATTGTAATATTTTTTATTAATTTAATTAGTCTGTCTGATTTGGTATTATGCATGTTACGTGTTTGAACAGGTTTCTTTGTAATGTTTTATCTAAATAATTGTGGAAGGGTCCAAAATGTGAAAAATTCATGCTGAAAAGAAATGTAATTTTCGAGTTTATGTGAATTTATAAAACATCCATGGACAGTTTTCTTCTAGGAACAGTAATTTTGGGCCGGACTCGTGTATGTATTTCATTAAAAAACATAGGCAAGCCAATATTATTGACGTTAACGTAATTTCACTTCCTCTAGGGGTCCAAAATTGGTTGGTTACTCTGTTACCTAGAATATAATTCTTTTATTCATCATCCTTCTTCTAATTACGAGTACCTACCCTAAATTATACGTAAATTATATTTTGCAAGCATTGCAAATATGTCTTCATTGTTGTTAGCATTTTGAAAGTACTGCGAATTGATATGATTCAATACCCCATACAGTGCGAAATCGCACACACCATTCGCATATCCCCTGCTTTGAGACGCAAATAGCCGCTAAAATCCATCTTTCGAGTAAATTCACAATATCTGCATTTCATGAAGGATGTCACTTCATTTGGCTTACATTGGAGTACTCCTGCGTCATGATGAGTTAATGATTTATCAAAATAAACGTCGTTGGATAAACCCTCGAGGCATAAAAGCAAGCTGTCAAATTTCAAGTTAAAGGGAAAATTCAGGGAAATCGTTTTTGGCCAAGCGCAGTTTAACTTTTCAATTATATTTACTGTATGTAAGCAAACAATTATATTTATTTTTTAAATTTTGGATTATAGAGGTTTTAACCTTAAGATCATTCGCCTCTTCGGGTTAGAAAAATCTCTTATGAAAAATTTCTAACCCTATGTGCGGGGTCGGGACTCGAAGACAAGTGCGCTGCACCCACCCCCTTAAAAACAATTGTTGAACGTTGTGGTTTTTAGTGTATCTACATCTTTTGACACAAAGTACTCTCAGAAAATTTACAATAATGCTATAGATAGTAAAAAATTCACCGCGTGTATAGTTCTAGTCACAACTTTAAAACATTTTTAAGTGAAATTGGTGCGAAAGTTTTAGTTTTTAAGCTTTGTAGGTCGTGTGTCTATACGAGCAAGCTATGTTTGCCTAAAACTTTCATTAATTGTTAAATATATTGTAGAATAATCGAACTTTTTCCCAAACGTGCTACTATTGAAATTAATAAGGGAGCGTCTACCCTATATATGGGACCCTAACCATTTAAAGGGAATAACTCAAATTAACAAACAAACAGTTTAACAAAAGTACGAACTAAAAATTTGAATTCAAATTCTAATGGGAATGGTTTTCTGGTCCTAATAAGGACTGTTTGTTGTGAATATTTTTCGCGGTTTCCTTGCCAGTAACAGTGCGGTTTCCTAATGCGTCTCGTGATGGAAGCAATTTTGAGTGCGCTTTTTGTTGGCTACTGCCAGGGATGCGAACGGTACCGGTAAACTACATGTTTTCCGGTGTATTTACATTTGCACAAGCCGGACAGCCCGCTACAGCGACACATCACTGCTGCTGCTGCCAAAACGGTAGCCAGACCGAGTACACTTTTCCGTACAGCAGTGAGAGTTTGGCGCAGTAAAGTTCGACCTTTCGCTTTGTACACTCTTCTCTGTTCATTCAAAGAGAGAGGATCGCACACGAAAGCGTTGCTGCTGGTCGTGGTGTAAATGAGCTGCATTCATTGTCGTTGTTTGTGATTAAAAATGTTAAAAAGTGTAAAATAAGGAAAGAGAAACTGTGCCGCTCGCGTCCGGTGGCTGTACTAGGGGCGGTATTTTTTTATTATGTTACTGCTTTACACACAGGCTGCCATACAGCGCTGAGCGTCTTGCAGTAGCGAACGGCAGCAGCGTCGAAGAAGAAAGGAGAATGTAGGCAAAAATATTACAGCCGTAGAAATGGGAGGCATTTTGCATCTTTGGCTACTGCTAGCGGGAGCGTTCCTTTTAGGAATTGGAAAAGCGGGTCACCGGCGACAAAATGCTTGTCAAGTAGGCGGCGTTAACAATAAAATAAAATTTACTTTCGTTACCAATCAAAGCACCGATAATGGTGCCATAGGATAGGTGCCAAAAAACTTTTTTCACTAACGCACGGTCATTATGGACAGTATACACATTAGTGGTTTTAACCCTATCCAGAATCCAGAACTAAATTCAAGGAATTAGATAAGCATGCTCACAAATTTCATCTAACTCGAGTTGACTCGCAGATTGGGGTGAGTAGAGTGTGTCGCGAGTTTTGTCGTCTTACGTCACACCTGACGCGCAATAAAAGCAATAATTATAATTTATTTATATTGACTCAAGTGCATTCCACTTCCTATGATGGCCCCTGGGGGTGAATTCATCTCCGTTGAAAATTTTTGGTATACATACACCGAACTGTATTTGTGAAAGTTGTTATAAGATTTTCATGCAATCCGATCCGGCCCATGTTCGACTACTGCAAATTAAGCTGCAAACGTTTGATGACGACATGGATTAGATTTTTTTAGATCTGGTGTAAAAATAAAATTGTAATTTGGATCTAGCGGTGCAGATGCCTGATAGCGATGGACTCTCTCAAAAGCCGACTGTAACATTAATCTATCATAAGTTCTCTGTAACTGGCTGTCCAGAGAAATAAACACATAATAGCACTTCTGAAAGTCCCTTATACCCCATCCCATTAACAAAAACTCTTACCGTGGCAGACAGTGTGATGCAGAGGTATATATTGTTATGGTATCCATAACACCGTTACACTACCATTCCTTTCCATCCTTGATGAGGACGTGACCGGCGCCGTTATTAGCATTTCAAATTATAGAACTCACGAACATGCACTTTTAAAATGGATAGTTACTCCCAGGCTGCATTCGTTGATTCTCTGTGCAATTTTGCTTTTTCTGGTAAATCACGCAGTAGCAACTACTGTTCATTACACCCAGGTTTTTTTTACGCGTAAAAAAACCGCGTAAAAAAACCGCGTTAATTGAAAAATCCGCGTAAAAAAACCGCGTTAATTCGAAAATCCGCGCAAAAAAAAACTCTCAGCAAAAGACAATTAACACGGTTTTTGCAAAAAATAGTCCTTTTGAATGCAAAAGACTTAGAAAATTTTCGGAAAGATGGAAGAGACGGGTCTGGAAGATTCCTTATGGCCCGCACCCCAACAATATGGGTATTTTTGGAATGGTCTTGAAGGTAGGTAGGTGCCAGAAATTGATTTTTGACGCCATTTTGCAATCCAAGATGGCGACTTTCCGGTTTAGCGAAATTCGCTATAACTCAATCAATATGGGTATTTTCGGAATGGTCTTGACGAGTAGATGCCAGAAATAAATAAATCTGCTCCTTCCCAGCAAGGTTTTCCATGAAAATTGATTTTTGGCGCCATTTTCACATCCCAAATGGCGGCCTCCGGTTTAGCGAGATTCTCTACAACTCAATCAACATGAGTATTTTCGGAATGGTTTTGACGAGTAGCAGACAAACGTCGATGTTGGCCGTCATTTTAAAATTCTAGATGGCGACTTCCGGTTTACCGAAATTCTCGCATGAAAAATTTGGGCAATCATCTAAATCATCCTCAAATATAAGTCCAATCATAAACCAGCAAAATGCAAAATATTTTTATGTGGAAAGTGCGGTGAGAATGGAAGAAAGAGAAGAAAGAGACGTGTGTGGTGTGAGTTGGGGGTTCGAATTTATTAAATTAAACATATTGCTTAAATTTAAGTAAATTCAACTGTTTAATTAAAACTATTTGTACTACAACTTCAACTTCCAAATATACCAATATTGATTGGGTTATAGCGAATTTCGGGAAATCGGAAATCGCCATCTTGGATTTAAAAATGGCGTCAAAAATCAATTTTTGGAACCTACTCGTTAAGATCATTCCAAAACACTCATGTTGACTGGGTTATAGCGAATTTCGCTAAACCGGAAGTCGCCACCTTGGATTTCAAAATGGCGCCAAACATAAATTTCTGGTACCTACTCTTCAAGACCATTCCGACAATACCCATATTGCATGTGTTGTAGGGAATTTCCGCTAAACCGGATGTCGCCATCTTGGATTTCAAAATGGCGTCAAACAAAAATTTCTAGCACCTACTTGTCAATACCATTCCGAAAATACCCATATTGTTGGGGGTACGGGTCATAAGGAATCTTCCAGACCCGTGCTTCTGGTGCTGAAGCGAGACGCACAATCTAGTGCGGTATACAAGGCCTTGGCCCAAGAGGTCCTTAGTGAAGGCGCCCAAGTCAGGTCGCTAGGGGAAATGTGCAAGCATCTGGACGAGTTCACGACCGCAGAAGATGTCGTCGCAGCCGTTAAGGAACAATGCGACGTCACAATCGAGCGGGCCTCTGTGCGATTTATAGATGGACCCTCTGGCACCCAAGTAGCCTACCTCAGGCTACTGAAGGCGGATGCCAAAAAGGTAACCGAGAAAGGGAAGCTGAAGATCGGCTGGTCGGTATGCCCTATTAGCATACCCCAGCCGCCTTCAGTGGATAGGTGCTATCGGTGCCTTGAGTCCGGCCACAAAGCCTACGAGTGCAAGAACATAGACAGGAGCAAACTATGTCGTCGCTGCGGCGAGGAGGGGCATAAGGAGAGGGGTTGCACTAAGGCGTACAAGTGCCTTATCTGCACCGCTAAGAAGCAAGCCCATAAACATGCTATGGGCGGACCTTCGTGTCCCTTCGGTGAGGCAAATAAGAAGAAGCCGTGAACGTCACACAGCTAAATCTTAACCATTGTGCAGCAGCCCAACAGCTGCTGTGGCAGTCGGTCTCGGAGTCGAGAACAGATGTCGCCCTCTTATCAGACCCGTACCGCATCCCTGCCGGCAACGGCAATTGGGTGTCGGACGGGTCTGGAATGGTGGCAATCTGTACAGCGGGACGGTTCCCGGTTCAAGAGGTAATACACTCCTCCGCCGAGGGTGTGGCGATTGCCAAGATCAATGGGGTGTTCTATTGCAGCTGCTACACCCCACCAAGGTGACCAATAGAACAGTTCAACCAAATGATCGACAGGCTCTCGTCGGACCTAGTGGGCCGGGAACCGGTAGTCATAGCGGGACTTTAACGCTTGGGCAGTGGAGTGGGGCAGCCGCTGTACAAATAGCAGGGGTCAAGCGCTAATGGAGGCGCTTGCGAAACTCGATACTGTGCTAGCTAATGATGGCTCCGCTAGTACATTCCGTAGAAACGGGGTGGAGGCGTGGATTGACGTAACATTTGCCAGCCCGAGTCTGGATCCAGGCATGGAATGGAGGGTAGACGAAGGCTACACCCATAGCGATCACTTAGCAATCCGCTTTAAGATCAACTATGGTGTGCAGCATCCGAGGGCGGGAGATCCCTGTCAGGTACGCGGGTGGAAGTCCAATCACTTCGACAGCGAAGCTTTCACCGCGGCCCTGGGACTGGAGGCCAACACCGACAGTCTAAGCGGGGATGCGCTGGTAGTTGTTCTATCACGCGCGTGCGACGCCACTATGCCGAGAAAAACACTACCAAGAAATGGTAGATGCCCGGTATACTGGTGGAGTGCCGAGATTGCAGCTCTACGGTCAGCCTGCCTCAGAGCTAGACGTAGGATGCAAAGAGCTCGCACCGGGGATGCAAGAGAGAACCGCCGTGAAGTGTTTCGAGCTGCGAAATTGGCCCTTAACAAGGCCATTAAAAGCAGCAAGAGAGCGTGTTTCGACAACCTGTGTGAGAGTGCCAACGCGAATCCGTGTGGTGACGCCTACAGGATTGTGATGGCCAAGACCAAAGGGGGCTCCTCACCCCCAGAACGGTCTCCGGACCGGTTGGCAACGATTATCGAAGTACTCTTCCCGTCTCGAGCCACAAGCCCCTGGCCACCTGCACTACGAGACAGTGCGGGCACGGCCGAAATGGTGGCTCCAGTGACGAATGAAGAACTACTCGCAGTGGCTAAATCCCTAGCAATGAACAAAGCTCCAGGGCCGGATGGAGTTCCAAACAACGCTCTCAAGGCAGCGATCATAGCGAACCCGAACATGTTCAGGCTAGCTATGCAGAGATGCCTTGACGAGTGCCGTTTCCCCGATAGATGGAAAAGGCAGAAACTGGTGCTGTTGCCGAAGCCCGGGAAGCCGCCAGGCGAACCATCGGCGTACAGACCAATCTGTCTGATAGACACGACTGGCAAACTGCTTGAGAGGATCATCCTCAACAGGCTCACCCCGTACGCGGAAGGTACGGACGGTCTGTCAAGCAACCAGTTTGGCTTTCGGAAGGGTAAGTCCACAGTGGACGCTCTCAACTCAGTGATAAATACTGCCGAGATAGCGATCCAACGAAAAAGGCGAGGTATTCGATACTGTGCGTTAGTGACACTTGACGTGAAGAACGCATTTAACAGCGCAAGCTGGGATGCCATCGCGCTCTCGTTACACCGGCTTAGCCTACCGGTGGGTCTGTACCGGATCCTGGAAAGTTACTTCCAAAACCGCGTACTGATATACGAGACCGATGCCGGTCAGAAAAGGGTTCCGATTACCGCCGGAGTCCCGCAGGGCTCGATCCTAGGCCCGGTGCTATGGAACCTCATGTATGACGGGGTTCTGAGACTGAAGTTCCCTCCTGGGGTCAAGATCGTCGGCTTTGCTGACGACGTAACCTTGGAGGTCTACGGGGAGTCAATCCCTGAGGTAGAACTAACCGCAGAACACGCGATTAGCACGGTGGAGGAATGGATGAGCGCGAGAGGCCTGGAGCTCGCTCATCATAAGACGGAGGTAGTTATCGTCAACAACCGCAAGTCGGCACAACATGCAGTTATCCATGTGGGAGAAGTCGCGATCACTTCACAGCGAAGTCTGAAGTCTCTCGGAGTCATCATAGACGACAAGCTGACCTTCGGCAGCCATGTCGACTATACGTGCAAGAGAGCGTCGACTGCTGTTGCGGCACTATCGAGAATGATGTCCAACAGCTCAAAGGTGTGCGCCAGTAGACGTAGGTTACTGGCAGGCGTTGCCGTATCTATCCTCAGGTACGGCGGCCCGTCATGGTCAAGAGCACTGAGGGTAACCAGTTACCTACAGAAACTGGAGAGCACCTACCGCGTGATGTGCCTCAGAGTGATATCTGCCTACCGCACGGTATCACACGATGCATCCTGCGTGATAGCGAGCATGATGCCAGTCGGGCTGGTGGTTCGGGAAGATGAGGAGTGCTTTGAGCTACGTGGAAATAGGGGAGCCCGCGAGCGCACCAGGGTGACCTCGGTCGCCAGATGGCAGCGTGAGTGGGACAACTCCTCGAAAGGTAGGTGGACCCACCGGCTGATACCTAGCATATCGAGCTGGGTGGGAAGACCCCATGGGGAAGTTCACTTCCACCTGACACAATTCCTGTCAGGCCATGGCTGTTTCCGTCAGTACCTCCACAAGTTCGGGCACGCGGAGGTCCTAGTCTGCCCGGACTGCCCAGGAGTAGATGAAACTGCCGAACACATACTGTTCGTATGTCATCGGTTCGACGTCGAAAGAAGAGCAATGCTTGACGTCTGTGGCTGGGACACAACCCCTGATACCCTTATTCAGCGGATGTGTCAATCGGTGGAGAAGTGGAACGCAGTCTCGGCTGCTACAATCCAGATTGCCAGTAGGCTACAGGTAATCTGGCGAACCGAGCAACAGACGACTGGCACGGCTAACTAGTGATTGGTTAGCTGGAGCGAAAAAGGCCAAGCGCAAAATAAGAGAGTGAATGGTCTGTTCATGCCGAGGCAGGTTGGCGCAGCGAATGGCAACCGCGTAAGGGGTAAACCCAGCCACCCCGAAGCAAGACAGAAGAGTGAGTGTATAGGCGTATAAGTGGACTGCCTCATGCCAAGACGGGAGGGTCGTAGCGTAGTATGTTGGAACTAAGCTATCGATTCCTCATGGCGTGGCAGAGGAGTGAAAGGGTGAGCATCCAAGTCAGTCTCACACGGCATGTTAAGGGTGAGCACAAAAGTCAGCCTCACATGGCATGGTAGAGGCTAGCACAAAAGTCAGCCTCGCAAGGAACGAAAAAGGTGAGCACAAAAGTCAGCCTCATGTGGGAGTGTTTGAGAGTGAATCAAAGTGCGATTGAGAGAGCACCCAAGTAAGCCTCATACAGGACGTATGAACGCGTGAGTGAGAGTGAATGAAGTAAGAAGCTGAAGTAATACCGAGAGGTAGTTTCTGGGAGGAATGATGGCGGAGCCCAATGGAGTTTGGTCGGTATTAATGGCAGCGTCACCATTTGAGCCTGACACGCCCCCAGTGCACCCCGTGTGGTAAATTGGACCCTACCAATAGCACGTGTACTGGGCTAGGACGTAAAGGTCTTCTCCATTGTAAAAAAAAGACCCATCTCTCCCATAGTCCCATCTTTCCGAAAATCTTCTAAGTCTTTTGCATTCAGAAGGACTTAGAATATTTTTTGCAAAAACCGTGTTAATGGCGAAATCCGCGCAAAATAAAAACTGCCAAAATTCTTCCAAGTGCTTTGCACTTAGACTTAGAAATTTTTTTTCAGAAAAAAGTCTAAGTCTTTTGCATTCAAAAGGACTTGGAATATTTTTGCAAAAACCGCGTTAATTGGAAAATCCGCGTAAAAAAAACCTCGTAGAAAACCGCGCAAAAAAAACCGCGTGAGAAAAATCCTGGGTGTATGTTCATATCATTATGTTTGTACTCATGCTCATATTCAATATGTAAGGTAACTTGAAAATTTTTTTGTGATATGTTTTGTCAATCGTCGTCGATATCCCTAGACAACGAAGTTATAGCAAAATTGAATTCTTTGTCGTTTACTGAAGCCTTCATGGGTAATACTGAATCAGCTTAATCCAATCAGACCTAACACAATAACTGCAGCTGTACGGAATGTATAATTAAGTGGATTGGCGGACTTTAGACCTTGATGTTTATGAACTTCCCAAAAGGATTTAATATATCTTGGACTTGGTACAGACATAATGTATAAAAATCAACTCGTGAAGGTAAGGTTTGTTACTATCTCTATTCTCAGTTCTCCACCGATTTCATATCTGGTAAATACTGGCTCGATTGATTCTACCGTGACTGTTTATTTTGAATATTTTCCACATTTAAACAAAATCGAACTGAAATGGATGAGAGAAGAAAACAGTACGAGCTGATTGAATTTGTTGCATACTGTTTCAAGTTATTTATTTTGCATCTTAAATTTTTCAACAATACCCCATATATTACATCGTAAAAAGGTGCACCTTAAGTCTACAATCAAACCGGTTCTGATACCGATCCGATCGCAAGATTCGTTAAGGAAACGGATGCTCAACTCAAAACTCAACCTTCACCAGTAGCTACACTGTTCCCCTCTTATCGGAGGATGATTCGCAGCGCCATAAATTTACATTCGCAAATTGGTTAAACACGGTAAAGGGGGGAAGCCAATCCGTGCTGAGCCACGCTGCAAAAGAGCAAATAGTATCTACGTACGGCTGCATACAAATCCGGGACTGAGCGAGTCCCGTTTTATCGGAAGGGATACGCCCTAAGCCACCAGCAAACGGAACGGCTTAGCAAACAAGCTGAACTTTGCATTGGCAACGCCAATACCTAGAAATAAATATATGGAAATGAAAGGAAAACGAACAATCCGTTTTAATAAATTGGAAAATGAAAATTCAATATGCGATTTGATAACGAGCAAAAGTTTGCCTTTCACCTTTCCACCAAACCGCCACCACGCCACAGTGCTATTGAATTTCATCAATTGGACGATTTCTGTTCCCTAACCAACCGTTCACGGAATGAAAGAATGGAAGCCACCGACGCTTTTGGATATTTTCTTTCGCTAAGTAGCTATCTACCGCCTAACACAAAGGACGGATTAACCGTTGAATTGATTGAGTTGTTATCTTTGTAATTTTAAAACGAACGCCTTTTCTTATTTAAATTTATTTTGATTTCGAAGTTTTTCTTTCCGCTCGAAGATGTTCCGAAATTGAATTTTCAGCAGGTTCCATCGAGAAACAAGCGCATTTCTTGGATGTTACGGAATTTGATCTAAGCCAAGTCAGCTTATCGCACCTACCTTTGAAACCGATCTCCGCTAATCCGATCAGACCTTTATCTAGATCCATCAAATCCGTCTCAGCTCCCTGTGGCTACTAGTCTTATTTTATTTTTCTATTCTATTTCGATTCTCCAATGTCACCCGCACCGAAGACAAATGTATCCATGGCATGTTTTTCGTATTCTGGATCCATTAGACGCGAGAGATGCAACCATGTCGGACAATTCTTCATAGAGCTAAGGGTGTGTCCCCGGTGCCGGCGAACTGTCAGTCAGGGAAGGGGCAGACTAGAACGACTCCGCACATAAAATCAGATTCATGTTTCAAACGAAATCTCTGTCGCCATCAAACGGAAGGATGTTCCGCAAGTCTGTGTTCTGTTCAGCCAGCAGAATAAGGCGTGCCCCACGGACAGATAAGACAAACTAGCAGTCAGCGTGAAGCAAATTGGATCTTGCCAGCATATAGGTATACAATATCTGCGGCTGCGGGAGAAAAGAAACGATGCGGTCATGCCGCACTGGGGGTTTTGATATTCTCTGTTACATTTAATTTATGAACGTGCCCGACTGTTGCTGCCGGTGTTTTTTTGTTGGTTGTCTCTGTCCGAAAACAGAATGCAGCAGCTTGAACCCGAAAAAATCTCTGAACTGAGGTTTAACTGTTGGAAAAATGTAGTCGGGGTTCGTGCATAAGTAAATTTGAATACGCATTTCAAAACATTTGTTCTAAGGAGGGTATTCATCGTCGTTGAGCTGCTGGAACTTGTTATCACAGAATCAGTTTCAAAAAAATCAGTAGAACTAGATTAGAATCCAGTTAAAATTTTATTAGACAATCCACTAACTCGATTTAATTGGATAACTGCCTAGCAGCCTTGATTCAATTTTGCATAATCCCTTTCCCCAGCTAACCAGAGAACGACAATGTTTTGGCAAAAATTTCGACATCCACCAGAAACGATTATAAATCAGATGAAAAAGGCAAAAATGAAACAGAATATGAAGAGTGGCGTGAAAAGGTAGGGTCCTTCAACTTTTCCGACACATGCCGCACAGAAAACGGTCTGTTATTATCTCACACTCTTCCAGAGCCTAAACGCGAACAAACCTTTTAGATACATATTCAGCCAAAAAAATAAATGGGGGAACTGAAACCCGGCTGCTGGTGGCGATTTTTGCGTGCGGTTGTTCGGATTAAACGCTACCATATAATTATCACACGTCTTTTTTTAGTGGTCTGGGCGAAACTTTATTGCCGACGACACGATCGTGGGGTTGATCTGCCTCTGGAAGGGGTTTGGCTTTGGTCAGCTTTGAGAATCGAAATCTTATCGCGCTTTCATTAGGAGTCCATTAAAAATCAGAGCAAGTTTATTAAATTATTTCGACCCGCTGAACAGCAGTGGGAATGGAAGAGATGCGCGATCGGTGGATTGAATAATGCAAACCACCTTGAAAGCTAGTCGAAAAATGTCGTTGGGGTTTGTATGTTGGACCCACTCCAATATGGTTTTGCCGCCGTTTTCAACAGATTTATTTTTCGAGCATATCTGAAACATATTTTTCACAAAACGATATAATCAAAACCAAAACACGATGCAAGCTGATTTGCATAAATAGTTTATTCGATGAAAAGTGGACACAAACTGTTGTCTACAACATTTTAAACATATTGACATCGAACAAGCAGAGGCAAGTTGAGCACTCACAATCTTAGTACATCTTAGTGTGCAAGGGGAGGGAGGAGTTCTTATTGTTCTGTATTTTTTTTGAATCCAGCTGTTTCTCAGGATTTTTTGTTGTAAGAAGCTGACATATGTCCATGAAACTGAAGCCATCTGTCTTGTCTTTCCATTTTTACTTAACTTCCACCTGATAATTGCCCCCATACCGTTTTGATTGAACGGAATTGCGGGCATAAATTGATATCCTTGTCGATGAAATCCATCTTATTATTGTCGTCGTACCACTACGCAAATCAGGCCAGATTTTTGCTGGACCTTTGTGGGTCTTTACAATGCTAGTGTACACCTCTGAGTACACCCTTTCGCCACGGTGTTTTTGTCGAACAAATTTATTCAAAAAATTCGGCATCCGCGAAACTTCAGGAAGTGAAAGAATAGACTTTTCCCTTTCATTTGCAACCGATCGCAAAATAATCGGTCGGGGGGTCCAGAACAACTTTTCATTTCAAAGATTTTTGTTTGAAAACTTAGGTTTTACAAGGATACTATTTCACATTTTTGCCTCTATGTGGTACTATAGACATCCAAATAATACTAAAATTGAGAATCTGATAAAAAATTTAATTGTGTACAACTTTATATAATATATAAATTATATATAAATAAATATATAAATTGCTATAAAATCATCCAAAAAATGTATAAACATTTTATCGGTTTTTAGATCTTCACGGAGCCTACTACGATTGGCAAGGACTCACAAAAATTCTTGGGGTTAGTGTAAGTGTAGTAAGATGAATTTTATTATTTACAAAGTCATATCTTAAACGGAAAAAGGAATCTTCAGATTCCTTCGGTCTTTGAGCACCAGTGATATTTTATAAATATGAAAGTATAGAGAAATGTTGAAATGTTGATATTATTTTTTAGAGATAGATGTTAAATAAAATAGTAAACAGATTTGTTTCTTCTTTATAATACCTATGATACGTCTGGTGTCTAGGTCCTACGTTGTGTGCTATAAGTTCTGCCTTTAATAGGGAGATGAGACCAAAGATTCCGTTTAACACCTGTTTCATTTTAGACGGTGGATTGCTGCATTATCGATAGGACGCCAACTATTTTGGCTCTCCGGTAAATATAAAAGCTCTTATTCCGAATCGAAATAGTGTAAAATGTATTTACTGCGTAATAACCGGTAAACCGACCGCCTACGGCGGTGTTCGATTCTCTACTACGTACTGCCCAAATATATTTTCATACACAGAATAATCTATTAATATTAAACCAAACGTAATGACATACTAGCAACACGGCTAAATCTATGTGGATCTCACTTTCCTTATCTCTCGTTTTAGGGAGTGAGATCGTTCTCACTGCCTTCCGCGATCGATAGATGATGACGAAGATGAACGCAAATGGAACGGCCATAAATTATGCTGTGACGCAACATTCATTCTAGAGGATGGCTATTGTAATCTAGATATCCTCCTTCCTGATCACATCCTGCCTGGTAAAATACAATTGGGTTAAATTCAAAACCCTTTTTTTAATGAATTTAATCAGACAATTCGAGTCATTGTAACAAATGACGGTCCTTATTAAATATTCAATATTAAAAGAAAGACGATTGAAAGAGGTTGAGTTTTAGGTATATGTTTATTGACTTTTGAGGCAGATTCCATTCGTCAGAATGTATAAATGTTGCACTCAAATCGCATTTAATTTCCTAAAGAAACACATTTCACAAAGTCTTAGGAAAAGGCATCAAAACCAAGATTAACAATTTCCTCCGGAATTCCGAAGTATTACTCGCAGATTCCGGAAATTCTGGAAGCGTTACTCGTAGAACACGGATCACAACAGTAAACAGTATTATTAGTTCTCCTAGTAATTTAAGTCTGTTTATTGAAGGTTTCTCGCATAATTTAGGATAAGAACGAGAACCTTATATCAATAATACTGAAAACTCTGTTCAGAATCTGGAGACAGTAAAATCAACACCTCTTTCGGGTAAAGGTAGTAATTTCTAAATCTAATTTTATATTGAGCTACCTACTTTCGTAGAAACGACAACACTTTTATTGCGAATTCTATTCAATGTACAGGGATTCTGCAAATTTTTCTTAAAGAGAATTATGGCAGTGTGCTTTGACATCTTTCTTCTAGGTTATCTGAAGGAACAAGTCTTTTGAAGCCAATGTATGATAGGAGTACAAAAAAAGCCTTGTAGGTATATGGTTCGATGAACAGAAGTCCTCCAATTTTTCCTTAAAGTTAACAAATTTGAACCTAAATCTCATAGGATTATATTTTTATCCATTTTTATCCAGCTAAAGTTTTGACAAAATCGTAATAACTTTCTCAGGCGATTTTAGATCGATTTATAGTTTTCTATATAGATGTAGGCAATGAAATTGCCCATCAGGTTCTTACTTTTAGTAATATTTGAACATCTATAGCAATGCCTAGTGTCAAAAATGTTCAACAGTTTCATTGCAAAACCTAAGTTTTTAACATTACATCTTTAAAATAAAAAGTTGTTCTGGAACCCCTGATAGATTATTTTACTTTTGGTTGCAAACGAAAGAGAAAAGTCCATTCTATCACATACTGAAGATTTCAGGATGCCGATTTTTTTCGAATAAACTTGTTCTACCAAACACATCGAGTCGCCTTTTGATCCCAAGGCTATACTACTTGCAGCTCGTTCTGCGCCGTAAACTGAAGTAGGATCATTGAGCTGACGTTATCATTGAAGATACCAAAGCCAGTGAACTTCTCGGAATTTAGGGTAATTTCGAGTGAGATTCCGCACTCTCTATATCTCGTATATAGGGTCACTTTTATACGGTAATATGATATTGTAAGTTTGTCTTTCGAAGAATTACAACACTGGACATGTAAAATAATCCTTATTATTAACTCACTGAAATTTTATTAATGTGCGTCCAGTTGCATCACTGAGCGTCGAAAATTTTTCAGTACCACATTAAAATTTAGTTTTTTTTTGAATGCACGATTTTTTTTGGACGAATTTCGCGCCAAATCTAACAAATGTTGGCAGAACCCTCTCAGCTTTTAATGAAACTTTCTGTACATGAAGTTTTTGTCACAAAAAGCCACTTTGCATACTTTGTTTTTCAAAAAATGATCTAAACTGTCTTTTGAAAAGGGCCAAACTTCTTTTACTATTTTTTTAAAATGGCTATAGTCTAAAAAAGACAAGTTCTACAAAAAATTTTGAAGGAGTGATTTTCACAAAATTAGTCAAATTTTTGAATAAAAATAATAAAAAAAATTCTTCATTGACTCCTACAGTGCAAAAAATCGTTTTTAAAAATTTAAAGTCGATTTACAAAAAAAACCATTTTTGATTTAGATGAAATTTTGTTCCAAGATAGGTAATTATTTTCCCTATCTACCGTCAAAAATTCAAGTTGGGCACTTTCAAGGAAAAAAAGTTATCTGAAAAAAAATCATTTCCTTGTCCGAACTGATTTTTTTTCAGTGTATTTTTATCGAAAATTAAACCAATGAAAGTCATAATCATCTCAGAATCCATTTTCCCAGCTGCTAGTTGCCTGATACATGCAAAAAGTATCAGTAACGAATTTGGTATATATTCATAACAAACTTGAATGAAGACTGGAAGACTTGGAGACTGCAGTTCATTTGTTCCTTTCAAAACTGATAAATTTCTAAAATTTATTTTATGTGTGATGGAGCAGCAGCACAATACAAAAATAAGAAAAACTTCGCAAGCTTGTTTAGATTCCAGTGAAAGTATGAGTTAAGCGCAGAATGGCATTTTGTTGCAGCATCCCATGGAAAAGGACCTTGTGATGATATTGGTGGCACTCTCAAGCGAATAGCAAAAAGAGCCAGTCTTGCTCGCGACTATGGAAATACCATAACAACTGCCCGACATATAACTGGGCAGCTGAACAAAGAGATAAAAATATCACAAAATTAATTTTCTGCTGCATATTCAATGAACAGTACAACACAATTTTAGCAGAACTCGAAGAGCTGTATAATAACGCCAAAACAATACCTGGAACTCAAAAATTCCACAGTTTTGTGCCTATTCCTGGGGGCAAAATAGAGACGAAAAGGTATTCTAATTCAGAATATTAACCAAAAATATTGTCCTTGTATAGAAATAATACAAAATAGCATGCATGAAGATAGTTTTAAGACAAATGTAATATATAAAATAAATAAATAATTATGTAAAATTCAATACATAATGTTGTAGTGGTTAATTATTTCTCTGATTCTTCCTCAGCACTAAATAAGAAAGTAAAGAAGTAATAATGGAATATTTGTTTAATGACATAAACTCTTTTTAATGAGATTATTGATTAAGGGGTTACAGACCTTTTAATGATAAAAATGTCAAGAAAGCTTGAATTTACGTAAAGGAATAAAGCAATTTTTTCATTACATCAAACTTATAATATTTTGGTAGCACATTTTTTAGTGAAAAAAGCAAGCATAAGTTGATAAAAATAAATTGATAATTGGTGGAGTTATGGCTAGTTCCCCGAAACCCGTTTTTATTTAGGAGGTTTGTGGTGATTACGATTGAAGACCAATAGGTGATCTAAAATCCCAAAACTCAAAAAAATTCATTAATATATGAGTATTCCTCGTATCTTAACGATTAGTTTAATAAATAATATTTTTTTCCTGCATTTGAGAACGTTTTTAGTAAAAAAACGCTGTTTTAAGCTCTAAAAATTGTGTTTAAAAATTCTTATCCATGAAACAAAAATTTATCAATAAAAAAGAAATCGTTAAAGTACGAGAAAAATTAATTACGATAAATTGAAAGAAAAAAATAAAGAAAATTGATTAAGTAGCATTTCGGCAATCGTGATCACGGAAAAAACCATTTTTAGTAAAATGACATTTCGAGATAATCGAGTTTAAAATTTCAAATTACCACTGCTCTTGGTAGACTAAGCGCGCTTGGAAGCGCTGTAACTTTCGGTCTATTTCTCGGATATCTCTATCTCTCTTTTGGAGAAAACATTCTCAAGGAGTTGTACTTTCAGATAGATAGTTAACCCCTTAATAAAAATATGCTTTGTTGCAAAACTAGACAACATCTTCTCACAAACTAAGTGTTACTGGAGTCTGAGATGATTATAACTTTCATTGGTTTAGTTTTCGATAAAAATACACTGAAGAAAAAAAATTAGTTTAGACAAGGAAAAGTTTTTTTAAATAACTTTTTTCCTTAAACGTGCTCAACTTGACGGTAGGTAGGGAACATAATTTCCTATCTTGGAGCAAAATTTCATCCAAATCAAAAATGTTTTTTTTTGTAAATCGACTTTAAATTTGTAAAATTGATTTTTTTCAGTGTAGGAATCAATGAAGAATTTTTTCAATATTTTTATTAAAAAATTTGACTAATTATGTGAAAATCACTACTTCAACATTTTTTTGTAGGATTTGCCATTTTTAAACTATAGCCATTTGAAAAAAATTGGTAAAAAAGTTTGGCCCTTTCCAAAATACAGTCTAGATCATTTTTGAAAAAAAAAAAAACAAAGTATGCAAAGTGGCTTTTTGTGACAAAGTCTTCATGTACAGAAAGTTTCATTAAAAGCTG
Source organism: Topomyia yanbarensis (assembly GCF_030247195.1). NCBI lineage: Eukaryota > Metazoa > Arthropoda > Insecta > Diptera > Culicidae > Topomyia > Topomyia yanbarensis. The sequence goes on from NC_080671.1 coordinate 454,979,728, forward strand.
AGAGGGTGCTGCCAACTCTGAATACGATTTGGCGCGAAATGGTAAATCATTTATCGATTGAATAGCTGGGACCTTTCAGAAAGCATTCTGATCATGAGTAAAATGTCGTCGTGCGGCATCTCTCCCCTACAATTGGGATAGATGACGCATCAAAATTGCGGGTTAGATGCCGCACATGATGGCGGAGGATCCATAACTAAAAAGGGTTTTTTACACATCGGAATGTCATCAAATGAACATTTGCGTTAGGTATGAGTTCTTAATAAGGTATATCCACAAACTAACGGACCTAACACAGTGGCATATAGGATTACGAGTCTATTTATCTATATATTTAAACGTGCGATATGCATTTAAGTATTAGTTTCTTCGGTTTATTCTTTAAAATTTCAGGCGCTAATTTTCGTGAACGTATTGATTTGTAGTGATGTCAATATTTGAAAGAAAAAAAACGAAAATTTCAAGGAATTACTTTTTTTTTCAAAATGAATCTTTCAAGAACAAACCTAAGTTATATAAATTCATTGTTGAGAGAAACAGCCAAAAACCGCTATTAAGGAACCCCTACTAACACATAGACATATATCGTGCATATAAACATATTGATAAATGGTACCCTTAATTAAGTTACTCAAACTTAACCGTTACACAAGATGACGAAAGAAAAAACAGTTGAGTTAATGCAAACTTCGGGTGAAGTCACAGAACTAGTAATAGTAGCAAGGCGCCTGATCATGAAAATAGGAGTTGAACCTATTTTCCACATCTACAAATCGCCTGCCTGATCAGCAGATTTAAAGAAAATTTCGACATTTACTTTGTTCGAACATTCTTTGCAACGGTGAAATTGTATTTCACTCTAATAGATTCCTATCCATGGACATAACCTTGACGTTGGTTTTGTCCTTCATCACGGCGGAACACGATTTAATTAGCAAATGCGTGTAAAATTTCGTGAGACGGATTTGTTTAGATATTTTACCCATTCCAATTGAGCGTCTTTTACGTTTAGTAAACGTGCAGTCTAAAATACGTTGCATTTTCAAGCTCTCCCAAATATTTTGAACTCTTGAACATACATTTTTGTAACTAGAGAAAACTGTAACTTCTAAATTAATAATAATAATCAAATTCACTTTGTCGATGCACTATAGCCTTTTCTGTAACAGATAACATATTTTTAGAATTTTTAATATCTATTGTCTTAGTTTTGGAACTGTTTTCACTAAGAACTTTCGTAATTAAATTCAGCTTCCAGTGACTATCTCAAGTCATCAGAATTAATACATTTATGCATTAATTTTTAAGCACCTCCCGAAACAAAATCCTGGCTACGGGCAGATTGGCCGGCTCAGCCCCCACCAAGGGCGCCAAGCGTAGTGGATCGCTGAAATCTTGATCCTTTTTATAAAATTAGTCAGAATATGGATTCCAATGGGACACACCACATTCAAGGACAATAAAGCTGGCCAAGTCTCCTCGATGTCGGAAGTAGTTCAGGCAACGTCTCTCGCAGGCCCGTAGCCAGGAGTTTATTTCGGGAGGGGCTTAAAAAATTATTGTATAAAGCTTTTTTATTTCGATTATACATGTTTTAACCTTATGGTTATTCGCCTCTTTTTGGGTTAGAAAATTTCTTTAGAAAAATTTCTAACCCTACATGTGCGGGATTGATGAACGAACCGTGATGAGCTGCGTAAAAGGTAATCAATTTACCAACTACGCTTTACCCGCCCCTGCATAAAGCTTTTAGTTCTAATTACTTCATATTGTCACTAGAAACTAAACGAAATTTTGAAAAGTTCTTAATGAAAACAAAGCCAAATCTAAGACAATCCATGTTCTTTGTCACAAGAAAGGCTATAGTACATCAACGAATTATTGATGTTTAATTTGATTTTTATTATTTATTTTTATTTACAAGTTACAATTTACTCTCGTTGCAACAATGGATATTCTAGAGTTCTCAGTATTTATGCGCTAACCGAATATGACAATCCTTGACGGTGCTGGAAAACGCAAGGTGTTCTAAGCTACACGTTTAAAAGGTGTAGATGACGCTAAATCGAAATGAGTAGAAAAATATCCATAAAATGTTCGATCGAAGAGAATGTCGAAATTTGCACAAAATCTTCTGATTTAGCAAACGAATTGTAGATGGTTCAACTTCTATTTTCTTGATCTGGCGTTCTGTAACTATTACCAGTTCTAATGCATCATGCTAACATAATTTTTTGGCATACCCCAGTTAGGAAGGAGGATCTTTGGTGATCAATAGGATCAAAATGTATGGGTCATTCCACGTCTGATTTACAACCAAAATTTGAATTCCTTCCAATTTTGTTTCTTGCATTCATTAGCTAAAAATAATTGACTCGTATTTTTTATTTTAGCTGAATATGATTTTTTTTTCAAATTATTAGTTTTTGAACTTTTGAAGCTTATAACATTGATCATTTTTCAATCACTTATAACTCGGAAACTAGGGGCAGATCACTTGTGATGCATTTTTAAAAATCAGCGAAATTAAATGCATTTATTTCCATCAAAATAGAAATTCATAATGTATTTTTCGTCGCGTGCAATGTTTTTGCGTTGCGTGCAATGTTGTTTGCGTTGCGTGTAAGACGTCAAAACCCTACAGAAAAACTAGCCCTACATTTAACAAAACGTCGGACAAAGTGGATCGCGTAGTACGTTTGTTAAACAAACTTTTCTGCGAGGGAGTGCAAAGCTGATGCAAAAATGGAAATTAAATGCATTTTTTCTAATTTGATGCAAATTTGTTATACATTCTTCGAGTGATCTGCCCCTAGCTCGGAAACGATTCGATATATGGAAAAAAATATTAAATAAAAAAGTTGTGTACTCAATGAGCTCACTGAAAAAAATAGCAATTTCTTTTTGTTATATAACTTATGAAATTTGCAATTGTTTGAAACAAATTGAATTTTTTAAAGTTGGACCAATTTTTTACTTATTATTTTCTTTAAATATTAAAAATCATGTTAAAATAATTGTGCAAAAATTTGGGAGTGGATATCAAAATACTTTGCGAGATATTACAATTATAAACTTAAAACAAGGCAATTTTACACCAAACGCCTAGTGATAGGCCTATTGTAATTGAAATATCTCGTAAAATACTTCGAATTTCGTTCTGAAATTTGTTAACAATCTTCTCGATATAATTATAAATTATTTGAAAAAGCTAAAAAGATTTTTTTGGCTCCACCCTGAAAAAAAATTTGTTACTAATATTTGCATAATACATAAATTATTTAACAAAAACAAATATTACAAAAAAAATCCGCCGAGATCTTCCGAAAACGCAGCTTTTATTATTTAATGCTTTTTTCCAGAAATCTAATAGTTTCTCAGTTATGAGGGAATGAAAAATGTCCAATTCTATTAAATTTATAAAACTTTAAAAAATCACTATATTATTAAAAGTCGATATTTGTATGTATGTGATTTATGGACTCCCAAACGGCTTAACCAATTGCCGTAAAAATTTATGTATAGTAGGAATTTGTTATGGAGCGTGTTTGTGTGCTATTGGTGGGGATTATCTGCCTACAAGAAGGCGCTTCGGAACAAATTATGGTTTCCTCCTATTTCGTTGAAAGTCGCATCAACGTGCGATGGGTATTAGCTAGTACTTTATAAAGTTCAAAAACTCATAACTTGAAAAAAAAATCAAATTCAGCCAAAGTAAAAAAATCGTGTCTATAATTTTCAGCTAAAGAGTGCAAAAAAATTGAAGGGAACTAAAATTATAGTTGTAAATCGTGGAATGACTCGCATTCTGCAAATTTAAGACTTTTTTGGGGGTATTCTCATGTTAAAAGCAAATATTTTCTAAAGTCCCCCAAAATCAAATTTATTTTGATTACATAACTATATTAAGAAGATTATGTGAAAAATTCAGAATGGAACTCGAAGTGTTACGAGACATTTCAGTTATAACAGGCCTTTCGCTGGGCGTTTAGTGTAAAATTGCCATGATTTATGTTTATAATTGTAATATCTCGCAAAGAATTCCACTGCCAAATTTTTACACAATCTTTTTAACACGATTTTAATACTTAAAGAAAATAATAAATAAAAAATTTGGTCCAGCCTTAAAAAAATTCAATTTGTTTCAAGTAATTGCAAATTTCATAAGTTATATAACAAAAAAATTGTGATTTTTTTTGGTAAGCTTATTTGAAAACGCAACTTTTTTATTTCAAATTTTTTTCCATATATCGAGTCGTTTCCGAGTTATCAGTGATTGAAAAATATTCTATTTTATAGACTTCAAAAGTTCAAAAGCGAATAACTTGAAAAAAATATAATATTTAGCCAAACCAAAAAATACGTGTCAATTATTTTTAGCTAAAGAATGTAAGAAAACAGTTTGGAAGATGCTTGACGTTTATATTAAGCGCACATTGCTCTAATCTATTATATCTAGCATAAAATGAGTATTGTTAGATACCATTACTAGCGATAAATGTTAATTTTGGGACAGTTTTTGTACTCAGTTTTCTATGAAACTTCTATTTTTTTATTATACAATTCGTTTACTTGAGTCGGTTCAATGCATTAGCTAAATGAAGCCTTGAGTCTTTAATATATTTCCACGATGTAAACAATGAAAATGATAAAACGCTAATGGTTGTCCAACAGATCTCGTGCGATTGACCTGTTTACTGATTGAGAAATATTTTTCATAACCAACCGCGTCTTGGTGGTCGTTCATATCTATCTTGTACACTTCCGTATTATTATCGTGGTAACTGCCATGGACATGGCAGTTCGCGAATATCTGATTTCATTTTTGTTTTGTCCCCTTACGGGCCACAAGTGTCGACTTCCTCAATGATGATGCTGTTGACTGTTAATTTTGAGATACTAGAGGCAGTTTTTGCCGTCAATATTATATGAACAGCAGCCACAAATTTGGCAATTGTTTGTTTTTCAGGTAATCGTATTGGAGACTATGGATGTGCAAAGATGTAACGTGTATGATTATATTATCGCATTGTGTTTTGTGCGTGCAGGGTCAGCTAGGACGAAATCCTAGCTGACCCTACCCGTCTAATTCCTAGATGTGTCCTTTATAATAAATTACATTTTTTCCAAATGTGACAGGAATCTTTTAATGGCCACGGTTCAAAGAAGTTAAGCTTGTTTATTGGGGCTTTAACCTCCTGGTCGCTCGCCCGCGGTTCAAGTAAGAGGTATCAGATCTTGTAGCCGAACATTGATTTTCTCATCATCCATATATATGAGAATCAACCACGTGTTACAAGTTGCAAAATGACTGGTTTCGCCTAGGCTAATTTGTTGAGTAACATAAGTACTGAATGCCTGACAAGGTAGAACTCGTTAAAGGCGATGTTCGTAAGCATAACCTCTATTTTCACCTTCAGCAAATATTTCCCATCATGAAATTCGGTTATGCAAAAATTCCAGAAGTCAATAGCCTCCACGTTTGGCTGGAGCACCACTTCTTGCTTTTACGATTCAATCATCCGACGGATTACCCCAGCATGAATTAAAGTCATCAGTTTGTCTTCACATCTCGCCCTGAGCAGGAGCAAAAAATCGTCCCGCGCAAGTGAAACGGTCAATCAAATCAATCGGTGCCTATCACACAAGCAGTCCATATAACAATAGCCTATACCTACTGTGCGATTTAGTGATGAGTGACGGTGCCCAGCAAAAAGCAACCCAGATACGGCCGAACTGTGTTGCTGTTGATTTTTCGAAATGCCCCGTAAGACCAGCCATTCGGGAAGTGGAACAGTTATTAAAAGTGCAGATGAAACTCAATCTGGCTGAAGTGAAAACCCTACAAATGCATCATATTAAACATTGCGTGCTGATTTCGTTCAATATCATTAACCAAGCTGAGTCATTCGCCTCGCGAAACAACATGCAGCACACCGCCGAATGCGGCAATGTTAAATATAGCATTCCCGTATACATCGAGAACGGCGCTGTAGAAGTTCGTGTCCATGATTTGGCTACGCGTACCCCTGACGGCGCGATTAAAAAATGCTTGCAAAAATACGGAGAAGTAGACTCCGTTACACATGAGACTTGGAAGAATTTTTTCCCGGGCATCCCTAACGGTGTTCGTGTGGTGAGAATGCGTGTGACCAAGCCAATTCCCTCATACATAACCGTCACAGCGTTAGGAAGTGACGATGTTCTCATTCATCAAACATCGCTAGTCACGTACCCAGGGCAAATTCCTACGTGCCAGTTCTGCACGAAGAAGCTGCACCTCGGAAAACCTTGCGTAGAAACTGTTAAGGAAAACTTAACCAATCCAACTGAAATCAGCCCAGAACCATCTTACGCTAAACCACTAACAGCTGCAAAACCAACAACCAGCAACAACAACAACGAAACGAATGCCGATAACGAACATAATAAAACGACCCTTAAGAGTAAAACGCAAACTGGAACATCCGACTGCGAGCAGCAGGAAAGTAGTACGGATGAGGACATGGACGTGAACGATAACGCGAAAGAAGACAAACGAAATAAACCTCAACTTGCAGTGGACAACATTGGCAATATTTCGCCACCTAGAAAAAGGATCTCAACACGCAGCAGAAAGCTGCGCCTGAACGAGACCAAAAATTTAATGTAGCTGTTTTTTTTTATTCATTGTAAAAAAACAAACAATCGGCCTCGTCGAGCTACCGCATTTGGGCCTAAATAAATTTATCAATTATAAAAAAAAAAGAATTAAAGTAACAGTTTCTTTTGTTCTTCCGACGAGTCACACAATATGAAAGGAAGTGTGTTATCAGACTCGGCATACTGAGTAGATATCGTGACCGATGTCTTCGGTGGCTCGAAATAGCAATCTTCCTCACCATTCTCCCATTAATTTGTTGAAACCAAACAAGATACAATTTTTTTACGAGCTACCGAAAAACATATTGCTTCTTAAATTTATTTTTGAAAAATTTCGGGGGGGGGGCTTTAGCCCCCTAGCCCCCCCTCTGGCTACGTGCCTGGTCTCTCGTCAACCCGTCAACGAACCGGCGTCGACAGCTGTGTTTTTTTTTGTTTTCGAGATCTTAATTGACTTTTCTAGCGTTGTCATCGTTCAAGAAGGATTTTATTTATCTATTTATTTTTGTCGGATATTTTTTTCTAAAATAATCGATGAGCCTTACCAAAACCCCCCTAAAACCAAATTTATGGTTGCGGCACTGAACTTCTATCAAATTATATTAGAATGCTACGTACTAGCGCTTAGTAGCAAACACACCAATCATCGTCACACCCACAACAGACGAATAAATTCCGAGAGATAAAGAAGTTGAGTTTTTAGGGCCCTCCAGGTCCATAAAATCCGTCCAGTTTGCCCGGTAGCACACCAAAGCTAGTTTCGAGCCACGAGCTACTGAAGCTCGCCGGATTAAATCATAAGTTACGAAGCTGTATCCACAAACAAAATGAATAAACTGAACAACGATTTTATACCATACCAACCACACTTTTTTCGCACATCGCACATTAAAAATTATGATGTGTAAACTGCACCAAATCATCGAGCTGGAATCGTTCTCCTCTTGCGAAACCCACGCTAACTTCAAATTATGACCAGCAGGCATCATCCATTCCGGTATCGGGCATTCAGTTTCCTCCACCGAATCTTGCATGTCTCGTAAACGAACCGTCGTCCGCTCGCTCGCTCGCTCGCTCACTCATCATCATTCGGTGTCTCGTCTCTTTCCTCGTTTACTTCGCCGCCGCTGCCTCTAAGTTGCACTCGGCGGTCGCAGTGTGCGCGGTATTCTACTTTCAATCATCCATCACTGCCGCCGCCGTCGTCCGTCGCCACCCAACCGGGTTCGTTGCCACGGTAATCGACAATGCGATGCTAGTGTTTTTTTCGATCGCCAATATCGATCCCTAAATCGGCTTTGAACGATGGCCCAAAATTATATCGTTTGTTGCAGCTCGATGGCTCGCTGAAAGATTTATCTCAATGCTGTTCATTTATTTGATAAATAAATGATTTTCCGAGCTGCTGCTAGTATAAAGATACGCTCCAAGCAAAGCTCTACCATCGCGGGTTGAAGCTGACTTGAATTGGAAGCGCTACCCCGGGATGAACGGGCTGCTGGGAGCAAAATGGCCTGTTTGAAACTGATGACGGTCGATCACTAGTAGAATTGAGAAAGAGACAGAAAAGTTCCATAAAAGACTAACCAACAAAAAACCACTCACTCCCGAAAGGGCTACATCCATCTGCAGCGCCCAAACAGCAGAAGAAAACCGATTGATTGGACAGTCAAAAACGAAGGGATAAATAAGGCATGGAGAATCTCGAAAACGTCAAAATAAAAATTATAACAATCCAAATCACGCGATGATAGCCGACAAAGCGGTTGAGTTGGCAGTAGTAGGCATAGGAAAAAAAAGGAGCCCCCTTCGGGGCGAAAGCAACCGCCTCAGTAAGTGATCCAGGTAGGGAAATGAGCGAAACAAAAAAAACAAGTGTTACAATTTTTAACCATTTCGGGTTGCGTAGGACCCAATCGGGTTCGGGAGTGAAGCCACTGGCTGGCTGGTGGTGAGAACGTTCCATTCGATTCGATGATGGTGTGTAATTTGTTTACATGGAATTTTATAATGGGAGCTGATTATCGAGGCAATTTACTCGCCTGGTGTCTTCTTGCGTTTGTTTTCTCGCATTGTCGGATCGAGTGGCAAAGAACGAATCATTTGATGTGAAGGATTGAAGGTTCTCGATTCGGGTTTCATCAAACGCCAAAGAAAAATCGAACCTTGTTAGCGATGGGTGAAACCATTTTCAGGCGGCATTCGGGAGGACACGGGAGTGGACAACCGATAGCACACCACGAAGATTTAATTAGAAGCTAATTTTAGGGTATTCTATACGCCTTGCTCATCCTTCGACGCGAGCATTTATTAATTACGGTCGAAAAACTGATTGAAACTTGGACGTCAGGTGATGAAAGATAACTGGGCAGGCTTAAGGTTTTTCCTATACGGAGTCTACCGAATGAGTTCGAGCATTATTAATTCTATCTAATTACAGGCCAGGAGGTGATCATTTCTCTTGGAAAGCAATAATTTTATCCCATGATCGCAACTCTTCGTCGAACTGAAGAGGGCAATAAATTACAGGTGGCTTTTTGCTGTTTAATCCACCCATCTGATGGAAATTATGTGAAGCCATCCCGTCCAGATTTGTCTTTCTCGATAAGACTGCCGGGTCTGTTTGGGGCTTATGCAAAGGATTTTTTCTTTATGGCAACGAATGTACTCAATCTGCAGCGGTTGGAATTGCTTATCGTTGATTTATTGCATCCTCTTCGATATTAAGCCTGGCGAATGGCGAATATTGCAGGGGTTTGCGATTCGAGGCACGAAGTTTGCTCTTTCACGTAAGAAAGCTTTTGTTGCCACCTTGTTTATTGAATGTGCCGCGAAGAAGTTTATTTTGATCTAGTGGATGGTGCAATTGTTTGCATTTTTATGTATAGCTAAAGATAATGTTCATATTTGTGCATAAAGATTGGTTTATATCACGAAAATATTTGAGTCTCTTTTGTGAAGTTTGTTTATTTGACACTGCATACTATGGAGTTCAGTTTCTCGTATGATTTCAATGCAAATACGCATAATTCTAATACCGAATTCTACATTATAGCTGGTATAATACATATTACGCGTCATTGGCCTATTTCTTATTCCAAATATCTGACTGACTGGACTTTGACCAAAGCACATCGTTTTACTTCTGTTGTTTTACCGAAGTTCACTGCAAGTTGAAGCGAAAGTAAACCTTTGTGCTATTATACATATTGTTTGTTACCGACTGGGGAGTGCTGTGTATTGAGTCCATTGTGCTCGCTGGAGCAGAAGAGTTGTCCCTAGTGAAGATAAGTAGCAGATTTCTTTCCGCTTTTTTCCTTGACTTCTCTTCCAAATTAAATAAAAATTCCATTTGCACAACTTTCTTCATTCGTGCATAAATGGCCGAGGGTGGTAACCCAGTTAATCAGGCATCCTATAAGGATAACCAACAAAAATCGTATAAGCATATTTTTTTTTCGGAATCGCATGATGATACGCATTACAAAATTTATCTTAACTAGTGCGTTGTGATGACTCCTTTACGATTCTCGTATATCAGTGCAAAACATGTCATATAATGTATAAAAAGGAACGTTATTAGTGCAGTAATATGACACAATTACGACTACACAAATGTGTGTCGGTGATAGTCAAATTAATCCAAGTACGCCAAGAATCGTAAAGCGAAGGGTGGCGGAGATAATTTCGTATGAAATGCTAGTTTGGTACCGACTTCAATGTAATCCCCAAAATATAGTAGCAGTGCTGTTAAATTTTCAAAAAAATAAATAAATCGGTACTTTGTAAAAACGGAGTATGAGTTATATGCCGATATTACCTTTAATTCGTTCCCATACCATCATGGTTGCATCGTACCATAAATAGGAACTTATAACTATGGAAATATGGACAAGACTTTTAGGTAATAGTTAAAATTATGAGTTTTTCTATAAGTTGTTTGTAAACAGCTTTAATAAGACTGGAGCAGGTACTTATCAGAACAAAAAATATTAAAGTAAATTTTGAAAAAGTTAATAGATTCAAAGATTCTTTGGTTATATCTATGACGAAAAATGCTCATTAAAGAATAAAACAAAATACTAATGGGAAGTCTTGTGCCAACTTGTATATAGGTTTCGTTGGAGCGAAGCAAAAGTTTATAATTAATTTATATAATTACAATTTATTCAATGTATAATATGGCATTCTGCTCGATGTTTTTGGTGAAGATGTATAGCTTCTTTGCTATAATAGAACAAATGATCGAAAGGTGTCGAAGAATTTATACAATTTTGACATTAATTAGATTATTATATATACATATGGACATATATGACACATTCTTTCGTGACGTTACAACGATTTGACGAATCTTCAATCGACAAATATATTATAACTTTATCAAATGAATGCCTACATCAAAACTTATTACAGATTCGGCAAGTTGATAAAATTTCACGAAAGATTGAATCAACATTAACTGAATATTCTGGAACAGGATTGTTTTATGACCGATAATGTAACGTGACGTTACAACGCGTCACAAATTAGAACTTTCAACGTATTTCAATTAAAGTCAAATCATCAAATTCTAGTATATTCGGTTTATGTTGATTGAATCGTTCGTGAAATTTTGTCTACTTTCCGAATCTGTAATAAGTTTTGATGTAGGCATTCATTTGATAAAGTTATAACATATTTGTCGAATGAAGATTCGTCAAATCGTTGTAAACGTCACGAAAGAATGTGTCATATGTATATTATCATCAGTGCAAGGAAAATGTTATAATATACGAGTTGATTACAACACATTTCGGATATCATTAAAAGTATATTATGATAGGTGAGTTAGTTATCTCACGTTCGCATAGACAATGTCGTATATCAGGTTTTTCCCAAGAGACAATGAGTTTGGCCCGAACCAACCACACCTATCAAATGGTGTATGGAGTTGGTTGCAGGCACGTAAGCTTCAGGGTTCGAGACCGCGTGAATCCATTTGTAGGGAAAAATAATGCTAGAAACGTTTTAGAATGCGAAAATTTTAAAGTAATTGTCGTTCTTAAAAAAAACAGGTGATCGAAAGATGTGTCTCACTCTTAACTTTTATGTTATATAGCTAATACCCATCGCGCGTTGCTGCAATTTTCAACGAAATAGAAGGAAAACACAATTTGTTCCGTAGCGCTATCTGGCGGGTAGATAATCCCCAACCAATAGCACACAAACACGCTCTATAACAAATGCCTACTGTGTATACATTTTTACGGAAATCGGTTAAGCCGTTTGGGAGTCTATAAATCATATACATACAAACTTTGACTTTTATATATATAGCTAGATAGATAGATAGAAGATAGAAGATAGATTTATGTTTTCCGAAAGCCTAATAATGTAATGTTTTGAGTCGTAAGAGTGTATAAAGTGTATGTCATTTATGTACAGTTTACATCGTATATTGAAACTCAATTTTATCTCAATGTAGATATAATGCGTCCACTTTTGACCGTATATAGTATATTTGCGCATTGTAAATGATTTAGTTGTACTGTATATCTACATGTATAACTCGGTTGAAATTTCGATATAACTACAAAATTCTTTGTTGGGAAACCTCCTCAGAATAACATGGAAATCACGGATGTTTTCTCGGATTCTTGCAACACCCCTCGAATTTAGAAATACGGTAGGGGAGAGTAAAGACGCTTGATCGTTGTGGATATTTGATTCCCTTGTCACATCTCATAATCTATACACAAAAAGTTATCACAATATAAAAAGAAAATGAAGTATTTGATCGTTTATGATGTTTAAAAAACAAATCTGATGTATTACATTTGGTTTGGAAAAGTTGTATAATATTTTATAAAATATGTGTTTAAATCCATCTCGAAGATCTTCTTACAATTTTTTTAACGGTTGTATGAGATCGTAAAACTAATTATTTATGAATATTTTCAAGTAAGATTCCTTTCTAAGGGCTTTTGCCTAGAAAAACACGTTTTTTGAATAAAAAGTTTCACAACACATACAAAAAAATTACAATTTTGTTCAATTCTCACAACAGGTACCTTTACGGATAGCTAATCTATGAAAAAATTACAAAACACAATTATTATTTTGACAATTCGCTGATTTCAACTGAAAAAATCAAAACAATAACTAAACTTTCTGTTAAGTTTACTATTTTTTTCTATTCATTTCAATAACCGATTATTGAAAAATATTTTTGTTTGCTATTCAAGACACACATCTTACAGAAAGACAGCATACGAATGTCAACAACTATACTCAGATATTTTCAAAAAGTTTTTCTTGTAAGTAAAAAAAATATTAGAATACAATGTATATATTAGTTGATGATTTTCCTGCCAAATTGACAATCTACAATGTAGTTGTAGTCAAAATCGTTCTAAACAAATAGGTATTAGCATAAACTTAGTAAAGCAGTCTCCCGGATATTGATCATTATAATTTGGATGATATTATTTATTGGGTAACTTGTGGTGACCCACAAGAGCAGTGTACACGAATATTCATCAAACTCATCACTATGGGTGTATTGACGAAACGATATCGCTTTCATAAACAGTCAATACTTCTTCCATATCATATTGGAAAGATAATGAAGTCACCGTGAAAGCATAAGGAAGAATAACGTGCGTAGTAGAAAATTAACCCTTAAATGCATACTGTTGCCATTTGGCAACATACCGAATACTGTGATATAAAGCCTCAACAAGAGTTGAATATCGTATTCATACCGAAAAATGACTACCAATGAAAAATGAGTTTCATGCATTTAAGGGTTAAACCCGTGGAACGATGTAGCTAATGCACAAAAAAAATTGTAACCATTTTAATTTTAGAATTTTTTTCAGATAAGTAAAATATTTCCAGCTCATTATGCATCTAGAATTAAGTGACCAGATGTTTTCGGGACGCACTCGAGAAACCTATTAACGATACGTTTCCCAAATATTTGCACAACTTGTTTTTCGTAAGGATTCAGGACTTGGCTCATTTTAGAGTTGGTTAAATTCTCTCACTTTCCACGCAGATCAAAGATTAGGCAGCGCAACCCAAAACTTTTGAAAGTGTTTTGAGCAATATGAATGTAAGATACTGGTATTTTTGAATAAAAATCAGTATTTTGATAATTGCGGGACACTTTCCGTGAGATTTTACCATGCGGGACATGATCTTGAAATCCGGGACTGTCCCGCCTAATTCGGGACGTCAAGTTACTTTAATCTAGAAACAAGTTTATGATCTAAAAATTGACTGAAGTACTTACACAACTTGACTAAGTGTCTATACGTCTCATTATATGATCCTTCGATAACTGTTCAGTGTTACGTATGTAGAAATGAGAAAAGCATCCTTTTATTTTCTTCTCTTGGGTAGTAAAGCGAAGTTTTTTGGCTCCGGAGTAAATTGGGTGCTGGAACAAACTTAATTCGAATGATTTCTGGTGCTTGATATTAAATGATTCTCGTACTACCAAGAAAAAAAAACATACGACACACATCGTCACGACTTATCTGAAGATAAGTGTAATTTTCACCTAAAAGGTTTTTATCATAATACAGGTTCTAATTTTAGGAAACATAAAAACGTGTAGTAAAGGTAGCAAACGTAGAGAAAATGAGTCACAATTAAGATTTCTAGGTTCGTTTGCCTTACGAAATACCTAACCTCAACCGGTTTTTGCAGTGCAACTTTTTTTGTTTTCCTCGCGAAATAATTCGGCACCATTTCTTTAGTTATGATCATATTTCCTTAGGGGGTGCGTTTTACCCCATCTTCCCCTACACACTTTTCTTTAGTACATAGTAGAACTTCCGGAAAATTTTTTTTAATGCTTTTGTTGATAGCTGATAAACTGTAAGAGTGTTTTTGCTTTCTCCTATAGAAAGGTTATGCAATCACTCTGAAAACCGACTGTTTAACCGAGGCCCGGAGGGCTGAGTCTCTTATACCATTCGACTCAGTTCGTCGAGTTAGGAAAATGTCTTTGCGTGTGTGCGTGTGTATGTTTGTATGTGACCAAAAATAAGCACATCGGTTACTTAGGAATGGATGACCCGATTTTTTTCAAACTTAGTCTCAAATGAAAGGTACAACGTTCCCATAGGCTGGTCGTCAAACGGTGAGATAACAAAATTCTCACAAGTTTCCTATCTCATGCCTCCACGCGTGTCTAAGTCTATTGATGACATTTGGTCCTTAGACCGGCGACAACTGGGTGCTATCAGCCTTCTGCCGATAGTAGCAGAATGAGAGGGTGCGAACAGATCTAATCGAGAAAACCTTGCCGTAAAAATGAATAGTTGATCGGAAATTATCCCCAATACGAATAATCTGACTAGTATCTATGATCACGGGTCAATACGTATTGAAAATTCGCCGCGTCTGTTTTTATGAACCTAATTTCAAACTCCGCTATTGCTAACAAGCCCATGCATCAGGTTAACAATCCTTTGTATTTCCCTTCAGTGTTCGTTATTATCGCTCGTATACTTGTATTCCACAAACAATCTGATATGGAAAATAAGAAATACTTTCCTTGATTTATAACATCCCGCGCTATTTTTGCCTGTATAATGTGTCACTCTAGCTTGTCACTCTTTTTTTTTTTTTTTTTTTTTTTTTACAATGGAGAAGACCTTTATGTCCTAGCCCAGTACACGTGCTATTGGTAGGGTCCAATCTACCGCACGGGGTGCACTGGGGGCGTGTCGGACTCGAATGGTGACCATCCATTAATACCGACTAAACTCCATTGGGCTCCGCCATCATTCCTCCCAGGAACTACCTCTCGGTATTACTTCTGGGGGGATGGCTGTACTAAATGTACTCATTCACTCTCACTCACGCGTTCATACATCCTGTATGAGGCTTACTTGGGTGCTCTCTCAATCGCACTTTGATTCACTCTCAAACACTCCCACATGAGGCTGACTTTTGTGCTCACCTTTTTCATTCCTTGCTAGGCTGACTTTTGTGCTAGCCTCTACCAACCTGTGAGACTGACTTGGATGCTCACCCTTTCACTCCTCTGCCACGCCATGAGGAATCGATAGCTTAGTTCCAACATACTACGCTACGACCCTCCCGTCTTGGCATGAGGCAGTCCACTTATACGCCTATACACTCACTCTTCTGTCTTGCTTCGGGGTGGCTGGGTTTACCCCTTACGCGGTTGCCATTCGCTGCGCCAACCTGTCTCGGCATGAACAGACCATTCACTCTCTTATTTTGCGCTTGGCCTTTTTCGCTCCAGCTAACCAATCACTAGTTAGCCGTGCCAGTCGTCTGTTGCTCGGTTCGCCAGATTACCTGTAGCCTACTGGCAATCTGGATTGTAGCAGCCGAGACTGCGTTCCACTTCTCCACCGATTGACACATCCGCTGAATAAGGGTATCCGGGGTTGTGTCCCAGCCACAGACGTCAAGCATTGCTCTTCTTTCGACGTCGAACCGATGACATACGAACAGTATGTGCTCGGCAGTTTCATCTACACCTGGGCAGTCCGGGCAGACTGGGACCTCCGCGTGCCCGAACTTGTGGAGGTACTGACGGAAACAGCCATGGCCTGACAGGAATTGTGTCAGGTGGAAGTGAACTTCCCCATGGGGTCTTCCCACCCATCTCGATATGCTAGGTATCAGCCGGTGGGTCCACCTACCTTTCGAGGAGTTGTCCCACTCACGCTGCCATCTGGCGACCGAGGTCACCCTGGTGCGCTCGCGGGCTCCCCTATTTCCACGTAGCTCAAAGCACTCCTCATCTTTCCGAATGACCAGCCCGACTGGCATCATGCTCGCTATCACGCAGGATGCATCGTGTGATACCGTGCGGTAGGCAGATATCACTCTGAGGCACATCACGCGGTAGGTGCTCTCCAGTTTCTGTAGGTAACTGGTTACCCTCAGTGCTCTTGACCATGACGGGCCGCCGTACCTGAGGATAGATACGGCAACGCCTGCCAGTAACCTACGTCTACTGGCGCACACCTTTGAGCTGTTGGACATCATTCTCGATAGAGCCGCAACAGCAGTCGACGCTCTCTTGCATGTATAGTCGACATGGCTGCCGAAGGTCAGCTTGTCGTCTATAATGACTCCGAGAGGCTTCAGACTTCGCTGTGAAGAGATCGCGACTTCTCCCACATGGATAACTGCATGTTGTGCCGACTTGCGGTTGTTGACGATAACTACCTCCGTCTTATGATGAGCGAGCTCCAGGCCTCTCGCGCTCATCCATTCCTCCACCGTGCTAATCGCGTGTTCTGCGGTTAGTTCTACCTCAGGAATTGACTCCCCGTAGACCTCCAAGGTTACGTCGTCGGCAAAGCCGACGATCTTGACCCCAGGAGGGAACTTCAGTCTCAGAACCCCGTCATACATGAGGTTCCATAGCACCGGGCCTAGGATCGAGCCCTGCGGGACTCCGGCGGTAATCGGAACCCTTTTCTGACCGGCATCGGTCTCGTATATCAGTACGCGGTTTTGGAAGTAACTTTCCAGGATCCGGTACAGACCCACCGGTAGGCTAAACCGGTGTAACGAGAGCGCGATGGCATCCCAGCTTGCGCTGTTGAATGCGTTCTTCACGTCAAGTGTCACTAACGCACAGTATCGAATACCTCGCCTTTTTTGTTGGATCGCTATCTCGGCAGTATTTATCACTGAGTTGAGAGCGTCCACTGTGGACTTACTCTTCCGAAAGCCAAACTGGTTGCTTGACAGACCGTCCGTACCATCCGCGTACGGGGTGAGCCTGTTGAGGATGATCCTCTCAAGCAGTTTGCCAGTCGTGTCGATCAGACAGATTGGTCTATACGCCGATGGTTCGCCTGGCGGCTTCCCGGGCTTCGGCAACAGCACCAGTTTCTGCCTTTTCCATCTATCGGGGAAACGGCACTCGTCAAGGCATCTCTGCATAGCTAGCCTGAACATGTTCGGGTTCGCTATGATCGCTGCCTTGAAAGCGTTGTTTGGAACTCCATCCGGCCCTGGAGCTTTGTTCATTGCTAGGGATTTAGCCACTGTGAGTAGTTCTTCATTCGTCACTGGAGCCACCATTTCGACCGTGCCCGCACTGTCTCGTAGTGCAGGTGGCCAGGGGCTTGTGGCTCGAGACGGGAAGAGTACTTCGATAATCGTTGCCAACCGGTCCGGAGACCGTTCTGGGGGTGAGGAGCCCCCTTTGGTCTTGGCCATCACAATCCGGTAGGCGTCACCCCACGGATTCGCGTTGGCACTCTCACACAGGTTGTCGAAACACGCTCTCTTGCTGCTTTTAATAGCCTTGTTAAGGGCTAATTTCGCAGCTCGAAACACTTCACGGCGGTTCTCTCTTGCATCCTCGGTGCGAGCTCTTTGCATCCTACGTCTAGCTCTGAGACAGGCTGACCGTAAAGCTGCAATCTCGGCACTCCACCAGTATACCGGGCATCTACCATTTCTTGGTAGTGTTTTTCTCGGCATAGTGGCGTCGCACGCGCGTGATAGAACAGCTACCAGCGCATCCCCGCTTAGACTGTCGGTGTTGGCCTCCAGTCCCAGGGCCGCGGTGAAAGCTTCGCTGTCGAAGTGATTGGACTTCCACCCGCGTACCTGACAGGGATCTCCCGCCCTCGGATGCTGCACACCATAGTTGATCTTAAAGCGGATTGCTAGATGATCGCTATGGGTGTAGCCTTCGTCTACCCTCCATTCCATGCCTGGAGCCAGACTCGGGCTGGCAAAGGTCAAATCAATCCACGCCTCCACTCCGTTTCTACGGAATGTACTAGCGGAGCCATCATTAGCTAGCACAGTATCGAGTTTCGCAAACGCTTCCATTAGCGCTTGACCCCTGCTATTTGTATAGCGGCTGCCCCACTCCACTGCACAAGCGTTAAAGTCTCCCGCTATTACTACCGGTTTCCGGCCCACGAGGTCCGACGAGAGCCTGTCGATCATCTGGTAGAACTGTTCTATTGGCCACCTTGGTGGGGCGTAGCAGCTGCAATAGAACACACCATTGATCTTGGCAATCGCCACACCCTCGGCGGAGGGGTGTATTACCTCTTGAACCGGGAACCGTCCCGTTGTACAGATTGCCACCATTCCAGACCCGTCCAAAACCCAATTGCCGTTGCCGGCAGGGATGCTGTACGGGTCTGATAAGGGGGCGACATCTGTCCTCGACTCCGAGACCGACTGCCACAGCAGCTGTTGGGCTGCCGCACAATGGTTAAGATTTAGCTGTGTGACTTTCACGGCTTCTTCTTATTTAACTCACCGAAGGGACACGAAGGTCCGCCCATAGCATGTTTATGGGCTTGCTTCTTAGCGGTGCAGATAAGGCACTTATATGCCTTAGTGCACCCCCGCTCTTTATGTCCCTCCTCGCCGCAGCGACGACATAGTTTACTCCTATCTATGCCTTTGCATTCGTATGCTTTGTGGCCGGATTCAAGGCACCGATAGCACCTATCCACTGAAGGCGGCTGGGGTATACTAATAGGGCATACCGACCAGCCGATCTTCAGCTTCCCTTTCTCGGTTACCTTTTTGGCATCCGCCTTCAGTAGCCTGAGGTAGGCTACTTGGGTGCCAGAGGGTCCATCTCTCAATCGCACAGAGGCCCGCTCGATTGTGACGTCGCAGTGCTTCTTAACGGCTGCGACGACGTCTTCTGCGGTCGTGAACTCGTCCAGATGCTTGCACTGGAGAGTCGTTTCCGCACCTAGCGACCTGATTTGGGCGCCCTCACCAAGGACCTCTTGGGCCAAGGCCTTGTATACCGCACTAGATTGTGCGCCTCGCTTCAGCACCAGAAGCATTTCTCCCGTGTTGGTGCGTCTCACGCTACGCACATCTTGCCCAAGGGCCGAAAGGCTTTCGGCCGCCTTCATCGACTTTAGGACATCGGCATATTTGTCCTTGTCGGTTTTCAACCACAAGGCCTCGCCTCTGTCCTTGGCCTTCTTCGCGGGCCGCGGTACCTCCGGTGTCAGTGCCGGCTTTTTCTTGGTGACCAGCGTCCAGGGGTTTGAGCCCCCCTGCCCCGGTCGTGCCGGGTTGCTGGTACCATCGCTCTCCACAGCGAGGTCACTCTCGCCCTCGCTTACCTCACCCAGGCGTCGTTTGACCTTGACGGTTGCACGCCGAGTGGTGTCGGTTTTGGCACCCTCGCCTGGCGACTTCCTAGGGCGCTTCGCATTCGATGCCGTCTTGCGATTGCCCTTTCCTTTTCCCTTCGAGGGGAACTCGGTCGCCGCTCTGATCGACGTGGCTGCTCCGTAGAAGGTAAAGGCCACTGTCTGTGAACCTCTATCGACCTTCTCTCTTTCCTCCCTATTGGAGGCCACTGTCTGGGTTTCTCTGTCGGGCCTCTCCCGACATTCCACCCTCTTAACATAGGCCTGCTGTTCCTGTCTTGCGACACGAACAGCTTTCCGGAGCTCCAGGAGGCTCAACTTCAACTCCTTGGCTATATTCTGCTTTGCGCTAGCGAAGTCGATTATAGAATCGAGTTGCTTTGCTACTTTGCGCATCGCAGATATTGGCCCCTCCGATGCATTGGTAGGGCTATTGCCTACCGCTGCTGGGGGGTCACTGGTGCTTTCGGATGCAGCACTCATCGCACCACTACTCTCCCCACGGGGGGGGAGACCTCGCCAAACCACCTCTAGCGAAGGGGTTTGGCACCTCCGTTTGTTTAGTATATTTATTTTTGCTCTCCATATCAAATCCCACGAGTCGCGCGAGAAATAAATGTCCGCCACGCCAGAGCTCCGCATTAGCGTGGTAAGGGACGCTTACTGTGGGGGTTGCCCAGGTACCCCACAGGCTCCGTTAACGATCGAGCATCTTTTTCACCCCCTCGATCACTCATCCCTCGGCACGGGTCGCTTCACGCCTTGGAATTGGGGTTATGCCCTACCTTGCTTTACGTGGTGATCTCGGCCCGGATCATCACAACCATCCTCCTTTACCAGGGCTTTGGACCTGTAGCTCTGGTTCTCAATAGTTCCATGTACGTATGTTATTACAGACATGCTACTATTGAGATCCGTCATTCGCTAGCTTGTCACTCTAGCCTGTATAATGTGTCACTCGGTTGTTTTCAAGCCAATAAATATATCGTAGAGAAGAAGTAGCGAATTCTGTCCAAATACTGTTGCAATAAATAGTGATCCGGCCCATTACGCAGATAAGATTAGCTTTTCTAGGCAATACTTCCACGGTCGGCTGTGTGGAGTTCAAATTGCAATTGTTTAGAAAAAATAGGATACTCTCGGTAGCCGGATACCTAGAATTTAAAAAGAACCAAAAACTATAAAATATCTTTTCTTTTTCGAGTGATCGTTTACTCGAAAACCAACTAAGCTACTACCTAATAAACCATGCTTCACAAGTCGCATCGCTTGCTTGGAGCGAATCCTAGACCTGATACCCTTCCAAACTACCGATACCTATGGAAGAGTCTGATGAATCGTCGTCCTTCCGTTAGGTAGGTGGAGCATCAACACTTCCTGTCTACCTTATCCTTTATCCTTCCCCGTGAACGATGAAGATCGGGGCGGCCGGCAATGATGACTATCATGCTGTTGAGGTTTTAATGTGGGTCGGATTGGTATGAATTCCTTCTTACCATTTCCTAAGCAACTCTTATTAGATAATCAGCAGTCAAACATGATGAAGTGAGTGTGCAATCCGCCAAAATCATCGCCACAACGCAACGCATTTAGTTGAATATTACATAAATCCTAACCTAATCTCATTTTCCTTCCCTACTAATTAATTCTAACATCCGTAATGCCTATGGAGATGGCGTGGGTTTCTCGCATCTTCTTAAGTAGGTATTTAACCAAAATTTCTTTCCCTTTGGCGATCGTAAGGACATGGCCAGGTACGCAGTAAACTATGCTTAAGTTCATGCAAACAAGTTTCTAATTTAGAAACGTTATCATTTTTCAACCGATTGTGATTGAAAATACCGCATTACACTTTTAACAAAAGAATATAACGTAGCATACCGTTGGTAAGGTCATTTCTTCCTCGTTGCAGAATACTCAAAACATTTAAAGCAGGTTGAAAAAGGACTACGAAAGTAATATTTTTGACTCGAAAAATAGTTTTTTTGCTATAAATCAAGATTTTGAGGGTATAGTAATTTGATCAAATGTGACTTTGTGTTGTATTGACCTAACCTGCAACCTTTACTACTTTACTATCACTTGAAAAGTATATTCTTTTTTATATTTTGTAACCTCGTAGTAATACCAAGGTCGTCGAATGGAGTATACTTCCACGTGATCGCCAGCTTCTACCTCGTGCCTCAGCTTTGTAAGTAATTAATTGTCACAAATTGGGTTCTATATATAGGCTCCCAAACGACCCCAGGTGAAAGGGCGGCCAAGATGTATCTGTCATAATTTCAAATTTATGTAAACAAACTAAAAATCGTCATCATTATCTTAATGACCTAGTGACCGAACAATCCGGATAATCCGAAACATAATTGAATGTATTTTAGAGTTCCAGGGTACTTGATCTTGGATCGGCGATTGTAAGCTTCCACAGACGCCCACCGCACGCGCATCTTCCTCAATACACCGCCAGCGATTGCCCTGAAGTCGACAACCTCTTCCTGGTTCTCTGCTTGGTACCGGGGGTTTATGCGACTGTGCCATTCTCGATTTGGTACTGTGCTGCCGAGTGTTGAACGCAGAGTTCTTCTCTCAAACAAATCGAGCACTCGATAGTCTACTTCCTTCAACATCCATGCCTCATGGCCGTACAGAGCAACAGAGAGTATCAGCGATTTTAATAGAGCAAATTTTGCGCTCATCGTTAGACTGAAGGACTTTAGTTGATTACGTAAACCACATTCGCAACAGCAACATGCATTTTTCCTTCACGTCTAACATCTTTATCATGTGTCACTAGTGTTCTAAGATATATGAGATTGTTGTACCGTACGTACCCTATAGATTTCCACCTCGAACCCAACACGACTGGCAGCTACCATGAACTTTGTCTTGCCAAAGTTTAAAGTTAGTTCGATTCTTGCAGCTTCCCTTTTAAAAGGCAACAATGCCTCCTCTACTGCTCTGCGATCAACGCCAATGATGTCAAAGTCGATCGAGAAGCCAAGAAGTAAGTATGTGAGATCTTGTGATGATGGTTCTGTTCTTTTGCACATCAGATCTTCGTATCGTTTGGTTTTATTCCACCCAGCGTCATACGAATCAGCTTAAACAGTTTTGTCGGGAAAACTCGCCCAATCATTATCTGTCACAGTGCATTCAGCCAACAGGCGCAGTCTCCTCAACAAAACACGAGAGACTATCTTGTAGGCGGCATTGAGTTATGCCTCGTAAGATATTATGTTCGAGTTTGTAACCCTTCTTGAAGATAGGACATATGAGGCCATTCAACCAATCCGAGGGCATGTTTTCTTCCACGCAGGTTATCCCGGTCTCAGAGTGGATTGCTTCTCACAGCAGGTATCTAAGTATCTTTTTAGACTTTTAGAAGTTCACCAGGAATTCCGCCCTTCCCAATTCCCAATCATTGTTGAGCTCTCGGGTACCCTTCCGTCTAACAATAAGTGAACAAAAAAATGCTGGTTTGTTTATCCCTTGATAATCGCCGGATCCACTCACTCTAAAAAATTTTCCGCACGAAATTAACCTTCTATACAACACTTATTAGACCGATTGTCCCATGGACTATGCTAGGACCAACGCACCCGATATTTAACAGGAACAGAAACACCTTTTTAATGGAATTAAAAGATTGAAAATACAAAGTATACTTTTTGATTTGAAGTACATTGGTCGACAATGACTGGGCAGTGCGTAAGCCTCTCGTACCTGAAGGCATAAAATAGACCCCACTTGCGGTCCTTAGCTTCCTGCCCAGTAACTCCTAGCCCTGGCCTCCTCGTGGCGTCGACTGGGATACGAGTAACCTTAGTGAAGATCGGGTAACCAACCCCGGTGGGAACTTTGGTCGTATGCTGGCAGGGAAGGGGGGGTTACCCTTCTTCGGAAGGTGTAAACCTGTCCTGGTGCCCAGGTGGGACCTTAAGCAGTCCTGGCACGATGGCCCACCGGCGAGACAGGTGGTTGGCGTAGGCCCTATAAGCCACCCCTTAAAAAACCCACATAACGAACAATACAGAAGAGAATACGACCCAGAACAATCGGCAACGACCCAGGCGACGAATAAAGGATCACGATTGGAAACTCGGAACATGGAACTGCAGATCGCTCGGCTTCGCAGGATGTGACAGGATAATCTACGACGAGCTACACCCCCGCAACTTCGATATCGTGGCGCTGCAGGAACTTTGCTGGACGGGACAGAAGGTGTGGAAAAGCGGGCATCGAGCGGCTACCTTCTACCAGAGCTGTGGTACAACCAACGAGCTGGGAACCGGCTTCATAGTACTGGGCAAGATGCGCCAACGTGTGATCGGGTGGCAGCCGATCAACGCAAGGATGTGCAAGTTGAGGATCAAAGGCCGTTTCTTCAACTACAGCATCATGAACGTGCACTGCCCACACGAAGGGAGACCCGACGACGAGAAAGAAGCGTTCTACATGCAGCTGGAGCAGACATACGACGGTTGCCCTCTGCGAGACGTGAAAATTGTCATCGGCGACATGAACGCACAGGTAGGAAGGGAGGAAATGTACAGACCGGTGATCGGGCCTAACAGTCTGCATTCCGTATCAAATGACAACGGCCAACGATGTGTGAACTTCGCAGCCTCTCGTGGAATGGTAATCCGAAGCACCTTCTTCCCTCGCAAAGATATCCACAAAGTCACCTGGAGATCACCGGACCAAGTAACAAAAAATCAAATCGACCACGTTCTAATCGACGGTAGATTCTTCTCGGACATCACAAACGTCCGCACTTATCGCAGTGCGAATATAGATTCGGACCACCACCTGGTTGCAGTATGCTTACGCTCAAAACTTTCGACAGTGCATAGCTCTCGTCGAAGCCGAACGCCGCGGCTAAACATCGAGCGGCTACAAGATGGCAGAGTGGCTCAAGAATACGCGCAGCAGCTGGAAGTGGCACTACCAACGGAAGAGCAGTTAGGCGCAGTTGTCCTTGAAGATGGCTGGAGAGTTATCCGATCCGCCATAGGTAGCACCGCAGCCACTGCACTAGGTACGGTGGGCCCGGACCGAAGAAGCGACTGGTACGACGGCGAATGCGAGCAGTTAGTCGAAGAGAAGAATGCAGCATGGGCGAGAATGCTGCAACACCGCACGAGGGCGAACGAGGCGCGATATAAACAGGCACGGAACAGGCAGAACTCGGTTTTCCGGACCAAAAAGCGCCAGCAGGAAGACCGAGATCGCGAAGCGATGGAGCAGCTGTACCGCGCTAAAGACACACGGAAATTCTACGAGAAGTTGAACCGCTCGCGCAGGGGCCACGTACCACAGGCCGACATGTGCAGAGATACAAACGGGAATCTTCTCACGAACCAGTGTGAGGTGATCCAGAGGTGGCGGCAGCATTACGAAGAACACCTGAACGGCGATGCAGCAGACGACGAGGATGGCACGGTAACGCACCTGGGAGCACGCGCGGAAGACATTACACTACCGGCTCCGGATCTCCAAGAAATCCAGGAGGAGATTAGCCGGCTCAAAAATAATAAAGCCGCTGGGGTTGACCAAATACCAAGCGAGCTACTAAAACACGGTGGCGAGCCACTGGCTAAAGCGCTGCACTGGGTGATTACCAAGATTTGGGAGGAGGAGATTTTACCGGAGGAGTGGATGGAAGGTGTCGTGTGTCCTATCTACAAAAAGGGCGACAAGCTGGATTGCTGTAATTACCGAGCAATCACCCTGCTGAACGCCGCTTACAAGGTACTCTCCCAAATACTATGCCGTCGACTATCACCAATTGCAAGAGAGTTCGTGGGGCAGTACCAGGCGGGTTTCATGAGCGAACGATCTACCACGGACCAGGTGTTCGCTCTTCGTCAAGTACTGCAGAAATGCCGCGAGTACAATGTGCCCACACATCATTTGTTCATCGACTTCAAAGCCGCATACGACACTATCGATCGAGATCAGCTATGGCAGATTATGCACGAGTACGGATTCCCGGACAAACTGACGCGATTAGTGAAGGCGACGATGGATCGGGTGATGTGCGTAGTACGTGTCTCAGGGACGCTCTCGAGTCCCTTCGAATCACGCAGAGGGTTACGGCAAGGTGATGGTCTCTCGTGTCTGTTATTCAACATCGCGCTGGAAGGTGTAATAAGAAGAGCAGGGATCGACACGAGTGGTACGATTTTCGCAAAGTCCGTTCAGCTACTTGGCTTCGCCGATGACGTTGATATTATTGCACGAAACTTTGAGAAGATTGCCATCAACACGTCGAAGACAAAGTACATGATAGGAAGAGGTTCACGAGAAGAGAATGAGAACCGCCCGCTTCGAGTTTGGATCGGTGGCGACGAAATCGAGGTGGTTGAAGAGTTCGTGTACTTGGGCTCACTGGTGACCGCCGACAATGATACCAGCAGAGAGATTCGTAGACGCATCGTGGCAGGAAATCGTGCTTACTTTGGCCTCCGCAAGACACTTCGGTCGAACAGAGTTCGCCGTCGTACGAAGTTGACCATCTACAAGACGCTGATTAGACCGGTAGTTCTCTACGGGCACGAGACCTGGACCATGCTCGTGAAGGACCAACGCGCACTTGGTGTCTTCGAACGGAAAGTGCTGCGTACCATCTACGGTGGAGTGCAGATGGAAGACGGCACATGGAGACGGCGAATGAACCATGAGTTGCATCAGCTGTTGGGGGAGCCGCCCATCTGTCATACCGCGAAAATCGGACGACTACGGTGGGCCGGGCACGTAGCCAGAATGTCGGACAATAGCCCGGTGAAAACGGTTCTCAATTGCAATCCGACCGGTACAAGAAGACGTGGCGCGCAGCGAGCACGATGGATCGACCAGGTGGAAGACGATTTGCGGACCCTTCGCAGATTGCGTGGCTGGCGACGCGCGGCCATGGACCGAGTGGAATGGAGGAATCTTTTGTATACGGCACAGGCCACTTCGGCCTTAAACTGTTAATAAATAAAAAAAAAATTTTGATTTCGAGACATTTAAAAACAAACAAGTTGTTTACAAAAAATGTTCAATAACTTTGTAACAGTTGAGATTTGGTAGTTTGAGTAGAACGATTTTTTTCCCTAATATGATTCTCTATCAACGTTCGAGAGATTCTTAACCATGAACCCAACACTCTGTATATGATAGAGTTCCCTGGTTTAATCCCAGTAAATTAGTCTGCATACTCCCACTAAATCAAATACGTTCGGAAACTCATCTTAGTTGAATCTTTTGAGACTGAACAATATGTATATAATTTTGGTCGATCGCATACGTCGTCCTGATCAGGGTTGTTAATGCGATGGATTCAACGTTATCGTTTCAACGCAATATCGTTGAATCGATAATTTTTCCGTTGCATACAACGGCGTTGATTTAGGCGTTAATTTCATCGTTCATCGTCAACGCACTTCGATGAATGTAACGTTAACGTTAACGAAAATTTTGCGTTGATTTCTGTTTTGAGCACGTATAGAATGGTGCTTATGCTATCTAGTAGATGTATTTTTTATATATGTATAATACATATTGTCTTCGAATAAATAATGTTTCGTACCAGGGTTGTTAATCGATAATTAATCGTCATCGTCGATAACGTTTACCACCCGTCAACGTCATCGGAAACTCCGTTAACGATAATGTATCGTCGGATTCATCGTCATCGTCGATAATTCATCGGTGGTTATCGCGATACATTTTGCGTTACTTTCCCGTTTATTGGAGTTGAAGTTGATACGGTTAACTTTCAATTGTTTAGAAATAAATAACTATTAAAGGACATGTTGTTGGCAGTTGAAAATCAATAGCATTGGACATTTTCTATGCACAGGGGGGTTCGACGATGTGTCAAAATGGAATTTTTTGTCAACTTTTCGGGAGTGTCTTATATTGAAGGGAAAGTTATTAGCAGTTGACAATCAATAGTTTTGGACATTTTCAATACACAGGGGGTTCGACGATGTGTCAAAATGGATTTTTTTCAACTTTTAGGGAAAGTTTATTATATTGAAGAAGTTATTAATAAGTGAAAATCAATAGTTTTGGACATGTACCGTCGGTGCGTCAAAATAGAATTTTTTTCAACTTTTCGCGAACTTTTTATATTGTGTGGCAGGTTGTTGGCAGTTGAAAATCGATAGTTTTGGACATTTTCAATTTACAGGAGAATCCACCAGTGCACCGTGTTTCCAAAATGGCAAAAAGGTGAAAGAAGTTCTTTGAACCACGAAAAACATTTTTAGCTGTAGTGTCTTCAGCAAAGTTTATTTATATTTTTTTGCATTTAAAAAGTATTAGTTAGGTGATTAATCCCTCTAAAGCTGAGAAGCAAGTTTTTGTTTGGTCATTTAAATGAAAATAAAAAAAACTTTTTTTGGCAAAGTTGTTGAGAATATCTTTAGTATTAATTTCGCTGAAGAGACTGTGTCTATCTGTCGATTTAATTATACGTTTGTGAAGATTTCTTTGATATATCCCACAAAATTGCTTATTTCAAAATACTTTTCCTGGTAGTTTTGTAGAATTTCAAAATGTTCCAAGATTTCGTTCAACATAAGAAAATACAGAATTTTTGTAATGTTAGTTTATTTGTATCTCTTACAACTTAGAAGTTAGCGAATGATTTAAGGTCCAAAAAGCAATGTTTTGGTATGGAAGCCACAAATTTCCGCAGGTATAGCTTCACCAAGACGAATCTGTAAAACAAACACTATATATACTGCAAAATATACAAAAATAATACTACTGTACTGTAAGACCTCCTAAGGGAAATTTTTACTAAATAATAAGAACGGGTTATGAGGCTTTGTCGAGGGACTAAAGAAGATTATTTTAACCACTGCGGTTTATTGAAAAGAAAGGAAAAAAATATATTAGTCTTGGTGTTTGCGTTTCGACATCGTCTCTTCAGAACCAGAAAAAATATGTGCCGATTTTGTCAATGTCAATTTACCAAGTGGCTGATAAAAACGGGTCTTCACTGTATTCAAAAACGACTAAAACTCTATTATGAGGTCGTTCATAAATTACACTACATATTTGAGGGTAAAAGAAGGAAGCATCTTGTTACATAGTGGAGAGAAGAAACGAAGGAGGGGGCTAAAAGTTTCCCAACTAGAAAAAAATATACCTTGGAAATATGTATATTCTCCTTTTTAAAATTCAAAATCTTCTAGTTTAAATCAAATTATAATAAAATCTGTTAATCACCACACCACTTAACTGCCGCTATACGCATAGCTGTCCCATGTTCTATGGGATTCCCTATATGGGACAATTATGCGTAGAGCGGCAGTTAAATGTGTAGTATAATTTGTGAATGGCCTAATAATAGTGGTTTAGTAGTTTTTTTCAATACATGTCTTTGCGTGATAAAAATTACTAATTACACAATAGCTCAAAATTTGTTTTCTTCATGGTCAAAACAATTTTGATCACCCTTTTGCCGCACTGTGCACCTGGGACTCTTCTGTGCACCAACTTACTAGAAAAATTAAAAAAAAAATCCATTTTGACATATCGTCGGACCCCTCTGCGTATTTAAAATGTCCAAAATTATTGATTTTCAACTGCCAACAACTTTCCCTTCAGTATAATACAATTTCCCGAAAAGTTGAAAAAAAAATCTCTTTGACGCATCGTCGGACTCCGCTGTGCATAGAAAATGTCCAAAACTATTGATTTTCAACTGCCAACAGCATGTCCTTCAATAGGTATTTATTTCTAAACAACTGAAAGTTAACCGCATCAACTTCAACTCCAACAAACGGGAAAGTAACGCAAAATGTATCGCGATAACCGATGAACCGACGATGACGATGAATACGACGATACAATTATCGACGATGACGATGAAGGTGACGATACATTATCGTTAACGGAGTTTTCGATGACGATACATCATCGTTAACGAGTAACGCCGATAAATTATCGCGAAAAATGTATCGTATTAACAACCCTGTTTCGTACTGACTAAAATGCTACGCCAACTTAAACCTATTTTAAATCAAGCATTTCTCTATTTATATGAAAGTCGAAAATGCATGGACACACCTGGCCACACTTATGTTAGGTATAAAATAATTGATATTTGATTTTCATTGGACTACCAGACTACCAAAAGGATCTAAACATGAGTACAACTAAAATATTTCTAAAGAAATCTAATTAAAGACGCCATATCAGTAACGAAATGAATATGGGTGAGGCTTGCACGACGAAATAATTTTATCAAGTAGAACTCCTCTATGCCATTTGTATTGTCACCTGAAAATAGCGTCACTTCTGTCTGATTTTTTTTTTTTAAATTGGAAAGAAAATGCATTACATATGTGGTCTGCCATAGTCACGGAACGATACAAAGGTGTTGAAACCAACATTTTAACAGCAATCAATCTAGCTTGTCTACACTCCTGAAGCAGTATCTTCGTCGCTTTTAAACAGATTGTTGAGAATTTTGGTAGCGGCAAATATTTAATAAACTTAATAATTAACTATATTAGAAATTGACAAAACTTTGAATTTCAAATTATGCTGCATATTGACAGCTCTTCCCAAGATAGGCTCTGAGAATTTTTGAACTATGGGAAATTTACCATGAATAGCGTTTTTATGTTGCGAAATAAAGAATTTCTTTTTCTTTTTTTATTAATGACTAAGAGTGAGTCAATTTTCTTTTTTATGTTTTTAACGACATTAAATTAGCAAGGGACTGGAAATTGGAGTATATTTTTCAAAATTAAGAGCCATAGTACTCAAGGAGAGCAAGGACGCTTTTCTAAACTTTCTTCTTTCACCTTCTTGCTCTCTCTTGAGTACTATGGCTCTTGATATTGAAAAATATGCTTCACTTTCCAATCCCTTGATAATTGAATGTCGTTAAAAGAATTAAACATAGTATTCAATTCAACCATATTCAATTCAAAACCTCAAAAAAATTACAAATGGTACTCAATTCACCCATATTCAATTCATAACCTTAATTCACGGATAAACGACAATCGCTAAGGCAAATTATGGGCCACAGAATTTCATATTCGATTATTTTTCATACACGATTGGTCTTGAAATAGGCTGTCCCGTTTATATTTATAGATTCGCGAAATGTTCATGTTTCACTTTGAAAGAAATTTTAAGCAAACTTTTAACAGGAAAAGCATTGAAATTTCGTTTTGCGATTTATGAAAATGTAGAATAGTTATGTATGTATTATTATTTTTTAAGTGTGCATAGCTAAGTTTGCTTTATATATCTTCCTTGACCACATTGAAAGTAATTCGAAATATGTAACAATCACAATTCGTACAAAGAGTAAGGAAATTGTACAGTTGTGCAATGAACAAAAAAAATCGTTGTTTCAGCCACCCATGATTAGTGCGGTCGTTTTTTCTATGCAATCATATTCGTACAGAAGGATACAGTACAATAAAGAATCATTATTTGTATCCTGCACAAGAAATGCGAGGATTGGAAAAAATCTCTTAACCCTCCGGAAGTCGCGCTTATGGCTCACTGAACGAGCAGCCGCTGGTGCCCTAAGACGATTTCGCTAGATTTTCAGAGCAGCGTGCACTCAATGCACTATCGCGACTTCCGGAAGGTAAAAAAAAATAAAGGCGAATTATATTATGCGGATGCAGCTAAGAGAAATTCGCTCCGATATTTATAATCGTCAAATGTTTTGTTACCATCTCAATTGCCATTAAAATAAGTTTCATTTTAGAAACATTCGGTTAACCCTCAAAAAGGCAAGCGGTCTCAGAGGCCCGGCTAGTTACAGTTCTCTTCTTTCAATGAACTTGTAATTTGAAATACAAATGATCGAGCGTTTTTGGGCTTTCGATTCTGTTGCTGATAACGCGACAAAAAGAAGCTTTAGATTTCATTGGGTCTTAGGAGCGATGCTTCTTGAAGTCACAATTTTAGCTTGCCTTTTTGAGGGTTAAAAATGGTTTGCTGAAATTAATCGTTTCCGCGAAATGATACGTAATTTCATTTTCATTGAATGTATTGAGCAGTTTCACAGCTGTTCAGTTATGGGGCCCCTCAGTTTAATAGTGCCCAGAGGCGCTGAGTAGTTTTAACACGGCTCTGGCCGATGTATATTCTCAATAGCATGACACCACCTGCTATTCAGCTGATGATCGATTGCCATTGCATGTGGACTTGCACAAAGGAGACATATACTGGTCACCACCTTACAGAAATATTTTTAAATATAAATTTAAACTTCGTGTGAATAAATTACAATTTCTCCGGCGAAAAAAATACTTTCAACAGAATTCAACGCAAAAATTTCCGATAACGCTAATGTTGAATTCAACGAAGTGCGTTGACGATGACGATGAATTTAACGTAAAAATCATCGCCGATAATGGCGCTAAATTCATCATTATCGGTGGTAAAGTTGAATTCAACGTTAACAACCCTGGTCCTGATCCCCTACTTTTTAAATAGTAAACAGGCCCCAAAATATGACAAACTCAAGCGTTTCGCCCGCACTTGATTTTTATCGTGATTAATGAAACTTGAATAATTATTAAAAAATTAAATAGAAATTTGTTTAGTAGAAAATGCCGCCTCCTGATTTTGCCGCTCGGGGCGATTGCCCCCTTCGCTCCCCTTAGCGCCGCCACTGAGTATCTGGATTGCTTGACCCTAGGGCTCTTCAAAAATCCTGCCTGCATCCTTGAAAGCGACATTCAAAGAGTTTGGATGCGCATGATATTGGACAGATACAGCGTTCTGCAATTCATTTTATGTATTCCAAATTTTTAAATATCTGGACATGACAAATTGTAATAATTCTCGATTAAACAGTTGTTACAATTCTGGTATAACAAATTAGACGAAATATCCAAATATTTCTGCAGACTTTCTAGAAACATTCCTTATTAGTGTTTGCGTTTAGCACGATTTCTCTACAAACCATCCCAATTTATGAAACAGACACTAATAGATTTTTTAAGAAAGTAACGCCATTTCCATAACTAATTTGGGTTTGTAAGCTTTTTCATTCAAGATCCAATTATTAAAATAAACTATTAAAAAATCTTATGAACCGGCTCATCGGTTGCACCAATATCGTGCGCACCACTAACGCTACTGTAAGGAAAGGCTTCGATACAACGGCCGGCTATTTCTTATTTTTTGCAGGAAAGTATGAATATTCTTTAGCAGTGACTTAAGTATGGTCCAAACTGGTTTGGGAGTGCATCACATCATTACAACAACTGGCAACTCGGAATAAAGTAATGATTTTCTGGGTACCTGGCCACCAAGGAATCGATGGTAACGAAGTGGCCGACGAATTAGCCAGGCGTGGTCCATCAAACATGTTTGTTGGACCAGAACCATTTCTAGGTATATCTACCTGTTCCATTAAACTAGAACTTTCGGCTTGGGCAAGAGACCAACTACTAAACGACTGGCGTAACGTAGAAGGCGCTCGACAAGCTAAGAAATTCATACATCCAGATACAACGAGAGCCAAAAAACTGATGGATCTAAAATGTAACGACTTACGTATAATCACAGGTTTATTTAAGGGACATTGTCCTGCTAAGTATCATTTGAAAACAATTGGCAAAAGTCAAGATGACATTTGTCGATTTTGTAACTACGAGCCCGAGAGCTCGGAACATATTCTCTGCCATTGTGCAGTACTATTTCTTCGAAGGGAGCGATACTTCGGAAGGCATCTTATTACGCCTCAGGAGATATGGCATACCTGTCTCAAACGGATCCTTAGCTACATTAACAATGTACTACCCGGTAGGGACGACACATGTGGACAAACAAACAACTCGCTTCCAACTATATTGGATGCGGGCAATTTGTAACATGTAGAGCAAACAGGGGCAGCCTGAATAGTGGTCGCAATGGGAAAATTTCCCTTAACAAAAAAAAAGTAAGGTTTGGACTATACACCTGAAAAAATCACGAAAAAATATCTGCTAACTTAAAGATATATAGTCTATTGATCTGCAAATCAGTTGAAAAAGCATAATTTGCATGCACTACTCACTCCAAATATTTGCCGGTCCAGATTTCCTACATCATATTTTTATGAAGAACCTAAGCCTTTTGGAAAAAAAAATCCGGGATTCCCGAATCCAGGGAATGAGAAAACACAATTTCCCGGGAACCGGGAATCCCGGGAAATCCAAAAATTCCGGGATTCCCGGGAAATAAATTCCCGGGATGAAAGTTCTAATCGCAAGCGTAGATAACAATCTCCACCACCCCAATACGCCGGAGATGCGCATTCAACGTATAATGATTGCCACCCGAAGGATGTCACGACCTTCATCCTTCCTTTTTAACCATGGTTGGTTGATGCCTTTGTCCTCTGACAAGAAATATTAATAAATTCGTTAAAGCTGTGCGATCTTTTACAAATATTACCTTCTAATGCCTAAGTATTCGCCTTCTCATTACCATTCTAGTCTAAGTGTCACTTTTCTCATTACCCGAAATAGAACAATGCGAAAGAACTAAAACTAATATTTGTATCAGGCACAATTTTTTTTTGTATCAGGAAAGATTTTAACATAAAGAATCTAGGAACGCCCATATTTTCTCCAGGAAAATAAGCAGTGCTTTCCATGCTCCATCGATCGAAGCGGAACTGTAACGATGTGGACATGATCGTATAAAACCATAGGTTTTGTGGGGAGAATGCTTAGCGCGAGTATATTTGCTGTCAGATAAATTTGTGTATTTGAAGAACAAATATGACGTTTATTTGCTTATTATATTTTGATCGCGAAACGTCTATCATTTGAATGTGAATCTACGTGGAATGCTGTTGTCGCCAATAAAGAATTCTTAGTTCCATATATTCCGATCGAAGGCCTAATCGAGTACACAGCGTAGGGCCCAGCTGCCAGATGAACTATTTTTTCTCTCGTTAATCCGTTGACAAACCGGTGCCAATAACCACGTTTTTCAGTTTTCATAAAGATTTTTAACGTTTCTAACGTCGCGAGTATTCGAAAAAATTTGGGCGATCCGCCGTTCAAAAAGTCCTCATAGGACCTTTTCGCATTCAAGTCTGAGCACTCTCTGACAATAGCGCCGGATATTCGTTCCGTCTGACCTTTAATCGCAGTGTAAAGAAACCAGCCAGTCAAAACGTTAGACACTTACACCAGAGGAATTTCTTATCTTGATTCGATTGTTTCGGATATAGTGGACGCGTTGCTCTTTCGATCAATGAGCACGCCAATGAGAGAGAGAGTACAACGATAAATCTAACGTGCTTGGCCGCGCTGGTAGGCATTCGTTTCATTTCCACTGTATTGAAGATGGTCGTATTGAAATTTTCGCGAATATCACACAGTAAAATAGATCGGTTATCAGAATGAAGACAACCCCATGACATAGCGTTGGGAGTTGAAGTCTTCTAGAACCAGCTGAGGTGCGATGTATATAGAAACAATATCAATACATCTTTGTCAATGATTCGGATTTAACAAGTGACATTTTCCACATCGCATTTTCCACACTGTGCTTTATTTCTTCAATGGGTCCGTTGTTTGCAACAACGGCAGTCCATGCCCCGCAGTACAAAAAGGCGAACAAATAGACGAGCCTCGTTCAGAAGAACAAATTTTGGAAGAACAAATCCGGCGACAGGCTCGAAATGAGGCTGATTGAAAATAAGTTTTCTTTTACTCCTCGATTTTTGCTGAACGCAATTGCTTGCATACCAGAATTTTCACTGACTGAAGCAAAGGGATGTGGAAGGAGTGCTCCCTATTTCGCAATTAAGGCCCTTCTCGGAGACTACACCATCAATCTCTACTTCCAGGGCGGGTACGCAGTCAAAATACTTTTTCGTACACGGTCGAGTGTTGTTAAGTTAGATCACGCGATATATCGATGATGTTAAATTAAATTAAATCTTTGGTCCGGAAGTAGACTATCCAGGGGCCGGTTGTATTAGATATAATTAGGATCGAAAATGAGACTCATCGGCATTATTTTTGCCATCGGAAAAATAATCAAAACGACCTCCACTACCTTCCCATTAGTCAACACTATCATGCGGGCTTCAGTACCCGCGAAAGGAAGGTTTTGTAGCAGGGAACGGAAAATTAATGCAACGAAATTTAAAAGAAAGGAGTACTTGGTACTTAGCTGT
Source organism: Topomyia yanbarensis (assembly GCF_030247195.1). Classification (NCBI taxonomy): domain Eukaryota; kingdom Metazoa; phylum Arthropoda; class Insecta; order Diptera; family Culicidae; genus Topomyia; species Topomyia yanbarensis. The sequence continues at coordinate 455,015,671 of NC_080671.1, forward strand.
GGAACATTTGTAGTATCTGTATTCAACAAACACATTTTCGCTGAGCCATCAGATATACTAACAGGGCTGTACAAAGGGCATTTCCAAATAGCCACCAGATATTATCAGGGAATTTTAATTTTCACTCACTCCGAATCTTACTACCCACTCGGGAAATAGGTGTTCCGCCGGCCCTGCAAACGATAAGCAACAAACGAACTCCGCAGGAACCACCATGTGCATCACGATCCCTCACTATCTGTTGCGACGCATTTTCCCAAGTTGATGCGTACTGCTATTGCTGGTCTTGCAGCTGATGATCGTGATGATAGGTTACCGATCGGAGGTCGTTGAAATCCAATCAAACGGCGCGCGTGATAAAACTCAATTAAATGACTGTGCTTCCGCGCGATTTTTCGGATGGGCATCGAGTGCACACTTTTCATCTGAGTTTCGAGAAAAAAAAACACGCTGAGTGGTTTTATCCCGCCTCAGCACATATAAATCAAATTAAGTGTAATAACTTTCGATGTTGAAAGGGTATAATTTATATCGCTTGTTTTGTAATTGCGTTGTTACTGTCATTAAATATCCGAGCAGTTTTGTTGAACCAACACGGACAAAAGATTGATCCGAAATTCTACATATCAAAAATTAGACTCGGATTTGAACAGATCCATCAGACCGTCATCACATTAATCACATCTCCATTCAGCATCAATCCTTACTCGAAGAATAGAATTAAAAACGGCTCATCCATATTTTTATTCTCGTTCTCTGTTCACCAGAGACAGCAACGAAATGTGAAAATGATTTCAATGGTTTACGAAATAAAATAAAAAAGACGGAAAAGAATAAATCCGTTGAATCAATTTAAGTTTCATTTTTTTCCCTCCCTCCAACTGCGTTGATTGATGCACATTCATCATCCCAAGTGGTGCTATGCGCTTCACCGACTGACAACGAGAGCCGCAGGACACGCGACCATCGAAGCGACCGTTCGACTCGGTTCGGTATATGATTCACACACATATTGAACTGCATCGAAACTGACGTGTCACTTGGGATTACATATACGTACGTATGCATCAGGTACCGACGCATTTCATGGTCCCTGACAACAATTGACGGAATTTGCAACGTCATTCTATTTGGGTCTCTGCCCGGCGGCGATCGATGGAAAAGGGATCTTATTTTTTTTTGCTCCATTGCGCCCTGATTTTTGTTGTTTCGGAGCTGTCTAAATATTATTATTGCCGCTGATCGTAGGATGATCGGGGATCGGACCGCTTTTTCTATTGTAGGTTGTAAATTTCGAAAATGGATTGAATTACTATTTCGTTTAAAATATTTGATTGATTTTTGTGTTGGACAATTAAATTTTGGAGGAGGGATGAGCCAATGAAAGTTAAGTTCCAAGTTCTTTGAGCTTGTTCATTCCGCAAAGGTTTAAACCAGTATCGAACACTTTCTCTAAATCAACGATTCTCAGAAATAACTAAACCTGCGTTCATTAACAAAAGATTGATAACTTTTAAATCAATCAATGGATACGATAGAATTGAATAGGAACAAACAAAAATGAATGATTCCAAATGGTTGTGACTTCTACGACGTGGGTTAAACCGAAACACAAATATTTTCGTTTGATTTTCCACCATCCCACCAGGCTCGCTACATTACAGATCAACTCAAATCCAACAGCAATCACAACCAACCCCAATAAATAAACCAGAGCCTACTTATCTCTTCCACCGAAATGGAACACTGTTTGATCATCTCCGCCCAATCCGTTGTTGGTTGCTAGCAGCAGCAGCTCAGTTCTTTCAAACCACACTTCATTTAACTCGGAGGATGGATTAATTAATTTCCAACAATCACAACATTTCACCTCCACTCAACCTCTGGCCCCCAGACCGTGTGTCACTTGGCAGGCCGATTGATTCCCACTAGTCACGAACGGCAGCACTTGAAACACGATTTCGCTCATCAATATTGTCACAAACATTGTTTCTAGGTGAAGTCTCTGAAGTGGTTTTGGGAGGCAAAGGTTCCATAATCAGGGGAGGGAGTGGAGAAATACTTGTTTGGAATTCTATTACTTAACATAGAATCGGGAAATGGAACACGTTTGTTTTCCGTCAGAACATGTTTTTGATATCGTTTTTCAGTTATAGGTTTAATGAGTAAAATTGTGTAAACATGAACTTGATGACATATGAATTCTTTAACATTCGAAATTCGTTTTTTTACTTCAATTGAACTGAGAATGTACAACAACCAAATAATACACATTAAAATTCTTCAAACACCCGATTTCGGTCGCACCGTGCAATCAATGTTTTCGGTCAGCGAGTGTTTGACAGTCGGAGGGCATATTGAATGAAAAGCGTGCACGCGGTTACTTGACTGTCGCGAAAACAAACACCGATGACTTGTGGTACATTTTGATGAATGCTGGCTGACTGACTGACTGGCCCGGTTGGTTGGTACGATCAGAGGAGGCGTAGCGGGCCAGTTGCGGTTCGCTGCTGCACGTGATTGACTTGTTAGGTGGAACGGTGACAGAAAGAATGTCCGAATTTAAACAGATTCATTCAGGTGTAGTTTGAAATGAGACACGACCAGTGAATGGCAACATAAATCTTCCCTGGTCGGTGGTCAACAGTGTGCCCAGGGGGAAGCGGGCAATTGGAATTCGCTGGACGATAAATAAACGCCGCAGAGTGACACAACAAATCATGTTGATGTCAGACAGACCACGGAGGAGGAAGAGAAGATAAAAAACAAGCTAGGACCGCAAACCAGCAGATAAACCGCGTAAGCACATTTGCGCGTCCGGGAATCAATAAATCAGACGATTAAATTTGGGTAATAGTCGCAGATTTCGGTTGGTATTTCTCTGTGGAGTGTAGTCGAATTGATAAAAAAAATATACAGACACGTGCGTTCTACCCTACCACCTACCAACCAACCCGGCGAATCGTAGGATGCCGTGGTTTTGTTCCATTAAATTACATACTTATGCCGCCGTGAAATCTACGGCAGTGGGTTTTATCGCATTTCAAACCGAACACGCTTTGACACAAAGGCAAAACGTGGGTCCAATTTGTAAACGGATGCAGCCGAGTAAAATATCAGGTCCCTAGCGCTATTATCTGTATAATGAATGCGTAATGGCGGAATTGATTGCGTTATCGGATGGCGGTGGGTGGTTGGGAAGTCTTTCTCATGCCAACGCTCGTATCCGTGTGACAATAAACTGCACAGGCAGCCGCTTTCGAAGGGTGAAGTGGTGAAAGGCTAATAAATTAACTGTTTATAAATCTTACCAGGACCGTTGGCGAATTGATGTGTAATTAAAGTCTATAACTAAAAAGTTCTACAACACTATGTCACAGTTGAGCACCCGTGGCTAACTGTACAGACCGGGAATGTTCGGTTAATCGACTCACGCACCACACTTTTAACCATCCGAAAAAACCACACTTTATTTGGAATTAGTAAAGTTAATTATAATTGATGCTCTACCGTTTATTCAAAGTAAATAGGTACGATGCAAATCGTGGTTTATTAGGAACTGAAACTGCCCTCGTATTCATTGCGATACGATGGGTCAGTGGTGAATATCGATCACGATCAATCCCGAGCGATGGGTGATCGTGCCTAATGGTATTTTATATATACTACCTACTAGTGATAAGAGTAATGAAAGGCATATATAATATAATTGTGATGAAACGAGATCAAGTGATCCTCGTCTTGTGGATCATGTTTAGTGTTGCCAGACGGAGCCATTTTTCTTGGCTTTAACATGCCGCCGGCCTTGAAATCACTAGGATTTCAAACCTATCTGAAGCAAGTAATACTGTATACTAGCTAACTACCTTCTATACATTTCATTTCTGTTTGCACACTATTGTAAGAACTTTCATTTGCCATTGGGCTACTGGATCCAAATGTTGTGCTGTTATGGTGTTGCATTGATCGACATTCGGTCATCTCGACAAACTGCAGTCTGCGCTGCATCTGAACGTTGATGATTGTTGACGACGTGGGTGTTACTGCGACAAACTGGAACTGGAACGCTTCTTCAAGCAAATGGAGATTGCCTTCGCTGCGGCCTTGCACGATCGTTTCGGATTTCCGTCGGGTATACTGCTACTTTCGGATTGACGGATGAACGTTGCTTGATGAAAGTTGGACGATTGGGTTGCTGATACTGCACTTCGGTGTGCCTCTACTTCGACGGATGTTCTTCCACGGATGCCGTTGATGGTGAGTCTTTGCTGTAAAACACAGGGGGCTTTTTAAATGGAAATGATGAACATTTACAGGACTTGCCAGGAACGGAGGCCTCCAGGCCTCCGCTGGTGCTCTGGGCACCGATGTCGCCGACTGGTATGCCGGGCGGATGGGGATGACGATGTTCACATGCTGCTTGAGATTGCTACTATGCTGCGTCTGCGTAGACGTTGGCCTTCAAGAACGGGTGATCAATCCATCTGACGACCTGTCGTTGCGTTGACAGCGAACCGAGAAACGGGCCCATTGCTCGGAGTAAGAAATTTGATGAATTTGCAGCGTTGCTGTGACGATAATGAAGCTGTGTAACTAGAAGATAAGCAAGACCATGCACCGAAACCGTAGATAGAACATGCTTGACATCACAAAGGCAACTCTTCCAGGGTGATTGACGGGGTGGACTGGTGTGAACCGACGAACCAAAAATGATGACGACTGCCCCGGAAACCGGGACAGAGATGCAGGGGTGGCTATGGGGGATGAACATTCCTTAAGTTTTTTGCAATAAATTGATGAATAAATACTTAACTGGGATGCGGAGGACCTCCCTTGAGAGACCTCCGCGGTGCCGCAGCACCATCGTTGGGAGGGATTCAGTTCGCCTCCGTAGGGGACTTCTCGTCGTTGTCCCGTATTGGAAGGACGCAAATTTTTGAGATGCTCCTTCTGAAGGTGCCATCCCTAGTCCGGACAGCTACAACTCGAATGTTTCCATCTTCGCCCGTAAACAGTTCTGCAACTCGGCCTAACCGCCACTTCTGAGGAGGCAAGTTTTCCTCCTTTACTAGGACCATCGTTCCAACTGTGATGTTGTTGCGTTGTCGAGTCCACTTTGTCCTGTTATGCAAATCTGACAGATATTGCGTCTTCCATTTCCGCCATAGTTGTTGTACGAATCCTTGCGTACGTTGCCACTGAGAGAGTCGATTTTCGGGGATCTCTTGCAAATCTGGTTCAGGAATCGCCGTGAGTGGTCGTCCCACCAGAAAATGTCCTGGGGTCAGTACAGTGTAATCATTAGGATCGTTACTCAAGGGTGTCATTGGACGAGAGTTTAGAATCGCTGCGACTTGCTGAACAATGGTGTGTAGTTCATCGTATGTCAACGGTCTGCTTCCTATGGTCTTGCGAAAATGTCCTTTGAAGGACTTAACCGCCGCTTCCCACAATCCGCCGAAATTCGGAGAGCGCGGTGGGATGAATTTGAAATCTATTCCTTCTTCTTCCGATGCCTTGATCATTTCGTACTGAAACTGCTGGTTATACAGTTGCAGCCGTAGTTCCTCGAGCTCCCGATTTGCCCCAACGAAATTGGTCGCATTGTCACACATGACTAGTTGCGGTTTGCCACGGACTGCTACGAAGCGTTTGAATGCCGCCAGAAATGCTTGCGTTGACAGATCTGCTACGACTTCCATGTGGACTGCCTTGGTTGCTAGGCAAACGAAAATGCATACGAAGGACTTCACCGGCGTACTCCGACGAACTGGATAGCGAATGTAGAACGGTCCGCAAAAATCGATTCCAACTTTCAGGAATGCCGCTGCAGGAGTGACACGAACGGATGGTAAATCAGCCATTAGCTGCTCGTGGACTTTGGGTTTGTTGCGAAAACATTGAACACATCGATGGATGGTCCAACGTGCTAAATCGCGAATGCGAGTTGGCCAGAACCTTTCTCTGACCGAAGCTATGAGAAGTTGCTGACCGGCGTGAAACAGTTTACGATGATAATGCTCCATGACCAGCTTTGCCAGTGGGTGTTGATGGTGAAGAATCATTGGATGCTTACGATATTCTGACACTGGTGCATGAGCTAATCGACCGCCGACGCGGAGAATACCATCAACTAAACGAGGATTTGACGAGAGCAATTTAGATGATGACTTTATTGGTTCACCTTTCGATAAAGCTGCTATTTCTTCAGGAAAGCTCTCGTGTTGAGTAACTCGAACCAAAATCGTTACAGCATCATTATATTCCGTCGATGACAAGTGTTCTAGACGCCTGCTACTGCGGTTGCGAGGCAATGCATTGTAAGCGAAGCGACGAATCCATGCTACTATCCGAACGAGATCCGGGAACGAGGATCTCAGCAAAAATATGTCACTTTGAGGCTTTGTTTGAACCGGAAGTGACGCAGATGGTTTTTCTTCTAAAAGAGAACTATCCAGCTCTGACTGGATGACTGCTGACTCTGGCCATGTAGAATGTGCTCGACATACCCACAGAGGGCCTTCAAACCACAGAGGTTGATACTGTAGTTGTGTGGGTGTCATTCCCCGCGAAATGATATCTGCCGGATTGTCTGCACCGGCGATGTGGTTCCACACTCCCTTCTTAGTGATATGCTGTATCTCTGATACACGATTGGCAACGAATGCTTGCCACCGGGAAGGTAACGATGATAGCCAGCACTTCACTATCATGGAATCTGTCCAAAAATATACCTTGCCGGGTGGTTCGAAACTACTGCATAGCTTTTCATAGAGATGACTAAGCAGTAATGCTGAGGAAAGCTCCAATCTGGGGATGGATTGTTTCTTTTTCTTCCGAGTGAGATCTTCTAGTGGCGCAACTCGAGATTTGGATGTAATCAACCGAACAGTGACTGACCCGTCGACTGACTTACACCTAAGGTACAAACATGCGCCGTATGCTACCTCTGAAGCGTCACAAAATCCGTGGATTTCCGTTGAAGCTAGGTTACTTCTGAAGCCCGTCCATCTTGGAACTGAGAGTGTGTCGAGAGCGGATAGATTCAATCGATACTCAATCCAGAAATTCTGAAGCTCTTTTGGCAACGGATCGTCCCAATCCGATTTAAGCTTCCAAAGCTCCTGGAGGAAAATTTTTGCCTGTACGATGACTGGACCGATGAGACCGAGAGGGTCGAAGATACGAGCTGTGTCGGCCAGCACTATACGTTTGGTGATGATTGGCTCAGTGCTCCAGTGCGGTACAGCAAATCTAAAACAGTCTTTGCCTCGCTCCCATATTAACCCTAGCGTTTTGACTGTGGATCTGGACGAATCGAGTTCCAGTATGGTACGATCGTCTCGGAGAAGAGGTGGAATAGACGAAAGAAGTTCAAAGCTATTGGAACTCCACTTGCGCAACTCAAACCCTGCCGAACTCGTAAGATCAATGAGTTCTGATGTGAGAACGGTTCCTTCTTCCAAGCTGTCCGTGCCCGTCAACAGGTCGTCGACGTAAAAATCCTTCTCAATGACCTTCGCTGCTGCTTTATGCGAGGTTGCACCATCACTTGCAAGACGTTGAAGGCACTTGGTTGCGAGATAAGGCGCGGAAGCGGTACCATATGTGACTGTGGTCAATTGGAAAATTCTCACTGACTCGTTCGGTGAATTTCTCCACAAGATGCGCTGAAGTGGTTGATCTGCATCTGCTACTCTTACCATACGGTACATTTTAGCTATGTCCGCTACTAATACAAATCTCCAAAAACGAAAACGCAATATGATGGACAGCAAGTCCTCCTGCACGACGGGTCCTACCATCAGTCCATCATTCAAGGATACTCCCGTCGACGAACGGCAAGAGCCGTCGAATACCACCCTTAGCTTTGTGGTTGTGCTATCGGGCTTCAATACCGCATGGTGAGGCATGTAATAGGACTGTGCACCGCAATATTCTTGGTCAATTTCTCGCATATGACCCATGGACAGGTATTCCTGAATGAACTCGCCATACAATCTTTTCAACGTGTCGTTTGCTTCCAATCGCCTTTCCAATCCGTGGAATCGTTTCAATGCTATGGCCTTTGAATCTCCCAGTTGCTCGATGATGTACTCCTTCTTGGGAAGCGTGACGACGAATCTTCCATCTGCATCGCGAACGGTCGTTCGTTCGAAAATCTCTTCACATGTCGTCTCTTCCACAGAATAGGTACTTCTACTGCTACAGGACTCTAGTTCCCAAAACTTCGCGAGGAGATCACGAAGATCTACAGAGGAACACGTGTGGGAAATAGTTTTGGGGATTCCAAGAATGCTACCGGGTATGCGTCCTGACACAACAAATCCGAAGACAGTTTTTTGCAATGTGGGTCCGTCTTCTGATAACTTCATCTTTTCCTTCAGCAGCAGATCGTAGTAGTACTCAGCACCAATGATGAGGTCAATTGGTCCGGGGTCGCAGAAATTTGGATCTGCCAACGTAACACCTTCCGGAATGGCGAGAGTCCTAATATTGACCGCCTGCATAGGCAGTTTGGAGGTGAGCTTCGGCAAGACGTGCAGCTGCACCTTCTCGGAATAGGAAGAAATGTGCAATGACCGAGGCGATACTGTAGCCTCTACGCTCTTTGTAGATTTGACTACAGAACCACCGATCCCTGCTACGGACAAATAGCTGGCAGTCTCAGCCAACTTTAACTTTTGAAAAAGAGTCGTGGTGATGAAACAGTACTCTGAGCAAGAGTCCAAGAGCGCTCTAGCTAATTGAGCGTTTCCATAAATGTCCGACACGCGCACTAACGCGGTGGATAATAAAACTTGACGTTTTGGTGTGTAGATGTTGGCGGGTAAAGAGTTTGTAATGGGAGTACGATCTGTGGTGGGTGGTGGGTGTGATTGCGAATGCGAATTTGTATTTGCAGTGGGAAATGAGCTTGTGGATGGTCCAGTGTACTGAGTGAGTGTGGCTTGGTTCTGGGCTTGTGGCTGTGTTTGTTGAGTGTTCGTTGTCTGTGGTCGATTCTGTACTCGTGGGACGGAGGAGTCATTCTGCGGGATTGACGCTGATGATCTTCCGCCGTTGGTTACTCCAGAATGTAGAAGAGTATGGTGTTTCTGATGACAATGCTGACAACACCCCTTCGTACAGGATCGAACTAGATGCGCAGGAGACAGGCAGTTCAAACACAACCGAGAGCGTTTCACCATATCATACCGCTCAGACACCTTCATTTTGATGAACTTCTGACACTTGAATGCTGAATGTTGACCTTCGCCGCAGAATGGGCACCGATTAGAAGATTGCACGGATGTGTGAGTGACAGTAAACTTGGGCTTCTTCATCTCACAATGCACAGGCTTTGCTGGTGCTATAGATTGAAGAACGGAACACTGATTCCGAAGAAACGTCATCAAAGCATCGTATGTGGGGACTTCCTTCGAACTATAATGTGCCTCCCAATGGCGCAAGGTTGATTGATCTGATCTGGAGCACATCATGTGAACTAAAATTGTGCTCCACTGGGATGGATCTTCTCCAACTTTCTCCAACATCTGAAGGTTACGATCAAATTCACTAATAAGTTGACTCAATGCATCGTAATGCTCACGCTTTATTGGTTCAATGGCAAACAAGGCATCGAGATGGGCTTTAACTATCAACTTACGGTTTTCATAACGCTTCTTGAGCAAATCCCATGCGATCGAGTAGTTGGCTACAGATATATCTATCGTGCCAATCTCTTGCAATGCTTCACCAACCAGCGACGATCGCAGGTACGAAAATTTATCGATTGCACTCAATTGATCGTTGCGATGAATAAGGCTCAGAAACATGTCACGGAAGGTGACCCAGTCGCTAGTTTTGCCTCCGAAACTAGGTAAGCGAATTTCGGGCAACTTTACTCGCGACAACGAACAAGAAGGAGCCTGTGCTGGAGCTGGCAAAACGTCAGCTGGGACCGGTATTGATGTTCCTGGTCTCAGGGACTGCAGCGATGACTTCAGCTCACAGTAAAGGTCTTCAGCGCTCTGAAGGATCTGAAAATTGTCGGCCTCGCGCCTTTCAGCAAGAGCTTCAACACGAGCAGCACGATCTCCTGGTGTTTTCTTGGTATCGAATGCTTCCTTATCATCGTCTTCGTCAGCTAACAACTCGATTTTTCTCCGCACCGAGTAAAATTTCTTCATCGCGGCTTCCAGCAGCTCTAATCGACTATCAACGTGACCAGCATGCCTTTCCGGTTTGAATTTTAGCAAAAACTGCTTTGCGCCGTTGAATGTGCTTTGTAACTGTCGCTCCTGCCGTTTCAAATCTTTTAGTTCACTGGACATTTTTATTTCATTCACTCTCGTACTATTTTCAATTAATATCACTTCTACACTGCACTCCAAAGTTTATTAATGTCATTCACTTCTTACACTTCACCTTTTCACTCGAACACCGCGAACCGCGACTCTACTCGACGTCCCCGAGGTGACAGAAGACTGAACAACCCAATGAAATTGACTGCAGCGAGGGGAACTAACCAGATGAGTAACAAGCCAAAAAAAATACCAGCAGAACCAAGACCAACCGTCAATCTCAAACTCAGGGATCACAAAATTCGCATGCAAAGGAAAAATCAATTTATCTCCACCATTTTATTTTTTCGAACCACCCTACTCATCGGTGCACGTCTCATGCATGACGCCACCACAGATCACATGCAACAGTACTTCCCTTTTTCTTGGTTCAGATGTTGATCCTGGTTCCTCCGTGTGTCGAAGTGAGCCTTCCAAGCGCTCCGAAGCCCTGTGCACTTAGCTCTCCGTTGCTCTCCGCCGTCCCGTTCCGTTTGGTACAATGGCGGTTTTCAGCCAAGTGCGTTGAAACCACAATTGCGATGGCGGATTAACTGACGCCACTATTGTTCCAGACCGGCACTATTGTCTCACTTCCACGCGGTCACAATGTCTATTGTACCACTAAAAACTGTCGCCCAACGGTCCTCTGGATCAAAGGATCCGGCTCGAAGGACCAAAAAATGTTTATAAATCTTACCAGGACCGTTGGCGAATTGATGTGTAATTAAAGTCTATAACTAAAAAGTTCTACAACACTATGTCACAGTTGAGCACCCGTGGCTAACTGTACAGACCGGGAATGTTCGGTTAATCGACTCACGCACCACACTTTTAACCATCCGAAAAAACCACACTTTATTTGGAATTAGTAAAGTTAATTATAATTGATGCTCTACCGTTTATTCAAAGTAAATAGGTACGATGCAAATCGTGGTTTATTAGGAACTGAAACTGCCCTCGTATTCATTGCGATACGATGGGTCAGTGGTGAATATCGATCACGATCAATCCCGAGCGATGGGTGATCGTGCCTAATGGTATTTTATATATACTACCTACTAGTGATAAGAGTAATGAAAGGCATATATAATATAATTGTGATGAAACGAGATCAAGTGATCCTCGTCTTATGGATCATGTTTAGTGTTGCCAGACGGAGCCATTTTTCTTGGCTTTAACATTAACAAAAACAGCTTTGAAGACTTTTTCCTTTTTATTTTGATGATTTCTTTTCGTGATTTTACAGCGAATTAAATTTCATTGATAGTGTAGATGAAGGTTAGGGCATTTTTTTAAATTCTCGAAGGCCCCCCTCTCATATTGTGACAAATGTCAAAGCAAGCTCAGATGCCAAATTTCACATCATTTGGACAATTTTAGACCCCCGCCCACTTCGCTTGAAATTTTTTGAAATTGGTGGTATGGGAAAATATGGAGGAAAAATACATTAAATGCTATAACTTTTGAAGTAGCAATCAGAAAATTACAATTTATACCTCTTTTGAAAGGAAATAATCTTAGTATTTGAATGGAGGTATTTTTGTTTCTAGGAAAATACGGGAAAGTGGGGTACTGGGTCATTTTGGTCCCTAAATCCCCTATTTTTAATGATATTTCTGCTAGTAGTTTTTCTAATGTAAAAAAATTTCAAAAATCGATCGGAGCCTTTTTGATCTTAGTCCAAATACGAGAAGTTGGGGTTAAATGGCCTTTTGTCATTCATATTAAACTTCATCATTTTCTCGGGCATATATCTCTATTATTCTTCACTCAATTTTCATAAACCATACCTTTTTGAACGTAGAAAATCCTTAGGATTATAACAAAAATAAATTAGTTACCGGTAAAATTCAGGAACATCAAATTATCTGATATCTAGTGTCGATGTCACATTTTTATCATAAAATCGCACATATTAACTCCATTTAACAACAAAATTCTTATTTGATTTACTACTTTTAGTGTAAAATATGCTTAGGGATGACATGAGAAAAGTGTCATTCCTGGAAAAATAGGGGAAGTTGAGGTATTAGGACAAGTAATGAAAAAAATGAGATTTGTAGAGTAAATATCAAAAAGTTTGATGTTTCTGAATTTTACCTCTAATGTTTTTATTTTTGTTTTATTTCTCAGAATTTTACACGTTCAACAAGTTACGTTTTATGAAAATTGATTGAAGAATAATAAAGATATATGCATGAGAAAATAATAAAATTTAATATGAATGACAAAAAGCCCAACTTCTCGTATTCGGACTAAGGTCAAAAGAGTTCCGTTTGATTTCTGAGATTTTTTCACATTAGAATAACTACAAAATATGTATCATTTGCATCACGGAGCAGAAAAATCATTAAAAATATGGGATCTTGTGTCCAAAATTACCCAGTACCCCACTTTTCCGTATTTTGCTAGAAACAAAAATATCTCCATTCAAATACTAAGATTATTTCCTTTCAAAAGAGGTATAAATTGTAATTTTCTGATTGCTACTTCAAAAGTTATAGCATTTAACGTATTTTTCCTCCATATTTTCCCATACTATCAATTTCAAAAAATTTCAAGCGAAGTGGGCGGGGGTCTAAAATTGTCCAAATGATGTGAAATTTGGCATCTGAGCTTACTTTGACATTTGTCACAATATGAGAGGGGGGGGGGCCTTTGAGAATTAAAAAACAATTTTTTTTGCAATGCCCTAATGAAGGTCTTTTGAAATATTTTTGTTTTCCACATTCCTGTAAATCTGTATTGTAAAAATCGGATGGATGGAGCTCTGGTTTCAGTTGGTCTAAAATTGATTGGATCTAAAATGAATCAGTCTTAAACAGTCAAAAACCACTTGGAAATTGAAATTAGTCAATCTTAAAACGGTCATACAGGGTGTTTGGTTCATGGTTAAGAATCTCTCGGGGGGTGATAGACTGTCATATTTGTAGAAAAAAATTGTTCTACACATACCATCAAATCTCAACCGTTACAGAGTTATTGAACTTTTAGTGTAAAAAACTTATTTGTCTTAAAATACCTCTAACTTTTAAAGTACACTTTGTATTTTAAATGTTTTAGTTCCATTCGAAAGATGAGAAAATTTCGCATCGAGTGATGCCCTCACATGTTTCAGCTAATGAGTTTAAGTAGCCTTTTCAAAGTAATTTATTGAAAATTGAACAATTTCAAACGATTTTTCGTTCATTTCTTGAAAATCCTAATAGTTAACCTCATCACTTTAATAATTCAGATTGTTAGTCTTGATGAGCTGCTTAATTTGTTCTTTGACATGATACACTTACTTTTTTCTTATTTTCATGATTTTGGGTTATTCAACTTGGATATTTTTATCTCATTTTCACTAGTACCAGCTCTAATTGAAAAATTACGGCACTTATTGTACTTTTTTTTCTTTTTATTCAAAAGCCAGGAAAATTTTACAACGAAAAATGTATTGATACCTTTCAGTTAAGTGAATTTAGAAATTAGTTTAAAAGTAAATTAGTTTAAAGTTAGTGCTATTATTAGCATTTTCGTTAATTTTCTTAAAATAGTTAATAATAAACATCACCATTATTATCATGGAAATAATGCATCTCAGCTAGTTCTACAGTTCTTTCTTTGACTCCATTCAATTATCTCTTTTGGTTTCGACGCAAAATCGTTTTTATCACATCGTTTCATATGCAAAAATAATGATTTCGAACCCACTACATTTGTGGCGAGCTCATGTTGTGTTAAGTATTAAATAGCAGCAAAATGAAAAGAGATATAGACAAAGTGTCTTATAAAAAATTATAGAGAACATTAAGGGGCATCAAATGAACAATAGTAGTGATAAATTTTGTTGATAAATAATTAGAATAATTAAAAAACTCTACAAAAACACAAATTTTGAATTATTTCGTTAGTAAAAAATCATTTAGTACACTTAACTAAAAGATATTTGTACATACACTGATAGTACATTTTCTCAGCTTTCCAATGAAATCTTGTAAATAACGATATAAAGCATATTTTTTAGATTAGAGTCTTTTAAGCACTTGCAAGTCGGTTACAGGAAAAGTATAGTAATGAAATTACAAAGAAATGAGAAGCGATAGGAATATGACGTCCAAGAACAAATTATGATTCGTTCTAAAACCCAACTTTTGGATAATGGATATTGCTATAATCATACTTCATTATTTCGAGAAAATTGGCAAAAACTACTCAAAAACACCAACTTTTAACTACTTTACAGTTAAAAGGTAATTAAAACTAATTACTTAAAAGATATGAGAACACCATTCAATAGGAAATTTTCTCACCATTCGAATGGAACTGAAACATTTAAAATACAAAGTATACTTTTAAGATTAGAGGTATTTTAAAACAAATAAGTTTTTACACAAAAAGTTCAATAACTCTGTAACGGTTGAGATTTGATGGTATGCGTAGAACAATTTTTTTCTCCAAATATGGCAGTCTATCACCCTCCGAGAGATTCGTAACCATGAACCAAACACCCTGTATAACGTAAGTCGTTGAAATACTACACATGGACTCTAGCAGCTCGTAGTGCTGAAGTTCCCAAGCAAGCGGATAAAAGATTTAAAGACCTGTTTTAATCCACCTAGTGGTGCAATTGTGCCTTTCTAATTTGCCCAACCTACGATTCCACTCAATACAATGATGGAAATGTATATTACATATTCAGTACGATTTGCACATACATACAATGGATCGACAGGCAAGATTTTGAGATACTATGTGTCGACACTGAAACATCGTTTGAAACCAGCGGCGGATCAAAGAAGAAGATCCAGGGGATCCGAACCCTTCCGATAATTTTCATCTTATTAAGAAATTTTAAACTAGTTTAATTTTTAAATAGCAAACCCTCATTGCATACACCTACCTAAGCCCTTATAGGTAAAAAAAAATGGTAGTAGTAGTTGTAGTATCTTCAACGCAGGTTTATAGCGCCGAATTAAAAATTAATCTTACGTGTTTGAGTGCTGCTACTCAACGGCTCTGCTGATATCTCATTTAAAATAGTACAACGGTTTATAAGTTTTACATATTTGAAAACTCTATTTCTTAGCCGTTCAGAGTAAGAATTTAAATAAATGCATATGGGTCATTCCACGCGAAGTGATCAAAAAAAGATGGAAACTTGAAATCGATCTTCACGGATTTGAACCAAATTTGGTGGAATTGTTCATCCAGGATCAATATATAAAAACCCAAATTTTTGTGTCAATTGAACAACCCCTCGGGCCATGGGAGCACCTATAATCTTATAATCTCAATATGATTTAAGCGCATCCTGAGATACACCGTTTTGAAGGAAAAAACTCGCATTTTCTCATATAAAAATCCATTTTTATTGGCCGAAACTGAGAAAATTTTCAAACGATCATAAAAATCGACCCTGATTTGCTAGAAGCAAACCAAAAACGTAGTTTTTCATAATTTCTTGTCTACTTCACGATAAATCATGTTTGAACTCAGAATACTCAAGTTGGTTTTTAGTGTTGTGCGCTCCCACGAGGGGTAGTTCAATTGACACAAAAATTTGGGTTTTTATATATTGGCCCTAGATGAACAATTCCTCCAAATTTTGTTCAAATCCGTGAAGGTCGATTTCAAGTTTGCATCTTTTTTTGATCAGTTCGCGTGGAATGACCCATATGCATTTATTTAAATTCTGACTCTGAACGGCTAGGAAATAGAGTAAGGTCATCTTGCAAATATTGATGCTATAGAATTTAAATAGAATTGGTGGATTGAACTACTCTTATCACTATATTTATTGACAATATTTATGTCTCGTGTAGGGTCCGCTTTAGGTTATGATCGTTACAATATGTTTGTATGTATTTGTTTGTATATGCTTATGAAAAGAACCCAGGTTAGCTGTTTACCCGTGATTTTTCTGCCCTTATAGTAATTTGATTACTAAAAACGACTACAAATATTTTCTTTGTCAAGATTGGTGTAACATTAAAATTACTTCCACAAACGATTGTTCTACAACAATTAATTCCCGCGCATGTCAAATCAGATTGGAATGTTCCTGCCTTTTCTGTCAGACATCCGTTGCAAAAAAGCCATCATTTATTTCGTATTGTTTGTAGCTTTCATGGAAGGTTTTGATAAAATACTGAAAATAAGTAGAAAATATAAAGGGAAGTATTTTCTTTTTTTTTTCAACCATGTGGTGTGTATAGAACTGTTCAAATACAAAATTCGTCAGCGTTCAAAATAAACAAACACTGAAGAAGTTAGCAAAACCTTTCGAAATATGTATTTGTAAAGTTTAATAAATACCGCTTGGTAGGATTACGTGGTTTACGTGAATTTCACGTGCTATAAATGAAAGAATAATTTGACCACCTTTCTATCTTGATGAAATGTAATCACTAGGGTTGTGGTACCGGTAGTACCGGTACCGAAAATCCCGGGAATATCGTTATTGGTACCGAAATACCGATACTAGGGTGACCATACGTCCTGGTTTCCCAGGACATGTCCTGGTTTTTCACTGACTGTCCTGGTGTCCTGGGAAGTCGAGGAAAAAGCTTGATTTGTCCTGGTTTTTCTGCTGTTAGCCTAATAACAGGTGTTCAATAAAAATGAGAGTTTTTTCAGTCATGTAGTTGAAAAACAAAAAAAAAACTTCAACGAATTCAGAATTTTTTATTAAAAACATAATGTGTATTCCTCAAAAAAACGTCAACGAATATTAGAGAAGGGGTCCTGGTCACCCGTACGACGCAACTTAGTCGCGATGCTCTCACAAGAGCACTGGACGGCACTGACGTCCTTCTTTCGGATACAATTCCGGATCCTGGTGGTCAACTGATTTGTATCCTTGACTCGACAGTTATTTTTATACACTAAAACACTGAGGAAGCCGAAAAAACCCCAATGGGACGGCACTAGGGCAAGTTAGTGGGGTTTCTTTCTTTCGGCACGTACGGTATCTTTTTCTGCTCAAGATACTCCAGTGGCGTAATGGGAAGAGTCTTGTCCGGCCAGAAGACGTACTTCCCAACCGCATGATGCTCCTTTAAGAACGGCAGAAGAATTTTCTCAAGACACTCCTCCTGGTACACTTGTTGATTGTGGCCAGACCCGCTCGGCTTGAACCACGGTTTTGAAATCCCTCTGTCCGATATGGCGATGTACAGCATAACATTTCTTTTAAATTTATGCTTAAACTTGTATTTTACTTCGGGGTGTGTGGCCGACTTATCGTTGGAATAGTAGCTGTCATTTCCTGGAATGTGGGTGTTCGAGAGCAATAACGTCTCGCGGTAGTTGTTCGTCATCCACCGGCACTGCGATTTCACGATCGCTATCTGCTCGTCCGTGTCGTAGGGGGACCGAGTCTTCTTCCGACAGATGATGTCCTCCATCTTGGGGGCTCGGTGAATCAAGGCCGGCATCACGTAAACTCGTTTCGTCCTTGTTGTCGAACAGCTTTTTCAACGCTTCCTTCTTCTTCTTCGTCATTATCTTTGCCGGCGGCCGCTACCGGCCTTCCGCTCCACGCTCGGTGATGCCAGGATCTGGTAAACTGTACTCACGGGCACGTTTTCGTCTCGAAAATGGTCTACCGTAAACTTTTTTCCACGATGGCCAAGTGTTTCGTAAAACCGCACAACACGCTCGCGGAGTTCTTGCTGTTTCGACGCCATCTTCGATTGAACTGACAGTACCCGAGCGAAAAGAAACATGTCTCCCATATATAGGGTGCTCGATAGTACCTCGTTATTTCTTTTTCCAACTTATTTTTTTACATGGAAATTGAAACGAGAAAGAGGCGTTCGTATGTACGTACCATATGAATGAGCTGTAGTCTGTTTGCAACAACATTTGGCAATCGAACAAATCGAATCGATTCCAGTTGTGGACCAAACTCTGGCCGCTATCAATGTCGATGAAACAATGATTCCGGGATCCGAAAAATTTCCTTTAGTGCCTACCTCTAAGAAGACACATCGAAGTTTTGGCGATTCTGCTTCTTCTAGAGTTCTCTTGCAAATGGCAGTTTTTCGTTTTACTGGAAATCCATTTCATAAAAAGGAAAATGGCGATACAACAATAACTGTCGTGGAATAACCTTATTGAGCGGAAAATAATGCACCCTTACTTTCATTGATGCGGTATCGATCGTTTATTAAAAATGATTGAAACTCAGCAGCAAAATTTGAACAAGCTTCGATCCAATACAGTGGTCGTTTGTCCAATCCGCCCTTGTGTTCGCGAAGTGGAACAATTAATAAAGGCGCATACTCGTAATGCGGTACTGATAGCATTTAAAACTTTGGCCATGGCGAAAAGTTTGGCTATTGGAAACAACATGCAACATGTCGTTGCGCATGTCAATATTAGTATCAAGATACTAGTTTAGATTGACGAAGATAAGACTGGTGTGAGTCTGCACGATCTATCCCCGCGTACAACCAATAAATTCACTATTGATGTCGAAGTACTTAACGGTGAAAGTTTGAAACCTGGAGAAACTTTTTTCCAGGTATACCCAATGGTGTTCGTATCGTGAGAAGTAAATCTCAAATCACGCTGCGCACATATGAAGGACAGATCTCTACGTGCCAAACCATGTGCGAAAGCCTCTTATGAAACATCATCAACTGCGAACAAACCCAACAACATTAACTAAATCACCAACAACCGGAGTTGCAACTCAGCCACCAACGAATGCTGGAACAACAGAATCTACACACAGCGTGTCCGATCATTGTGATACTGCTTACCAATTGTTGTCATTCGAGATTGCCAGATATAGCGCAGGGAGGCTACTTGGGACCGTAGATGTTTCTGCTTTGCTTCAATGATGTGTATTTAGTGCTCGCCTATTCCTGCAGAGACGATCTCATAATAATTCGTCTCATTTGCTCAATTCAGGATTTCCGATTTTGCTAACAACAGCATGAAACTTTCGCTGGTGGTGGTGTAGCAAGAACTTCGCGCGTGTGTGTGTAAATCCTAAAAAGTACGGCGATCGAATTCCCACGAAAAATTTTCTTATAGAGCTCTTCCTCTCAGACCCACAGAACTTTTGTACTGTCGAAGCTCTGCCTGCCCGACCCAAGATCTTTGTAACTGCCGAAAACCTGTGGAGAAAGCACAGTCGATTGATAGGTAACGGGGGGAGGCAGTCCCCTTTCGACTGTCCTGGTTTTTACTAGCCTCATATGGTCACCCTACCGATACTGAAAAACAATGAGTACCGGCACTTTTGGTACCATGTTTTTTTTGTTTCATTTTCATTGTTTTATACTTTCCTAGTTGCTGGCGCTAGATTTATTGCCACGAATGCATTGTGCATGAATCTGCATCTCTTACCTACGCTTGAAAAGCAAAACATTGCTTTCTGTCCAAACCTGCAGCACAGTTCTAGCACTATGAAAGGGAAAGAAACAGATTTACAAACACTACTATAATTCGTCTATGTATGAATGAAACTATAGATAATCACTTGGCTTTAAACTGTCATATTCATTCCAGTCTTGTTTACACTTTTGAATGGAGTGCTTTATTCCTTTTGTTCACTATTAATAATGGACTTTGAAGCAAATGCTAAGGAAGGAGTTGCAAAAACCTCTGTCTGGAAATATTTTCTAAGAGGAAAGCAGAATCGTGGTGTTGCAAAATGTGCTACGTGCTCAAAAGTGATTAAGTGCGAAGGTTCGAGCTCCTCCGGTTTGAAAAAGCATCACTGCATAACACTGCTGGATGATCAACTATCAGAATTCGGTTTATCTCTTTCCGAAGATATTGTTTCTGCTACGACTGATGGTGCTTCACTCATGAGGAAAGTTGGTAAATTGATGCCCGCAGATCATCATTTTTGTCTCGCGCATGGAAATTGTAGATGAAGGAGTTGACGAAGTTGACGACTATGAAAACCTAACAATGAAGCAGAAACTCGACAGAAGACTGCAGCAGTCGAAAACGAATGAAGGTGTTGTTGAAAATTCAATTCTAGAGAAAATTTTCAATAGGACATAAGTAACATTGAGAGCCTCTCTTTGTTTACTTTCTCTTTCGTTTATTACGACGTCATTACAACACTTTGCACTAATTTTCAGGCACATATCGAAAGCCGACGGTTTTTACTAGAATATTATGCAAAGAGTAGAGTAGTAAATGTTGAAATGGCCGAGTAATGAACAGAAGAGAAAGACCCCAAAGAGAATCTCTCATTGTTACTTACGTCCTATTGAAAATTTTCTCTAGAATTACTACGCCAGGATTTACAAAAATTGTTCGGCAAGAGTTTGCATATTTCGAATCTGAGAAGTTGAGAGGGAAGTATTTGTCTATACTTTTTGAGGCCCAGTCAACTGTTCGTCCCACATCGGTAGATTCAGAAAGAGCTTTCTCTGTGTCTGGTAACTTTACAACAAAAATACGTTCCCACATGGCAAATGATACATTGAACATGCTTTGCATTTTGAAATCTTATTTTGTAAACTAAAATAGATGTTGAACACACAAGAGTTCTGTTACCCATTAAAATCAACGTTTCAAATGTATTTATTTCTCTTTGAAGTTTATTCCTTCCTTTAAAAAACTTCCAGTACCGCTATTTTACCGGTACTACCGGTACTGGGGACTTCGCTACCGTAGTACCGGTACTCGCCAAAAAGGGTCGGTACTACGAACCCTGATAGGGATATACCCACGTGCACTTGTCTATTTTAAACTTTTCGTACCTCTACTGAATTTTGAATATCCACAATTAGATTCGGGAAAAATGGCGCCAAAGGACCCCTGAACTATCGAACTATACTTGCATCCCAGTAAAAGAATGGTTTTAACTTATAGCGATGGTGAGGAATTCCACGAAAATCTTTAAAATCGTGACCGACCATCTTAGATTCCAATGAAACTTTACACGTTTCACCGTCATGCAAGACTAAATATTTTCCACAGGTAATAAGATTATTTTGACTCAAGAGCAACTTTTCAAAGGGGCGTAAACGTTTCTACGTGCATGAATTTCAAAAAATTTTTGTTCGATTACTGTATTTTATACAGCAAAACTATCTGAGAACGAGTTACAGGGAATGAATACTTCTGTCCGAAAAAAATATACACTGAAAAAAATGTTGTGTCATTTTTCAAAAAAACAAAAATTTATGATAAAAATTAAAATTGCGAAAAAAACCCATTTTTTAAAATTTTTTATATTTTGTTACCAAAAACCTAAAGAGAAAAGAAACATTTTGAATGTGATTGCATGATGGAGAAACAATAACTTCGTACATGTTTTTAAATTTCATACTAATAGACATACAAAATTGTAATTCTATTACAGAATATAATTCAAAGCACCATTTAAAATCAAAATGCATTTAACAAAAATATTCCAAAATTTGAAATTTTGCTCCTTCAAAAACAATTAATTCGTGTAATTATGCTCTTTTTAAAAGTTATTCGCGTTACCCCATCAAAAAATGTCAAAAATTTAATGTTTATCGTTTTAAAGACGTAAAAGAAACTTTTTTAGTGTATTTGGATCCTGGAGAAGCTTTCAATAAAAAAGTTTTCCTAACAACAACTTTTGACATTTTTTTATAATTCTTACTATTTGCAGTCAAAAATACAATTTTCTTTTTGAATATGATTCTAAACGCCATTTAAAATCGAAATGCTCTTAATTTGAACAACTACGTTTTCGAACAGTTATAACTTTGGGGTTAGACAAGATTTCCTCACCAAAAAGTAAAACTGATAATTGTGACTATCGCCGTTTATTTGAGCGCTAACAGTTACAATAAATATCAGTAGAGCTGAAGTTATTGCATTTGGTCTGATTGGATTTCACTGGAGCAGTGCTACTAGAGACATTTTCAGTTATCGGTGAAAAATTGTTTTTGTCTTGTAATATTGTTGAAACCTGATAAATTTTATCAATGTATACTGCTTTCGGCTATCTGCCCAATTGAACTATTGAAAACTTTGCAGGAGATGTGTATTAAGGTATGTAAAAATTGAGTGGCTTCTCACACTGATAGACAAGTATCTATCTTGATCAAAATAGGTTTTGCGTGTTTCTTTAGTCTAACACTTTTAAGAAAAACGGTTTTGGAACCATACATGATCTTGAAAATATGAAATGGTTAATTTTATCCATATTATTTATCTTATTAATTCTATTTTTTTTTGTTTTATTCATATTATTTATCATTTTATTAAATTGTAAATTTTCCCCAGTTCATCTATTTTATTTAGTTCCTTCATTTTAATAATTCGGTTTAGTCAATTCTTTTTATTGTTGGATGACAGTTTGTTAACTTGAAACAATTTAATTTACTCTCTTAATTTCATAACTTTTTAATATTGTCTAATTTTCATTTGAGCTTATTTGATTTAGTTTATTAATTTGATTTATATTAACCATTCTATGCATTTTATGAATAACTTTTTTTTATTGTTTTGCTTCATAATTATTATAAATTTTTATTTATTTTATTATTTTTCTTTAATTTATTTAGTTTATTCGAAGTGTTTTTCGTGCAGGACACACAACTGTGCTTATCTCACTGATAGGTGGATTAAATCGGTTTTTGTATCATGAAATTATATAATTATAACCACCAAGACATTGAAAATTACCAAAAATTTTAAAAAAGTCAGGTGGGTTGCTATTTACGGAGTCCATTTGAAGACTGCATTGCATGGCGTAATTCACGCTTATTTATTGAAATGGTCCTATGTGCAAATGAGAGCTCTCTTTATTTACTTCCTCTTTCGATTGGTACGTTTTCGTCTTCGATTAATTTTCCAGAACATGTCGGAAGAGTATGTTTTGGATTAGTATAATTAGTAATTGACTGAATGGTATAATCCTAAGTAACTGGTCGGCAACGCACTCGCGAACAAAACGTGCTTAATGGCAGCGGAATACGGATTCTCGATTAGAAACACTGTCAATTATTCACTCTATTGGTTTTAATTAACACATACGTGACAATCGGGTTTGGTTTAGTGGACTGTAATTTTTCTAAGTTGTTCACCGATCGGTCTGCGAAAATTGACTGAACTGATCTGTGCTATGTACCTGTACCTGCCTCACCACTACTACTATCACTATCACTATTATCAGTAAGGGTAGAGTAGGTACAGTGGTAAACGGAACTCAGTTTTGCTCTGCGAATTCTATGCTATTGAATATATACGTAACATACCGGCAGCCTATACAAACAAACTATAGTAGAGACATAATATATAAGATGAGATAATACAGTAAATATCAATTTTGTTTTGCTAAATCATTCATAATACTGCGATTCCGTAATCAGAATGAAATGCGACGACCACATAGTCCGCCACTGATGCTCCCTAGCATCGATTCTGTGTTCACGTAAACGATGAATACGTGCACTGATGCAATGTGTTTTTGTGATATTCAGATCAGATGCATCTCGAGGTGTGATGATTGAGCATCAATCGACGGAGAATTCAATGTAGACTGTAGACAACAGCGTTGAGAGTTGAATCCAACGACCTGCGGAAGTCTAGACCAGCTTAAGTCTGGAACTCGAGCGTGTACCGGTTAAACGTAACTTAAAAGTCGCCCCCTGGCTAGATAATGGAAATAGGTTCCATTCAGTGCCAAGTTTGCCCCTTGAGGGCATTGAATACTCATCTATTGTAGGGTGACAGCCACCTGTCCTTAACAGAGACGTCAAATCTTGCTGAAATGTGGCGATGGATGACGATTCTACGGAGTCATCAATAAAAACGACTAACTAATGGTGGATGACACATCACATCTGTTGGAGAGTACAAAGCAATTGGAATCCAGAAAACAGGGTATAACGTAACTTAAGGGTCGGCCCCGTAGCATGCACGGTAGGATGTACCGCACCCTGCCGACAGTTGCCCCCGTGAGGGCTGTTGAAATCAATATGGTTGCAGTCAGATGATGAGATATGTTGAACGGTTATCTAGCGAAGCTTCTTTGGTAGCAATTATCTAGGGACAATGTAGTTTGATGCTCACAACCCTAACGGAGGAAAAGCAAAGCAGTAGGGTCCGTTGATATACTTCAGTGAGTTGAACATAACTTGTGATTCGCCTCCTGGCATTCACGGCTACAAAGTACCGCTAGCTGCCAAATGTGCCCCATTGGGGGCTTACAATCGATCGTTGACAAGCGGATGTGAGGTGTGCGGCTCATTGTTCCGGATGGGAAGAATACAAATTTTCTGGATTCCTCGACGATATGTTTCACACTTCGTTCGAACTGTAACAACTCGTGTGTTCTTGTCAGGTCCTGGATGGACTTCTATAACACGTGCTAACTGCCACTTGAGAGGAGGTACGTTATCCTCTTTTAGCAGAACCATCGTTCCGATGTTCAAATTATCTCTTCTTCTTGTCCACTTGTTGCGATTTTGTAGATCAGACAAATAGTCGGTTGACCAACGTTTCCAAATAGTTTGGCCGAATTGCTGCATCCTTTGGCATCTACTCAATCTGTTCTCCGGAATTTCTGCTAAACTCGGTTCTGGAATTGCATTGAGGGGTCGTTGGATCAAAAAGTGCCCCGGTGTCAATGCTTCCAGATGTCGGTGATCTTTGCTCATCAGTGTGATAGGCCTGGAGTTTAGGCAGGCCTCAATTTGGGTGACAACTGTCAGAAATTCATCTGGTCTCAGAATACTGGTACCAATTACTCTCCGCATGTGCCCTTTGAGTGATTTGACGGCTGATTTTTGGTGATTTTGCAGGAATGAATTTAAACTCTATCGCCTCCTTGGCTGATTCTATCACGACAGAATCCTTGAACTGTTCTGCTCGAAATAATGTATGTAGTTCCCGCTATTCTCGTCGAGCACCTACGAAATTAGTTGCATTGTCGCAAGATATGCTCTCAGGTTTTCCTCGTCTTGCAACAAATCTTTTTAAGGCAGCAATAAAAGCCTCGGTCGTGAGATCGGACACGACTCCAATGTGAACAGCTTTAACAACAAGACATACAAAT
Source organism: Topomyia yanbarensis (assembly GCF_030247195.1). Taxonomy (NCBI): domain Eukaryota; kingdom Metazoa; phylum Arthropoda; class Insecta; order Diptera; family Culicidae; genus Topomyia; species Topomyia yanbarensis. Next base: position 455,040,997 of record NC_080671.1, read on the forward strand.
AGACATATGTAACATTTCACCGGGGCCCCTTTGCGCTGAGAATTACAGACATTAAACGGGCCACAATAATCTATCCCGACGCGTAGGAACGCTGGCGCTGGAAAAACTCGTTCCACAGGTAAATCTCCCATTATTTGTTCATGAACACTAGGTTTTGCTCTGAAGCAAGGTACACACTCGTGTACTACTCTTCTCGCGAGGTTTCTCCCATACAGCGGCCAAAATCTTTCCTTCATACAAGAGAGCATAAGCTGTGGTCCTCCATGAAGTAGTCGATGATGATAATCAACCATGATAAGCTTTGTAAGTGGGTGTCTACTATCTATTATCATAGGATGCTTTCTTTCGTATGACACATGAGCGTGCCTTAATCGTCCACCAACGCGAATTACTCCTTCTGTTAACACAGGGTCCATTGAACGCAGCCTTGAACTTGATTTCACTTCGCCAGATGCAGCCAGATCAGCAATCTCTATTGGGAAGCACTCGGATTGTGCCACCTTAACCAAAGTAGTCAACGCATTGTCATGCTTCTTTGCTATAAGATTCTGAGAACTTGTCTTTGTTCTAATGAAAGCTTTGTTTTTACGCTTGCAATTGATGGCAAACCGAAGTATCCACGCAGTTAATCGAACCAACTTTAGCAAGGAGGAGTGTAGCAGGAATATCTCGTTGGGTGGAAAAATGTGCAACGCAGCAGTAACCAGCGGTTTTTCTTCTAGGATCACGGAATCAAAATGTTGCTCAGCAACTTCGGTGATTTTTGGCCAACTGGTCACTTGGCCATTCTGCGCAACACAGCGTAACTATATAACAGCACCGTATGCCTTTTTCGAGCCGTCGCAAAATCCGTGGAATTCGCATGCGACTACATTGTCATTAAACTCCAACCATTCTAGCTGCAATTGTTGGCTCAATGGTTCATCCCAAGAAGGACCCAAGGACCTCACGCTTGCCCCGCAGATATGATGGAATGCCTCTCAAAATCTCTGGCTCGTTTGAGTGTAATTTTCTAAGATTGAATCCTACCGAGCCAAGAACTTCATTGCAGAGCTTAACACCCTCTTTAACCGAATCAGCACCTGCTCACATGTCGTCCACGTAAAAGTTCTTCATTATAGTACTGGCGGCCAGTGGATGCTTCTCTTCAGTGGCGGATCCAGGGGGAGGGTCCTGGGGGTCCGGACCCCCTCCGAAATTATTTTACTTGCTGAGAAATTTTTAATTAGTTTCAATTTTATATTAGCATTAAACTCAAAATTACTCCAAACCAAATTTGATTAACAAAACTGATATTCTTGTAATAAGGGTTTTTGCGTAATACGAATTGTATAATGTTCAATTTAAAATCGAAATTTCGGACCCCTCTCGAAATTTTTTTCTGGATCCGCCTCTGTTTCTCTTCTCCTTCTACGGCGCACTTGTTAAGACACCGAGTCGCTAAATAGGGCGCTAAAGACGTTCCGTGCGTTACAAATGGATAGTTGATATGTACGAATAGACTCGTCAATACATTCCCTTCACAGAATTCTTTGAAGAGGCTGATCTTGCAGTTGAACATTAACCATGCGGTACCATTTTCTCCACATCGCCTATAATTGCGAATTTGTGAAGCCGGAATCGAACCAAAATGGACAGCAGATCCTCTTGGACAACTTGTCCAACCATGAGCGCATCGTTCAACGAAACTCCTGTATCTGTCGCACACGAAGCGTCGAACACCACTCTGAGCTTTGTCGTGGTGCTCTCGGGCTTCATCACTGCATGATGCGGCAAATAATACGCATGGACCGGGTCCCTGCCGTTATCGTTGATCTCCCTCATATGGCCCATCAACAAATATTCATGGATAAATTCCGTGTAAAGAGCCTTCATTTCCAGATTAGCATTCAATCGTCTCTCAAGGGCCAAAAAGTGGCAATCGATTTGGAATTTCCAAGCCGTTCCATCATGAACTTTTTCTTTGGAAGCGCTACTCTAAATCTTCCGTCCTTATCTCGTGATGTCGTCTGCTCAAAAAAAAAAAAAAAAAGATTCTCATGCTGACTCTTCGATGGACCGACAACTCTTCGTTCGACATGACTCCAGTTCCCAGACTCCAAACAGTTGTTCGTAGACCTCTTCGGTTGTTGTCGATGTGGCAACTGTAGCGCTGAACGTAGTAGTTGGATCATCGGATATTTCCCCAGCCACAATCCAACCTAGCTCGGTGTTGCGTAGAATAGGACCTTCATCGAGAAGTTTCAACTGCTCGTGCAACAGTAGATCATAAAAGATTGCCGCTCCCAAAATCACATCTACGGTATTGGATACGAAGAATTTCGGATCAGAAAGCTGGATTTCGGCAGGCACCTTCCAGGAACTTATATCGAAACTTCGTTGTGGCAAATTCAGTGTGATCTGCGGTACTACGAAAAACTTCAACTCAGCTGTCTCGTAGGATGAACATCGTGACAAAACCTTCGCAAGGATTGACTGCTTGGCAACGGTCAATGAACTTCCAACACCTTTTACAGGCAAATTTTCATGAAGGCGTTTGAAATTGAGCTTCTGGGACAGATTTTCGGTGATCATGCAAATCTGTGAACCGTTATCTAATAACGCTCTAGCAATGATCGTGTTTCCTGATCGGTCGCCTAGTTTGATGATTGCGGTTGACAGAAGTGTAGTGTTTCGACGATGTACAGTGTTGTAGGAGTGGGAGGTGGCTTTCGTGTTGGTTGCGAGACTGTGTTCTGAACTGGTGTTTGTTGTGGTTTACTTGAGAATTGTTCGTCCGAGATTGAGCATTTGCGTGCGATTGTATTTGCGACTGGTGTTGTGAATTCGCGGCTTGAGGTCTTCTCGGGTTGTTCTGTGCTTGGTTTTGGTTGGTGTTTGGTGCTCCACCAAGTTGGCTGGGAACGAAGGGATGCAACAAATGGTGATGGCGCTGACCGCACTTGACGCATGGGTTCCCGATGCATTTCACAACGAAATATCCGGGAAGTAGACAATTTAAACATAACCCAAGTCTTCGGATGGCCATTGTCCTGTCAATCACTCTCATTTTGTTGAACCGTCGACACTGTTTCAACGAATGAGATCCGCCGTTGCAAATTGAGCAGTTGCTGGTCGCTGCAATAGCCGTGTGAACAGCGGGAACCTTAAATGGACGTTTGTACTCTATTCCTCTGCGTGAAGATGTTGAAAGTAGAATCGAACAATGGTTTTCCAGAAATTCCACTAAAGCTGACTACTTCGGAATATCCTTTGAACTATGGTGGGTCTCCCAATGACGTAGAGTATCGTTGTCCAACTTTTGCAACATCATAATCGCGAGGATCGTGCTCCAGTTATCTGTTCTCTCACCCAATTTTTCTAATTGCTGCAGATTTATCTTGAAGGTCATTAGAATAGCGTTCAACGCTTCGAAAGATTCTGATTTCATTGCTGGGACCATGAACAACGCCTTGAGATGCTCCTGCGCAATCAATTTGTGGTTTTCGTACTTTGCTTCAAGGATAGTCCAAGCAATATTATATGTTGCAGCAGTAACTTGAACCTGAACCTGATTAATTCAGAGATGCGCGCAAGTAATTGAATTTATCAATTGTAGACAGGTTTCCGTTATCAACAATCGACTGACGATCAGCAATTACTCCAGCGCGCTGTGTACACTTATCAAGTAAAACATTTTTGAGTCTGTAACACAAATTTTCAAATTCTTTAAAAAATCTCGCGTTTTCATCTTGCACAGTTTTCGACATGATTGTAGCTTTTCCGGCGGTCTCATCATCACTATCTTGTTTCGCTCCTGCATCTCGTTAGTCTAACAGCAATTCAATTTTTACTCTGACATCACAAAATTAATTATAAATTTCATCTAACTGTTTCGATCGTAGCTCCTCCATGCCCTTATCACGTTCCTCTGGATAGTTGTCTACAAACTCCTATACATTTTCTAGCGATAATTTCACCTGGCGCTCCTGTTTCAACAACTGCCTCTGATCCACAGAAGGTATTATGCACTAAAGCACTTCAGAACACTACGATCACTCCCGAGACCTCAAGCGACGGACCGAATTAACAGAATTGACAGGCTTCAACCGATAAATTATCGTCGGAATATCAGTATACAGAAATCGAAAAATACCAATGATTAGTAATCAACCGGAGAATCTCAACCACTACAAACGAGAAATCTTTATTTGTCTCAATTTTATTTCGCAACAATCGCTGTGCACCTTATAATAAATTGATCTAACAAAGTGCGTTCATGGTGGCATCACGTCACATACCAATCACGCCTAGCCAAATCAACTCAACCACGCGATCCCACACACACACACTTGCTACTTATCTGTTTCTTGTAGTATCCGATCGGAGAACATCCATGCGGTTAGTCAATTAAAAATCTTTAGCTTCAGCTTTACAAACTGCGACTATTTTGATTCAGAATATACTGCAACTAACTACATTAAAGCAGTAAACACAATTGCGACCGAGTTATTGGTGGAAGATAAATCAAACAATGAGAGGCTCTCATTTGCACATAGGACTATTACAATAAATAAGCGTGAATTACGCCATGCAATTAGCAAAATCCTTTTCTCAAGTTATGCACTTTTAAAGCGGAAACAAGAGAAATAACAACTTTACTGAAGCTTCTAAATATTGTATTCGAAGAATTAATTCTGCATAAATACTTCTAGGAGGATTAATCACCAAAGTTATTTTATAAGAAGATCGCAGCATGACGCTGTAATTTTTTTTCGAAGGTAGTAAGTCTCAAAAGGTTTCAAGATTATGTGATATTGACGCTGTAACAAACTGTTTTTGAGCATTTACTTAAGTTTTCTTGCCTTTAACCCTTTCATGCCCAACTTTTTTCTAGTGCATGTAGAGTTTCAAAACTATTTTTCCTTGAAAACGGTTGGGTCAAGAAACACAAAAAGCCTATTTTCATAAAGATAGGTGTTTCTATGGCAGTGCTAGAAGCTGGTCAATTTTTACCTTCTGATGCTCAATACAATTCTCCTAGAATAGTTACAATAGTCCAATTACGTGGAAAACGTAGCCAACGACAGTCTAAATTGATAAGTTTTATCAGTTTTCAACAATATTGCACCATAACAAAGATATATGAAAAAATCATTTTCGGTCGTCAACGTAAACTGGCTCTGGCAGCACTGCTCCATCGGAATCCAATCAGACTAATTGCATTAACTTCAGTTTTAGAACTGATCTTTGTAAATGTTAATACTCAAATGAAAGGCAATAATCACATTAATAAGCCTTACTTGTTTTTGTGAGCAAATCTTGCCTAAATCAGAAGTTATAGCTGTTTAAAAACGTTGTTGTCCACAAACAACATGGGCATGAATGGGTTAAAATGCATAACTTTAGAATGAGACCACGAACACAAAATTTTATCACGCTTTTTAATTCAGCACTCAAATGCACACTACAAGTAGCCACTTGACATAGATGCATTTTCTTAATTTCCTATCACGCTGGTTGGTTCTTCTTATAAATTACAAAAAAATCTAATATTCTTACAACCGATTCTAATATATTAGAGACAGTCGGTAGACGCTATTTTTCGTCATTTTCCTTCTACTTTCCGAAAAAAAAGTTTTTTTTTTTTGCAAGTTAGTTTTTTTTTGCAAAACCATGTTATTAACATATTAACATATATGTTTCCACCCTGAAAATACTGACGTGGGTGTTCTAACCAAGAATTGAACGCCATGAAGTATAATCGTGTTTGGCTGATAGTGTTATTCTATTTTGGAAACTGAAGAAATATAACAGTTGAAGTGTTTGAATAATTAATTCCCATAATGAAGTGGTCTCAAGCATCACTTACTTATTTGCATAACCACGGCATCACGAAAGGATTAATACAAACATTTCCCAAAATGAAGCATTGAAACAGAAGAAATTCTAACCACACCCATTTCGAACGCATAATTATAGTTCCTCTCGTCTCGTGGTCTGCAAGTCCTTCTTTCAAGTATCATAAAACACCTCTTCATGGTTCCAACCAAACGTCATCCGAAATGTAAATAGTTGTTCGCACCTCGTGGAAATATATATAGCGTTTGCAAACTGACCCAACCGCCATCCACTGGGGACCACTCACAAAGCTTTTCCATTGCGGGAAAACTCCTTGCTTCTCTGTCACCGTCACGTTGCGAGCAATCAAGAAATCAAGAAATCATGCTTCGCCAATCACCCACAATAAAAGGGATCATTAATCACTGAAAACCATATCATTAAAGGGGTTGGGTTAGTAGCATTTCTTCGACGTTGTTCGAGCCGGTGTTGGTCTGGGTTTGGCACGAAAGTTAGCTTGAGTGGTGGCAACGTCACCTAGCGGTGTTTTTGTGCTATATTTTTTGTATATTTTGTAGTTGTTTCTATTATACTGTGCGGCCAGAGAAAAACAATAAATTCGCTTCGTCTGTCAATCGTATACCAATGAATATTTATCTAACTCGTTGAACACTAACTGGTATTCTTAGTCGCTTCGCCTGTTTCATATAAACTTAGACCAAATGCCTATTTTAAGAAGCACCGCTGAGTTGGGGTTTTCTGTTACGTAAGTGCCACATCAATGCTTCCTTCCACATATCTCATATTACGATAAATATGACCGTGATCAGCAATGCACTATTAGAAAGATTTACACGAAAATATTTTCGTCTTTTATTACTTTAACGATACCTACATGATAGAATGAATGAATGAATTTTCGAGTGTTTTCTCCAACTTATAAATTAGCCTTGACACATAACTAATCAAGTTCGAGGTTGTCGAGCACTTTCTCATGAGCCCATGGAATCATAGCTTGCATAAATGAGAAAGGTACAAAAAGAAGCACTAGGTGGATTGAAGCAGATTTTTGGAATTATTTTGCATGAATACTCTGATTTTTTATATCATAAGAAATTTTCAAAATAGTAGTATTTTATTAAACCTGATTTTTCAAAAATTTCCGACGTCATATTTTTGTAATATCTTCAAACAGCTTGTATGTTCCACCTAGGTCTACTTTGATGCCAATTTACTTATCTCCGTCATTTCAGTTACCATGGTATCACTGCAAATATGAACGAAAACATACGCTATTCACCGATCCTACCTGTTAGCGTTTGGCATACTAAAAAAAAGATCTACCGGCATATCCCATACGACGCAAAATTAATACGTGTTTCGATCATGGCCTATCACCGAGCCCATATCACCATTCAAATAGCACCCGACGCCGCCGCGCCATGCCACCGACACCGACCCTTCCCTTACCGACTGCTTTATCAATTTTTCATTATCGACGGTCAGTTATGTGACACTCCTACCCGTGGACGTGCTCGTCTGACTGCACCTACCGGGCTTCCTCCACTATCCACCGTCCGTCTGTCGGTGCCGCATTACGACGACGACGACGACGCTCCCTCATCCCAACCATGCCGAAAATCCCTTTTGTCGCATGGTTGCGGTTTTGTTCTGTGCCTGCTTTGACCCACCATCAACCACAGAAACGCTTGACGGGCTCCCAGCAGTCAGAGCATTGCGATACCGGACGACGACGTTCTCGCCGATCGAGGGGGCCAACCTCTCTTTTTTTCTCGCCAGTCACTCAGAGTGTCATTCTGGTGGAAGTGATAAATCAACAACCAATAGGAAAGGATGACAATCACCCGACAAGATACTTTTCTACCAGGTCGATAACGATGGGTATGATGGTACAAGTTTGTCGGGAAATTTGACACTGCTTCCGGTTCTATGACGAGCTGGTAAACGCGATGGTTCTTTTCGCGGGAACCCATGAGCAGGATTTCTCTCGTAGAAGGTCACTCTTTCAGCATATGTTCACTTATTTTAGTACGCTTATTCTCACCTTGCTTTTGGTTTCGGATGGTTAGGCTCGAGAGACCAAACACTCTTTCCAACTCACTCACGCTCGCAGCTGCGATGCACATTTTAGTACAAACAGACGATGCTCCGGCTACTCCGGATGGAAAATAAACTCTCCATCCAGTGTTTGTTAAACATTCCACCGATGAGGGTGTGGAAATTTTTACCCAGAGTAACGCCGTTGCTATAGGTCGTAGTAGCCATCGCCATCCGGTATGACACGCGTTGGCATGGGTTGGTGGGTGTCTGAGAGGGCGGATCTTTACCTTGAATTTAATGTTTCTCTCTTCCCAAAAAAAGGGTACTAAAATCGATTAAAGAGAGTACGTGTCCATCAAGGGTTAAATTTAGTCAGGAGAGACGAACCTGAAGCAAATACATTAAATTCTGAAAGATGTGGCATGATGACATTTACCGAATGATGAGTATCTTGTATGAACACTTGCTGCTGATGAGGGCTTGATTATCAATTTTTTGATTCGATGTTACCGAAAGCAGAAATCATGGAATCATTATATCTTAATGTGAACTTACAATAATTCGGATTGAGAGCATTTTAGAAACCATTTCTGTGCAGAATAGTATGTTTTTAACAGACTAGCTTTATCCTAGTCAAACCGTTCGGAAGTTGGTTCAGAATTCTGGTTGATTTCTGAACCGGTACTCATTCGGAAATCAACCAAAATTCCGAATCACATTTGATCTTGTCAATTTCGCTATTACGAATTTTTAATCAGTTTTGTAGGAAAAAAATTGGCCAGAGACAATGTGAATCCAGTCACATTTGGAAAAAGTGCTGAACATATATAATATATTGAAATTGCTAGGCATTAACCAGCTTGAGACAGTATAATAAATTCTTTTTTAGTCGTGAGAAACTGCGCTGCTGCTAAAAGTATTAAGACAAAGGGTAAAAGAGCCTACTGTGTTTAGTGAAGGCACACTAGTGTTCGATCCCAAAAGCATTCCGATCCGGCCATCCGTAGGTGAAGTTGAATACTTATGAGTGCAAAGCATCCAAGAAAACTTATGCCATCCAAATTAATCTTATAAGGGAGGTGGTGGTGCTTAACTCTACTGAACGTACAGTGTAGTTTATCTTGGTGTGTCCAATGGGTAGACTGAAGAGGGCTTTCCACTCGATTCTGCGACACCGTGTGCAGTAGTAATAATTCAAAGCAAAAAAAAAATGAAACTGCACAAAAATGGTTTCCTCTACGATATTAAACATTGTCCAATTTTAATGAGGATCCATAATCCCTCAATCAATGTCGAGGTGAATAAATAGCATGTATTATGCATTTTTCGAGAAAAGTTAGATCTTTCATTTTACTTTTTAACGACATTCAATTAGCTGAAGATTAGAGCCATAGTACTCTAGTGATAGCAAGTATGTGAAGTATACAGATCGGAGAACTAGAAGTGGCAGGGTCATTGGAAATAGGCTTAATATCCTAGTCTTTTGTCTTCTGTTGGCAGGGGTCGAGCTAAGGCTACATAACTATGAATCACTTAAGTCTACCAACATGCCTCCTAGAAAAATACAAACTTCTCCCTCTTTACTGTGAGAACCGACAAAAGAAATGTCACGTAAGATCATCACTTCTAGTTTTCCGATCTGTATACTTCACATCCTTGCTCTCAGTTGACTAATATGGCTCTAAATTTTCATAACTTTCTCTACCCAGTAATTTTTAGCTAATTGAATGTCTTCAAAAAGTAAAAAAGAAAATGTGACTACATATTAGTCGAAATAAAAAAGAAAAAGTGTTAGATGTTTTATTCGATTGGTTAACCAGGTTAGACAGGCAGCAACTGGTGGGATTGGATGCTATTATACCTGATTTATCTGGCACAGGCAGTTTTTTAAGCCTCCAAACAAACAGATAAATCTCGGCCATTCGGATAGATTTTTAAATTATGGAATATGATCTACACAAATTACAATCTCATTGAAAACGATTGGGTTATATTTTCCCAAATTTACCAACAAATCTTTAAAATTTTAAAACGATGCATGCTCCATTAAGTCAAAGCTTGGAAATTTGAAAAGATGGAAATTTGAAAAAACTTTCACAGAAGGCTTAGAAAAGCTTGGAAGAGTTTCTGCGAGAAATTCGTAAACCAACGAAGCTTTGAAAAGCTTCCACAGGAGGCTTGCAGAACTTTTCAGTGGAAGCTTGAAAAAGTTCCCGCGGAAGCTTGAAAAAGCTTCCACAGGAAGTTTAGAATAGCTTCAACGAGAAGCCTGGAAAAGCTTGCACAGAAGCCTTGGAAAACCTTTCACAAGAAGCTTGAAAAAGATTCCACGGAAGCTTGGAAAAGTTTCTACATGAAGCTGGAAAAGTTTCCAATCGAAGCTTGGAAATACTTCCACAGGAAGCTTGGTAATGCTTCCAAAGGGAGCTTGGAAAGCTTCCAAGGGAAGCTTGGAAAAGCTTCCGAAGGGAGCATGGAAACTTTCCATAGGAATCTTGGAAAACGTCCATAGGAAGCTTGGAGAGCCTTCCATAGGAAGCTGGGAAAAGCTTCCATAGGAAGCTTGGATAAGCTTCCACAGAAAGTTTGGAAAAGCTTCCTCAAGAAGTTTGGAAAAGCTGCCTCAGGAAGTATGGAAAAGCTTCCACATAAAGCTTGGAAAAGCTTCCAAAGGTAGCGTGGAAAAGCAGCTTCCACAGGAATCTTGGAAAAGCTTCCACAGGTAGCATGGGAAAACTTCCACAGGAAGCTTGGAAAAGTTTCCACAGGAAGCTTGGAAAAACTTCCACAGAAAGCTTAGAAAAGTTTCCTCGAGAAGGTTGACAAAGCTTTCTCGAGAAGCTTTTTCATGCTTCCAGTGGAAGCTTTTCAAGAACAGAAAGTTTGGAAATGCTTCCACAAGAAGATTGGAAAACTGGAAAAGCTTCCACAGGAAGCTTGGAAAAGCTTCCACAGTTATCTTGGGAAGCTTTCACAGAAAGCTTGGAAAAGTTTCAAAAGGAAGCTTCCTCGAGAAGCGTTTTCAAGCTTCCAGTGGAAGCTTATCCAAGCTTTCTGTGGAAGTTTCCCAAGCTTCCAGTGGAAGCTTTTCCATGCTCCATACTTCCCGTGGAAGGTTTTCCAAGCTTTCTGTGGAAGTTTCCCAAGCTTCCAGTGGAAGCTTTTCCATGCTCCATACTTCCCGTGGAAGATTTTCCAAGCTCCATACTTCCCGTGAAAGCTTATCCAAGCTTACCGTGAAAACTTGTGCAAGCTTCCGTTGGAAGTTTTTCCAAGCTTCCTGTGGAAGCTTTTCCAAGCTTTCCGTGAAAGCTTTTCCAAGCTTCTCGTGGAAGCTTTACCAAGCTTTCCATGAAAGCTTTACCAGGCTTTCCATGAAAGCTTTATCAAGCTTTCCATGAAAGCTTTTCCAAGCTTTCAGTTAAAGCTTTTCTCAGCTTTCAGTGGAAGCTATTTCAAGCTTCCACAGGAAGCTTGAAGTTCGTCCACGGAGAGCTTGGAAAAGCTCCAATTGGTATCTTGTAAAAACTTATATTGGAAGCTTGGAGAAGGTTCCACGGGAAGCTTGGTTTTCATGGAATGCTTGTAAGAACTTCAACGGGTAGCTTGTAAAATCTTCCATGGGAAGCTGGAAAAACTTCCACGGGAAGCTTGAAACAACTTCCACGGGAAGTTTGGAAAAGCTTCAATGGGAAGCTTGGAAAAGCTTCAAAGGGACACTTCGAAAATATTCCACGGGACGCTTGGAAACGCTTGGAACCATTTCCACGGGAAGCTTGAATAAGCTTCCACTGGAAACTTGGAAAAGCTTCCACTGGAAGCTTGGAATAGCTTTCACAGGAAGCTTGGAAAAGCTTCCACAGGAAGCCCTCGAAAACCTTCCACAGAAAGTTTAGAAAAGCTTCAACAGAAAGTTTGGAAAAGCTTCCACAGATAGCTTGGGAAAGTTTCCACAGGAAGCTGGGAAAAGTTTCCACAGGAAGCTTGGAAAAGCTTCCTCGAGAAGTTTGGAAAAGCATCCTGTGGAAGCTTTTCCAATCTTTCAGTGGAAGTTTTTCCAAGCTTCCAGTGGAAGCTTTTCCAAGCTTCCAGTGAAAGCTCTTTCAAGCTTCCAGTGGAAGCTTTTCCAAGCTTCCAGTGAAAACTCTTTCAAGCTTCCAGTGGAAGCTTTTCCAAGCTTCCGGTGGAAGCTTTTCCAAGCTTCCGGTGGAAGCTTTTCCAAGCTTCCGGTGGAAGCTTTTCCAAGCTTCCGGTGGAAGCTTTTCCAAGCTTTTCCAATCTTCCGGTGAAAGCTTCTCCAAGCTTCCGTTGGAAGCTTTTCCAAGCTTCCGGTGGAAGCTTTCCCAAGCTTCCTGTGGAAGCTTTTCCAAGCTTCCTGTGGAAGCTTTTGGATCGCGGTTCGTGGGTCGAGTTAAAACTCCCCAAATACCATTGGCATTAACTTCCAACAATTCCAAATCCAGCTTTACCTCCTTTTCTACCTTTACTGACCTGTAGGCCTTTCTTACACCGTTCCCTGATGTTCAATCCTTTCCTTTCCTGTAGATGTTCCTTCTCCAAAGTGTCCCACTTCCTTCCAAAATTGTATCCTTGTTCATGCGTGAAATTCGGTTCCGAATAAAATTACCACTTCCGAATAAAGTTCCGAATAATAATCACACTTTATTGAAGATAAACAATACACCGACTTATTGCAAAAAATGCGCGTGTAGAGGCCGTGTTTATTTAAAGGCAATCGGTTGGCTACTGACAGACCAGAAATTTTTCCTACTATTTTCTACCTACTATCGTTCGGATCTGCATACTACTTCGCTATCATACAATCAGTGTATGTGATAACAATTAGAGATGCTCCTTTTTCTTTTAGACGATAAGCGTATAACAGTTAGTTTATAGTTTAGGATAATGTAGGCATAGCAAAATTTAGATACTAACTACTAATTGCAACAGAAGCTTTTGCAAGCTTCCTGTGGAAGCTTTTCCAAGCTTCCTGTGGAAGCTCTTCCAAGCTTCCTGTGGAAATGTTTTTACTGTGGTAGCTGTCCAAAGTTAATTGTGGAAGTTTTTCCAAGCTTTTTGTGGAAGTTTTTCCAAGCTTCTTGTGGGAGCTTTTCCAAGCTTCCTGGAAAAGCTTCGACGGGATTCTTGGAAAAGCTTTCTCTGGATGCTTGAAGAATCTTCTACGGAAGCTTGGAAAAGCTTTTCCAACCTTCCGTGGAATCTTTTCCAAGTTTCCCGTGGAATGTTGCCCAAGCTTCCTGTGGAAGTTTATTCAAGTTTCCTGTGGAAGCCTTTCCAAGCCTCTTTTAGAAGCGTCTTGTGGAAGCTTTTCCAAACATTCCGTGGAAGCTATTCCAAGTATTCTTTGGAAAATTTTCCAAGTTTCTCGTTGAAGCATTTCCAATCCAAGGTTTATCAAATTTCCCGTTGAAACTTTTCCAAGGGTTCCGTGGAAGCTTCTGTGGAAGCTTTTCCAAGTATCCAGTGGAATTTTTATCATGTTTCCTACGAAACTATTACAATCTTTCCGTGGAACCTTTTCCAAGTTTGGCGTGTAAGCTTTTCCAAGCTTCCTGGAAAAGCTTCGACGGAATGCTTGGAAAAGCTTCCACGGAAGTTCGGAAGAGCTACGCAAGCCTTGATAAAGTTTTATCGAGAGCTTTTCCAAGCTTCCAGTGGAAGCTTTTCCAAGCTTCCTGTGGAAGCTTTTCCAAGCTACCGGTGAAAGCTTTTCCAAGCATCCGGTTGAAGCTTTTTCAAGGTTCCGGTGGAAGCTTTTTAAAGTTTCCGGTGGAAGCTTTTCCAAGCTTCCGGTGGAAGCTTTTCCAAGCTTCCGTTGGAAGCTTTTCCAAGCTTCCGGTGGAAGCTTTTCCAAGCTTCCATTGGAAGCTTTTCCAAGTTTCCGGTGGAAGCTTTTCCAAGCTTCCGGTGGAAGCTTTTCCAAGCTTTCGGTGGAAGCATTTCCAAGCTTTCGGTGGATGCTTTTCCAAGCTTCCGGTGGAAGCTTCTCCAAGCTTCCGGTGAAAGCTTTCCCAAGCTGCTGGTGGAAGCTTTCCCAAGCTTCCGGTGGAAGCTTCTCGATGCTTCCGGTGGTAGCTTTTCCAAGCTTCCGTGGGAAGCTTTTCCAAGCTTCCGTTGGAAGCTTTTCCAAGCTTCCGGTAGAAGCTTTTCCAAGCTTCCGGTGGAAGCTTTTCCAAGCTTCCGGTGAAAGCTTTTCCAAGCTTCCGGTGGAAGCTTTTCCATGCTTCCGGTGAAAGCTTTTCCAAGCTTCCGGTGGAAGCTTTTCCAAGCTTCCTGTGGAAGCTTTTCCAAGCTTCCTGTGGAAGCTTTTCCAAGCTTCCTGTGGAAGCTTTTCCAAGCTTCCTGTGGAAGCTTTTCCAAGCTTCCTGTGGAAGCTTTTCCAAGCTTCCTGTGGAAGCTTTTCCAAGCTTCCTGTGGAAGCTTTTCCAAGCTTCCTGTGGAAGCTTTTCCAAGCTTCCTGTGGAAGCTTTTCCAAGCTTCCTGTGGAAGCTTTTCCAAGCTTCCTGTGGAAGCTTTTCCAAGCTTCCTGTGGAAGCTTTTCCAAGCTTCCTGTGGAAGCTTTTCCAAGCTTCCTGTGGAAGCTTTTCCAAGCTTCCTGTGGAAGCTTTTCCAAGCTTCCTGTGGAAGCTTTTCCAAGCTTCCTGTGGAAGCTTTTCCAAGCTTCCTGTGGAAGCTTTTCCAAGCTTCCTGTGGAAGCTTTTCCAAGCTTCCTGTGGAAGCTTTTCCAAGCTTCCTGTGGAAGCTTTTCCAAGCTTCCTGTGGAAGCTTTTCCAAGCTTCCTGTGGAAGCTTTTCCAAGCTTCCTGTGGAAGCTTTTCCAAGCTTCCTGTGGAAGCTTTTCCAAGCTTCCTGTGGAAGCTTTTCCAAGCTTCCTGTGGAAGCTTTTCCAAGCTTCCTGTTTCTTAAGCTTCGTTTAGAAGTTTTTCCAAGATTCCTGTGGAAGCTTTTCCAAGCTTCCTTTCAAAGCTTTTCCAAGCTTCCTTTGAAAGCTTTTCCAAGCTTCCTTTGGAAGCTTTCGAAGCTTCCTATGGAAGCTTTTCCAAGCTTCCTGTGGAAGCTTTCCCAAGCTTCCTGTGGAAGCTTTTCCAAGTTTCATGTGGAAGCTTTTCCAAGCTTCCTGTGGAAGCTTTTCCAAGCTTCCTGTGGAAGCTTTTCCAAGCTTCCTGTGGAAGCTTTTCCAAGCTTCCTGAGGAAGCTTTTCCAAGCTTCTTGAGGAAGCTTTTCAAAGCTTCCTGAGGAAGCATTTCCAAGCTTCCTGAGGAAGCTTTTCCAAGCTTCCTGAGGAAGCTTTTCCAAGCTTCCTGTGGAAGCTTTTCCAAGCTTCCTGTGAAAGGTTTTTAAAGCTTCCTGTGGAAGCTTTTCCAAGCTTCCTGTGGAAACTTTTCCTAGCTTCCTGTGTAAGCTTTTCCAAGCTTCCTGTGGAAGTTTTTCCAAGCTTCCTGTGGAAGCTTTTCCAAGCTTCCTGTGGAAACTTTTCCTAGCTTCCTGTGTAAGCTTTTCCAAGCTTCCTGTGGAAGTTTTTCCAAGCTTCCTGTGGAAGCTTTTCCAAGCTTCCTGTGGAAGCTTTTCCAAGCTTCCTGTGGAAGCTTTTCCAAGCTTCCTGTGGAAGCTTTTCCAAGCTTCCTGTGGAAGCTTTTCCAAGCTTCCTGTGGAAGCTTTTCCAAGCTTCCTGTGGAAGCTTTTCCAAGCTTCCTGTGGAAGCTTTTCCAAGCTTCCTGTGGAAGCTTTTCCAAGCTTCCTGTGGAAGCTTTTCCAAGCTTCCTGAGGAAACTTTTCCAAGCTTCTTGAGGAAGCTTTTCCAAGCTTCCTGAGGAAGCTTTTCCAAGCTTCCTGAGGAAGCTTTTCCAAGCTTCCTGAGGAAGCTTTTCCAAGCTTCCTGTGAAAGGTTTTCAAAGCTTCCTGTGGAAGTTTTTCCAAGCTTCCTGTGTAAGCTTTTCCAAGCTTCCCGTGGAAGCTTTTCCAAGCTTCCCGTAGAAGCTTTTCCAAGCTTTCTGTGGAAGCTTTTCCAAGCTTCCTGTGGAAGCTTTTCCAAGCTTCCTGTGGAAGCTTTTTCAAGCTTCCTTTGGAAGTTTTTTCAAGCTTCCTGTGGAAGCTTTTTCAAGCTTCCTATGGAAGCTTTTCCAAGCTTCCTGTGGAAATGTTTTTACTGTGGCAGCTGTTCAAAATTAATTGTGGAAGTTTTTCCAAGCTTCCTGTGAAAGCTTTGCGAAGCTTCCTGTGGAAGCTTTTCCAAGCTTCCTGGAAAAGCTTCGACGGGATTCTTGGAAAAGCTTCCTCTGAAAGCTTGAAGAATCTTTTACGGAAGAATAGAAAAGCTTTCCCAACCTTCCCGTGGAATCTTTTCCAAGCTTCCTTTGGAAGCTTTCCCAAGTTTCCCGTGGAATTTGGCCCAAGCTTCCTGTGGAAGCTTTTCCAAGCTTCCTGTGGAAGTTTTTTCAAGTTTCCTGTGGAAGCTTTTCCAAGCCTCCCTTAGAAGCGTCTTGTGGAAGCTTTTCCAAACATTCCGTGGAAGCTGTTCCAAGCTTTCCTTGGAAAATTTTTCAAGTTTCTCGTTGAAGCATTTCCGATTTTCTGCGTAAGCTTTTCCCAGCTTCCCGCACAAGCTTTTCTAAGCTTTTCGTGATAGGTTTATCAAATATCCGGTTGAAACTTTTCCAAGGGTCCCGTGAAATCTTCTGTGGACGCTTTTCCAAGCATCCAGTGGAAATTTTTTCATGTTTCCTACGAAACTATTACAATCTTTCCGTGGAAGCTTTTCCAAGCTTGGCGTGTAAGCTCTTCCAAGCTTCCTGTGGAAGCTTTTCCAAGCTTCCTTGAAAAGCTTCGACGGAAGGCGTGGAAAAGCTTCCACGGAAGTTCTGAAGAGCTTACACGAGCCTTGAAAAAGTTTCAACGAGACGCTTGAAAAACCTGTCACGGGAAGCTTAGAAAATCTTTCGCGGAAAGCTTGGATAAGCTTCTACGGGAAGCTAGGAATAACTTTCGCAGAAGAAGCTAGAAAAAATTCGATGGTAGGCTTCCAGGGGATCCTTGAAAAAGCTTCCACGGAAAGCTTGGAAAAGTTTCAATCACAAAACAAGGAACCAGTGTAGTTGCAGCAGTTTATTTGGCTTTTATGCTGATGGGGTATTTGTAGTATGTAGACAGCCGTCGATCTTTGGAATGGTCCCCCGACCATCCCCTGAAACTGAATCAGTAGTTCGGAGTTGGTTGGATCCGGCTGGAAGTGTGCGACTGGGCGCTCTTTCCTGAGGGTCTCTGCGAGAAGGACTACCGAAAGGTTTCGACTTGCAGATGATATCGCAGGTTTGTGATATGAAACTCGATTCTAGTTAGGTTGACTCGGTGAAGTCCGGTAGGCGCAATGAGCATGGCAGCTGAGCTCAGGTAAGCTTTCGAATAGTTTGGCGAGAATCAAATACTTCGCACTTGGTTTTTCTCTGTTGTCTGAGAAGGTATAAGGAGACTACTACTTCTTGCAAGTATGTTGTGGAGAATACTTGCCTAGGTGTATTTTAATGGTCCCGAGTTAAAAACAGTTTTGACACGGGTAGGTGTTCTGTGATTGAATCTTCGGTATATATGAAGTCTGACGTTGATACGGCTGATAAGCTTGTGAGAAGGTAGATTGCGACAGATAGGTCTAATTGGTCTAGAGAGTAAGTGGAACTTGGGTCAATGTCTAGCATCACTTACATTGTTTCCAGGATAAGGAAGGGACCAGTGAAGAAGCATTGTTCTTCGTTTGCAAGCTCCCTGATGGCCCTCAATAATAGAGATTACTATTCTTCCGTGTCACTAGAATTCCATTCGACTTCACCGCTGATTTCATCGCTGGTCGGAACAGATCTAGGGCAACTTTCGCTCCATGAATCAACTGCACAGGACGGTCCACAATTACATCATTTTATAATAAAAGGTTTTTAAGAAAAATTACGGGAGCGGAAATCACACCCATTGTTAACGGTTACTGCGATCGTACTTTTTTACCTTGTTGGTATCCGTAATCATCTGCAAACAAAGCTAGCCACTACAGTCTAGACGCTATGAGTTCAAAGCACGAAAAAAATATTGTGCATCGGAACGATTTATGTTAATATTAAATGATTTAAAAAAACAATATGTGATTCTTCTATTGTTGAATAATTTATGATCACATTGTTCAAATTAATCTAATTTTTCATAATTGCATCCAACTGTTTACGCACAATATAACCGACCCATCAACGATTCACCAAGCCAACAATGCATAGCACGAGATAAAATAAACAACCATCAGAAAATCGGCGCTTCCACCGAAGCTAAACCGCGTAAACTGGCTAATAAACACTAAAAGCACTGCAGGCGGAATAATATTTTTCATAATTATAACAATAAACCGCTGAGCGAACGAATCGCAGCATCACCGGGTTGGGATTTGTGCAACAGCTGAAGCCCCCTGATTCCCACGATTTTTTTTTGTTGTGTTGCTTCTTCTATTATTGTTGCCGGACAGCTTTTGCGGTTTCCGGTTTTTCCCGACTTGGAATGATGTGAATCATGATGATGATGATTATTATCATCATGATCATCTTCATAATCATCGCAATGTGGAGTCGGTATCTCATTTGCCTTAGGGGAAGCATCCTTGTATCGGGTTGCATTCTTTATCCGGTGGAAAATCCTCAGCACCGTTGGCCTGTGGGTTGGTTTTCCACGCAATCAGGGTTTATGGGAGAATTATGCACTGGCTGAAATGTGTGTACCGTAACTATCCACCACTCTTCAGTTAGTCCGCCATCCGCCATCCGATGCGCTACCCATCTACGGGAACAGGTTGTTTTTATGCTGATTGCGCTCGGTTGCATTGTTATAATGCTTGTTTACATTGTACTTTATTGCCTCCGAGGGTGGATATTGAAATCTGATGTTATTGCTTCGTGCACTTTACCGGTGGGTGTATGTGTGTTTTAGGACGAATCAGAACGAAATTGTTACTGAAAGTACAATCTCGTATTTAGCATATGCTTCAAGATAATGAGAAACAATAGAGACACGCCCGAAACATTTCCCGTTACATGACGCGGAATCAATGAACTTTCCTTCCGCATAAATTGCTGACAATTAGGATACATGCCAAATAACCTGGAATGGCGCGCTGTAATCATATTGGATTTACTGTAACAATAGCTTATTAGGTGCACGACAGCCTACGGCTTGATATGTCACGATACCTCCCTCATTATCGATCCATAACGATGGAATCATGCCACCCACTCGGCGTGTAGTCGGCAGGTAGCAATAAGGGCCGACAAGCGTAATATTCAATTTCGTTAATTTCTGGTCAGAAATTCCGTCGGATTCGCGCATTCCCGGGTCGCCATCGCAGTTGCATGAGTAATGAGCTAATAGCGGAAATTAGCTGCAGGTGGCATGTCGCAGGTGGGAAATAGTTTCCTCTGCGTGTGCAGGTGCGGGGTTTTTTTTCAGAAAGGTAAGCGGAAGATAGCAGCGTATGGTCGTGGGTGACAGACGTGGAGATCCCCAGTCGAATAAACTGGCAGCACCGTATGAATTATTTAGTGAAAACGAGAAAATTGTTTCAAAGTGTGATGCAAGTTTAATTGGAACCAATCATCTGGCTGTTATGTGTCGGACAAGCGAAACTTGACCATTAACTTCTGCAGCTGGTGACGCGCAAGTGACAGTCGCTATCTATTTCTAATGAGATTGTTGGAATTCCCAGAAAATCTCATCTGAACTGATGCGTAGCTGGTGGAGATATTCTGGTTTCGTGGAACAGTGAGTATTTGTGTTAAATGCGGTCGTTGGCGTTCGGAAGCTTGTTTGACTCACCTGCGAGAGAAATTCTGTTCATATTGTTCGTTTGTTGTGAAAGTATCAGTCAGATCTAGCTGCAGTCGCATTTTTCATAAGGCGACCAAACGAACAGAAAAATTGCTCTACATCGTAGATTTATTCTCACTTCACCGCTATGCTACAATTAAAAAATTAAAAACAAATTGTTACATTTCCTTTTGAAAACAAAAACAAATTATTTTGTTTGGGACTTTGAAGCGCGAAAATTGCACGAGAAACTAATGGCGTTTTCGTTTTTTCTTGGTGCTACACCGGTGTAGTGCAAAGAAAAAGATAGACTGATTACACCCAAGTTTGAATGAGTGTAGCTCCGACTACACCGGTGTAGTGCACTGTCAAAAACGAATATGGCATAATTTATACAATTATTTTACCATGCTTCTAGAAACAAATGTTCATTCTTCGCTTACTGTGATGTGCTTATACCGTTGTCTCAGCAACGGTATGACATTTTTCATCTTGATCAGACCAGAAGCGAATATATCATATCAATAAGTGTTTCGGTAGGCAAATGGAACTATATTCTTACAGCAGTTCGTTTGAATCAGCTAAAAGTAGAAAGAAAAAGTATTTAATGTTTTTTATATAAGTATTTTGAACATTATTCGCGGATACCCTAAACTTACAAAATTTAGTTCCTTTTTATGACAAACAACGTGCTAGAGCCCTCAATACTTCTGCCTACGCTTTCCGTTCAAAAAGTAAAGTTTGTAAGTATCTGGTATTAAGTATGAAAGGGGTCTCACTTACTTAATAATTTCTTCATGTAATTCATTAGAGATTTAAATTCACTGAATATTTAATTAAATATATAACTTTTGTATGTAATATAAAGAACACTCGCTGTGAAAAATGCTTTACCCCTCCTTTTTTATCTTCCTCTTCCTCTCTTATCTGTCAGACAATTCAAGGTTTATCGCGCCCAGATAAGCCAGAATTGTTGCTGCCCAGTGGTTTTAACACTTCCCCGGCCCGTAAAACTTATTCAGCCTCAGTACCTGGTGAAGATTTACCCTTACACATTATCTCGATCGTCGCAAGCTTAGTCACTGGTCTTCTGTACACTCCACCAACTGTACGAACCATCGCCTGCCGCACACGTCCATTTTTGCCAGTGATGACCCGATCGACCTGCCCACGTACCCATCCGTTCCGATTGTGGTCGTCAGCAGGGCCGCCTTAAGACCACTCGGGGCCCCTGGGCACAACTGAGTCTTGGGGCCCTATACTCGAACAGGCATACACTGCTGTAGAGTAAGATTATCAAAAATGATCCTCAGCGTCAGGGAGCCAACTATGCCACCTTGAGATTTATTTTTAAAATTCAAACCAAATCATTCAACCATGCGGAAGTATTAAAAATGCTGTAGGAATCAAAATATACGGGGAAAAAATTTATGCTTCCATCACTATAAGTGGTACTGTAAATGTCCAGTTACCGTCGAAAAACGGAAAATGACTTTGATAGATCTTAAAAAGATATTCTGACCAATCTGCCCGAAAGTGGCAAAGGACCCAATACACTATATGTGCTTGTGGGAGTTCGAACTCAAGTGAGCTGCGTACAGTGTAATGGACTTACCAGCTGCGCTGTTCTCTCCCCACATGATATAATCTGACCTTTATAGTTATAAGACGTTGTTTGAGGCTGAGGAGTGCCTCCATCAATGATGAGGAATGATGGAGTAAGGCAGGCTAAACGTCAACACTACAATGTCGACGATTCATTCAATAATTGTCCTTACACTATAACAATCTTGGAAAAATATTTAGCAATATGCCAATAAAATTCAACTTGTTAATAGATGACGACTACGTTATTTAATGGAAGTGAAAACACGGGTCATGGGAGTGGGCTTTTTAGGTCTTCCATTTGTTGCGCAAATCGAGCAGGACTTCACCCATTCCTCTGCATCTTTCGACATGCCGGGCCACCAAACTCGCTCTCTTAAAATGCTTTTAAATTTAGCTGACGATGGTTGGCCTCTATGTGCAACCGCCAATGTAATTACAATGATTCGTACAATGTTGTTCTCAATTTCTTACTATTCCTGATATGATGCAGCTGGAAAAAGTCAATTGTCAGCTTAAAAAATCCATATATTTTCAATCATAATTCAACTACACTTGCAGATGGCAATATTGAATATTGTCGAATCTAATTGCGCGATTCGAGATTCACTCATTTTAGGTATTCGCATTTTTCGCTGCAGGAATAGAACGATTCTTTGAAATGGAAAGTCGTCATGTAGAAGTTGTTCGTGAGGTAGATTTTTGGTATATATTCTGACAGAAGTTTCGCGCATAAGTGAACGGTTTGGAGAGGCGAAGGTACCAAACAAGTACAAAAAGGGAATTCACTCTAGCCAGTAACAGCTACAAAACATATAATTGCTTTCTCTACTCAAGACATGTAGCACAAACCAGAGCTGCAAATTTTCAACAGTTTGTTTTGAACTTGAAGGAGGAAAAATTCTCAAATCATGCCCTACTATGTTCAATTCGCAGTTGTTCGTTTCCATTATTCATTCAAACAGCCGACCTGCTCAATCATTTTCCATTCATTTTCAATTTCATTGACCCTGTGAATGTCTCTTTACTGGGGTATTGACTAGGTTTTTCAAGCAAAACTACTCTGAACATAGTTCTTACTGTTCATGTAGCTTTGAAAACGCAAAACATGACGACATTTAACCTAAACTGGCCTCTACAGAGCAGATGACAGCTTTGGTTGGTGAATGAAAAAGCATCAATTTGAAATGAAGACGTACGATTCAGTTATGAAAATCCCGCCTACTTGAAAGTGAATGATTGAGGGAGGCTTTGAATTTGAATCATGGTTGGGTTTGATTGAACTGAAAGTTGGCATTTGAAAATGAAAATTTGCACCACTGGCACAAACCCAATCCAACTTAAAACGAAACCCAAAAAAGTTTTGGTCTTTTGAAAATGGGAAATGTAAAGACAATGGGCTTCCTTTTAGTATGTTTCTCGCAAATGAAACGTCCAACACTCCCAGCGGCATCTGTAACTTGTTCGCAAAACATTTTTTCGAGTGTGTTTGAAAATGAATCAGCTAATTCAACTCAGGTGGATTGTAGCCTTCAAGATGTTCCTCACGATGTATTCAATTTTGGAAACATACAATTTACCGACAAAGACATTCTAGCTGCCATAAGCAAGTTAAGCAAGTGTTTCCCGTATGCTGGAAAAAATCAGTAATGTTTCCCGTTTTCAAAAAATCGTGGCATAACTTCACTCTGCTCTGGGTCAAAGTTATTTGAGATCTTAGTAGGAAATATGCTCTTTCGTGAGACCAAAGCATACATATCGAAGAACCAACATGGCTTTTTTGCAGGCAGATTAACAACTACCAGTCTAGCCTAATTTACATCATACTGCATTGAAAACATCGAAGATGGACTATAGGCACTGTATACACTGATCTTAAAGCTACTTTTGATCGTGTACATCACTCTCTTCTTCTGGCAAAGATCGAGCGGCTGGGCGTTCCATCAAATTTTATTGACTGGCTTAAATCATATATCGTAGATCGTTCTCTGTCAGTGAAATTAGGAAGTAACGTGTCATATCTTCATCAACTTGCGGGTGTATCTCAGGGGAGCAATCTCGGACCGTTGCTTGCGATCTCAAACTCTTTCTTATTGTGCGGTCAATAGAGGACTGTATCGAACTTCAGCGACATCTGAATGCTGTCTATAACTGGTGTAATCGCAACTTGTTGTCTCTCAGTGTGGCCAGCTCCAGAGAATTGGATTTTTTCTGCGCGTGAAAGGTATTAGAGAGCACTATAATACCTTTCACGCGCAGAAAAAATCCAATTCTCTGAAGCTACAGCATCGCCGGCCAATTGAAAGAGAGAGTGTCAGTTATCAGAGACCTTGGTGTACTCTTGGACTCGCAACTGACATTCAGAAACCGTTACTCGCACGTTACAGCACAGGTAAATAGAAACCTTGGCTTCATAATAAGAATCGCCAACGAGTTTACTGATCGATATTGTCTGCGGGTACTGTATTTTTCTCTTGTTCGGTCTGTCCTGGAAGCTTCCGCAGCTATTAGGTGTCCTTATACGAACATTTGGACTAACAGAATTGAAGAAGTACAAGCAAGATTCCTCCGATTTGCTCTTATAACTTTGCCGTGGCCTAACCCAACAGAGCTACCACCATACATCGATCGCTGTCGTCTGCTTGATATGGAAACTCCAGCAAAAAGGCGAAATACATTCAGATTTGTTGGTAAAATATTGACTGATCAAATGGATGCCCCAGATATTCTCTTACAAATCTACATCAATGTACCGCCAGAAACCTTAGATCACGTAACTTAAGACTCGACTTTCAGCGCACCGAGTACGGTCAGAATGAACTCATAAGGGCGATGCGTAATGTTTTCAATAGTGTGTATGACCATTTCGATTTTTATATTTCTAGTAATATTTTGAAGAATTGGCTTAGGACTTTTAGCTTATAAGATTATGTTACAATATTTCTGTAATGTTATTGTAATGCTGTACAACATGTATGTAATTTTATTAATTTCTAAAGTGAGTCATTGTAATCAGATGAAAAAAGTACGAAACAATTTGGGTTTTTACGCGCATTCGAGGTCTGCTTCTGAAGTGAACCTTGAAAGGCGCTTTTTCTCATAAAACAACAGCATTAAATTTCATGTAGACCAACACGGGTCAGATGAAAAGTGATAAAAAATAAATAAATAAATAGATAAACAAATAAATAAATAAATAAACATAGCGAAACATCGAAATTACTCGAACCTATTAATATGAGCAACACAATTCATTTCAATAATTAACTACCACAACTATTAGCAGTTCATTCATAATTAACCGCAAACAGAAACAGCCTAAAATATTTCTGATAAGGCAAAAGGTCTTACAAAAATAACCTAATTGGTGCTGTACCAGACTACGACGGCATAGAAGAAAATCATTTTTACAGGTTTTCATGTAGAACTGTCCATCCACAATCTCAGATGTGATGAAGAAATGAAAATTTGCCACATGCGTGGATGGTTTGCCAAACAAGGATTGTGTACCGAATTTCGAAATATTCTTCTTCCACTTTCTGTACAGCTTCCTTGTGCAAATTCTGCCACCTTGTTGGTTGCCGCTCCTGCTTGGTGCTTTTTAAACTTTTATACGTGTTTAGACAACATTTCATCGTTTTTGCTCAAAATAAATTGAAACTTGAATCGAAATGTTGGATTGACGTTTGTAAAGGTGTAATGTGCGAATCTGAGCAACTGATCCATTGTTACCCACACGATAAAGAGTTATAGACAATTGAGTGCTAGTATTTTTTGGAACACAGAATGATTTTATATTCATCCTAAGTTGGGGGCCCCTAAAAGCCCGGGGCCCCTGGCCCTGGCCCAGTGTGCCCATGCGTAAAGACGGTACTGGTCGTCAGTGATGAACACGAGATCGCCTACCTTTAGCGGTTTGCTGTCTTCAAGCCATTTTGTGGCTCGATTCAGTGAGGGAACGTATTCCTTAAGCCATCGTCTCCACAGCTCATCCGAAATGTATTGTGACCGTCTATAGGTGCTCCGTAGAGCCTCGGCTTGACTGGTTGGTCCGAGATGGGGTTCCATTAGTTCCGTAGCAACACCTCGTACAAAATGGTTTGGTGTAATGGCTTCGGCATCCGAGGATTCCTGCTATACATATACTAGTGGCCTACAGTTTACTATTTCTTCTCCCTCAGCAATCACGGTTAGTAGCACTTCGTCGTTCATCCTATGCCCCGCACTTAATGTTGCTATAGTTGACTTGACGATACGTTCCCAAATGCCTCCCGTATTAGGGGCAGATGGGAGATTGAAACTCCATCGTGTTCTGGCATTTGTGAATACGTTTGCACAGGACGTACCAATACCTCGAATTTGCCCTTGCAATTCTTTGTTTGCAGTCTTCAGATTCGTCCCGTTATCCGAAAAGATCGCATTTGGTTGCCCTCTACGCATCACAAATCTCCGGATGGCCATAATGCACGAGTCAATGTTCAGTCTGTATGACACCTCTAAGTGAATGGCGCGTACAGTAAGACGCGTAAAGAGCACTATCCACCTCTTCTCAACGCGTCGCCCAACGGTGACTTCTACCGGCCCGAAGTAATCGATCCCAACGTAGCTAAATGGCTTGAGGAATGGTGTGAGACGCTCTACTGGAAGTGGTGCCATTCTAGGAAATTGAGGCCGACATTTGTTAATTTTACATCATTGACATCTCGTCATAGCTTTTGCCACGCACGACCGTAAGTTCGGAATGTAAAATCTTTGCCGAATTTCATTAAACACTGTCTCTTTGTTGGCATGGCTATAGGAGACGATGGTAGTATTCCAACAGACGATAAGTTACTTCATGCGTCTTTGGAAGAATGATAGGATACCTTGCGTCATATGGTATGAAATTTGTACTTTTCGTTCGCCCTTCCATTTGCAGTACTCCAAATTCGTCTAAACAAGGCGATGAGCGATAAATTTCGCTTGATTTCTCGATCGGCATCCATTTCTCCTTCGGCAGCTCACGGTTTTTTTAAAGTATTCCCATCTCACAAGCAAAGCCTTCACGTTGGGCAATCTTCCAGAGTACAATTTCAGCTAACGCGAACTTTTCCTGCTTTTCATTCGTTTTCGAGCTCTCCATCGAGACAGAGGTTGTTTTTTCTAGTCCGTAGTGCTGTGTGAGGCGATAAAGAATAGTGTGAATAGTCCGATCGCAATGCTATCCTGTATCCGGAATCCGCATTCAGGGTTATTTTGCCAGTTTGGTTCGGTCCTCAGTCTTTTGTTCGCGTGTGAGGATTAAACAATAGCCAGCTGTATAAGCTGGATCGGTTCGTCGTTGGACACCAGTTTAAAGCTAAGTGGTTTTTGTCTTTTGTAACACATTTATTGCTTTCTTCCGTCTGCGCGGGCGCTGACCCCGTGCGTTGACGTTTTCTATGGTTCCCTCTCCGGATGGTCAAATGGAAGTTGAATCGGGTTCAACTTCTAAGGCTCCCCCCCGGCCCAAATGCTATCCAGAACTCTCAACTGGTCCATTTGTGGTCTTCTTTCGGCCCAAGACTAAATCACTGAATCTTCTTCAGATTTCTAGAGACCTGACGGAACGGTTCTCGGCTGTGACCGAAATTTCAAAGGTCCGCTCAGACAAGATAAGGGTGTTGCTAGCCAACTCAAAGCAGGCAAACGATATTGCTTGCTGTGAGCACTTTACGCGCGATTATAACGTGTATATTCCAGCTGTAAAAGTACAATCCGAAGGCGTCGTAACCGATGAGAGTTTGACGTGCGAGGATCTGCTGAAGTACGGGGTTGGCCGTTTCAGAGACCGCTTACTTCAGCCAGTGAAAATACTTGAGTGCAAACGTTTGCACTCAGTAGTAGTTGCGGGGGATGGTTCAAAAACGTACCCCCAATCAAACTCTTATCGGGTGACCTTCGCTGGTACCGCTTTGCCAAATTTCGTCCTCTTGCACAAGGTTCGTCTGCCTGTGCGTCTGTTTGTGCCGCGGGTCATGAATTGCACAAAGTTGCAACTGGGTCACACAGCTCGTTCTATCGCCTCTTCGACTGTATCGGCACTGTCAAGGTAATCGTCGACGTAGTGTCGACGAACTATAGGCTTGGCTGCAATGGGAAACCGATCAGCGTGTTGAGATGCATTCAGGTTCTTTATGTATTGGGCAGATGCGGGAGAGCAAGCTGCGCCGAAAGTAGCCACGTCCATTATATACACGTCCGGCGGAACCAAAGGATTTGTCCGAAATAAAAAGCGCTGCGCGTGTTTATCTGCCTCCCTGATTCGAATTTGGTGATACATTTCACGTATATCCGCTCCAAACTCTACTGATCGTTCTCGAAATTGTTGAATTATAGCCGGCAATGATGTTAGCAGATCAGGTCCAGGTAACAGCATTGAATTTAGCGATGTACCTTTCACTTGAGCCGCCGCATCCCAAACGATGCGCACTTTACCAGGCTTCTTCGGGTGAAGAACCACACTCAGGGGCAGATACCAGATTCTTTTAGAGTCTGCCAACAATAACTCTTCTGTCGTAGCCTTGTGGGCATAGCGTTTTGCCTGATAATCGTCTATATGTTGTCTAAAAATTCTGTCGAGTGAAGGATCCTTCTTGAGGCGCCGCTCGAGGCCGATGAGTCGACTCAGAGCCATGTTGTAGCTATCTGGTAGTTTAAAATCGTCCTGTTTCCAAAGAAGGCCTGTCTCGAAATGACCATCAACGCGCTCGGTCGTACTATGCAGCAGTTCTCTAGCTCGACGATCAGCTTCGGACTCCGGTAACTGGTTCACGGTAATTGCAGCTTCTTCCACTGAGAAATACTCTCGCATCAAGTCGTGTAACTGTCAGTGGTGCAAATTTTCATTTTCAAATACCAACTTTCAGTTCAATCAAACCCAACCATGATTCAAACTCAAAGCCTCCCTCAATCATTCACTTTCAATTTGGCGGGATTTTCATAACTGAATCGTACGTCTTCATTTCAAATTGATGCTTTTTCATTCACCAACCAAAGCTGTCATCTGCTCTGTAGAGGCCAGTTTAGGTTAAATGTCAACATGTTTTGCGTTGTCAAGCTTACATGGACAGTAAGAACTATGTTCAGAGTAGTTTTGTTGGAAAAACCTAGTCAATACCCCAGTAAAGAGATATTCACAGGGTCAATGAAATTGAAAATGAATGGTAAATGATTAAGCAAGTCGGCTGTTTGAATGAATAATGGAGACGAACAACTGCGAGTTGAACATAGTAGGGCATGATTTGAGATTTTTTCCTCCTTCAAGTTCAAAACAAACTGTTGAAAATTTGCAGCTCTGGTAACTGTTGGTTCGTGTATCCATAATGACAGCCAAGAAACTCCCTTATAGGTGTATATCCTCGCGGTCCATAAATCGTTCAACCGAGCTGCGACCTAACTGCGATCGGTTCGTTGATCTTTCCAAAGCGAGACTCGATAGGAGCCAACAAGTGAATGTTGAGACCTATCAGAACTTTAGGTTCGTCACCGACATGTTCAGCTGCATACAAACCATTTAAGCGGGGATAGTGACTGACGATTTCTTCGAAGTTAATCTTCTGTTTTGGTAGATACAGTTTCTTCGCCGTTCGAGCTTCATTCAATTCCATTCGATTTCGTCCATTAGATTCTGATTCCTGCAGCGACAAGTACATCGGCGCATTTTCCTGGCGGACGATGTTGCCGGACCACTGCAATGTTAACGGCTCGCGATCCGAAAAGCATTTGAATTGTACCGACTCTCTTTTTGTAGCAGCCGGGAGTTTATCGACCAGTTCCTGGATTAGAACCGGGTTTACGAGGTGGTCCTGAAGGTCTGCTGCTTCCAAATGGTCGCACAATTCTTGGACTGCCATTCCGAAAGGGATGAATGTTTCGAGGCGCTCAGCTTTGGGCGCATCCGAAAAACCTTTCTGACCTTTGTTAGCATTTCGTGAATCAGCTGCTCAGGCCTTCCGTAGAGCATGCGAAGTGTCTGAATTACCTGCGGAACCGATTTTGGCAGTAACAGTCGGCTGCGTACAGATTCCATTGCGGGGCCCTTGAGACACTCCTATAAACGTACGAGGTTTTCCATGTGACTGAATCCGCATGCCTCCGTAGAGTTGACAAAGCTACTATAGAAAAGAGGCCATTTCTCAATCTTTCCACTAAACGTTGGCAGCTTCTTCGATAGGATCTGCCGGGCAGCGTGATGAGATTTCGTTAGTCCCGTCCTGTATTCAATAGGCACATTCGGCCCGTGTTCAATAGGCACACTCTTTATACTCGACACAAAAGCGCATTCTTCCTCGGATCCTTGGACGAAGCTGTATGTCGCGCTGCCGTTTGGAAATTCATCATTGTAGACTAACGATGGGCGCGTAATATTGTTAAAATTTTCTTGGATTAGCCAACGGTATAGGATCTCGCTTCGGAGTCCCCTGTTCCTTCAGTTCTTGTCGCTTAGTAGAATATAACTGTCCTTCATTTGTTGCCATCAACAATTTTTTTTCTCCGGGATTCAATTGGGAGAACAACTGTCTTGGTTGTTGTCATTGGCAAGAAGATCACCACCGACAGCGCCTTCGTCGGCTCCCAATTCCGTTGCCAGCATTTCAAACCGGTCTCGCTGGAATTTCTCTCGCAATATGCGCTGCTGACGTTAAAATACAATTTCTTCGTCTAACCGCCTCTGCAACTTGTCTCTTACCTGTGCTAGCATTTTTTCTTGCAGCTCCTTTTCCTGCTGGAACTTCTTCCGCGCTAAAATTTTTTCTATCTCTAACTGTTTCTCCCGGATCCGTTTATCTTTCTCCAGCTCCCTTTTCTTGGCAGCGAGCTCTTCTTCCATTCGACGGATTTCCAAACGCAATCGCGAAACAGATCTTTTGCTAGTAACTGATGCCACTGATTTGTTGTCGTCTTCTACGATAGGCGGCATCATAAGGCCGGTATTCGAGCCTGCAGCAGCCTGATTCAATCCGATGTCCATCGTTGGGGTTGGATTCGTGTGATCTTGCGCCAGATGTAAAGCGGATGTCGGTGGAGCTGGCGGATACGTATTACCAGTCCTTTTCCCCTTTTTCTTTGCGCATTTATCACACACAAACTCGCGGTTCTCTACTCCGGGTGATTCACCTACACAGTTGAAGTGAAACCAAGATTGGCAGTCGTCACATGCCACCATGTGGTCGTCATCAGACCGATCGCATTGGGTACAGCTTCCCAACTCTGAGTGAGGTTAAATTTTTTTGAGAATCTTGCGCCAGAGGTAAGGCGGATTGTTGCTGCCCAGTGGTTTTTAACAATAAGACTGATACTTCTTCCCTTCTCTCATACTGGAAGCTTAATGTAAAAATGAATAAGTGTGCGAGAGAGGTGTAGCTAGTTCCATCTCCGAACTCTGAATAGAGATGCAAGTCTTCCTGAACTAAAAGCTGAAAATTGCTCCGATGGTTACCAGCAAAGCAAATGAACAAATTCTTCCTGCGCCGCTTTGTTACTTATTCACTGTAGAAACAGCAATTGACCCGTTGTAAAATTAGTTTGGCACAGACGATAAAAGCGCTTTTACCTCGTAACAATACCATAATAATATGGGACTTTTCAACATTTTTTTTTTCATTTTCTTTAAAAATAAAGTTTTACTTCTAATATAACCCCGCGACCCGCAGAACTGCGGGTCAAACAAAAAAACGGACACCCACACCCAACCAACCAGCGGGCAACGACAGCAGCTGGAACCAACACCGAAAGCAGCGACACTGCTCAGCGGCTTGCCGGGCGTACCTCAGCTCCAACGACATCACACACGCCCTTTCACTCCCCCAACGGGTCAGCAACCGAGACCAAAATCACTCCGAGGAGCAGAGCTAGGAAAAAAGTCCCCTCCTCTGCATTGCCCCCGACCGAGGATATACCGGTTCATCCCGACGAACCTTCGGCGGCTTTCGTCCGAACAGTCGTACGGCTCTACACATTTCCCAGACAACTCACCATCAAGCCCGCCCGGCCACCTGCTTCACAACTGCAACAACCCCCAGGAACGCCTTGCCGACACCTCCTTAAACCTGGTACAGTCAGGCCTACACTCTACGACCGGACCGCAGATCACCAACACATACAGTCTTGGCGACCCTCGTCCCGGCACTCCATCGGAATCTGGCTCCGATACCCTCAAGAACTTCGGGGACCTCCAGGTCATCATCGTCCGTTACAACCCTATCGTGCTTGCCAACCAGGAACCGCACATCCCCGAAGGTACCGATCCCACCTGGTGGCTTGGAGGCTACACTACACGTGGGAACTCTGGACCGATGGAAACATTTTTCAAACCGTCGGATTAGCCACTCGCTTTGACATTCCTGTAGACGAAATCCGCCTAGACACACAGCTACTCACGATCGCGAGGAGAATCCGAGTACCCACTTCCTGCACTGTCGAAACCGTCTACATACCCCAGGAGGCCCAGCATGTTGGGAAGAAGCTCGATCACCTGATTCGGCAACTCCCTACCCCGTTCTTCATCATGGGCGATTTCAACGCTCACCATCCAGCCTGGGGTTCTCGCCGCTCCAGCCATCGTGGAAACGAGATCCTCAAAACCGTCGAAAACAATGGACCCACCATTCTTAACGACGGAAGTCCGACGTTTACCAAAGGACCAGCTCTAACACAGATCGACATCTGCTCTATAGCACCCGACTGCTTGCGGTCCGTGCTTCCGGACTTCTGCCGCAGCGACCACCACCCGATCTTGATCACATACAGGACAACTCCCCACCCCCACTACAACAACTCGCCGGCGTCGATGGCTCAATAAGGAGGCCGACTGGGCAAACTTCCAACTCGATCCCCTAAAGTCGTATACCCCAGATGAGCTCACCGACATCATCCACATCGCTATCGAATTGAGCATCCCCAGAACCAGCGGGACCCCACGACGGAGAGCGGTCCACTGGTGGTGCTCCGAAGTGGCTACAGCCAACAAAAACCGCCGCAGAGCCTTCCGAACCCTTCGGAAAACATCGACTGAGAGCCCTCTTTGTGCTACTTCGTCCAGCCACTTCCAGCAACTGCGCACGCACGCAGAGCCATCGCAGAAGCCAAAACCGCCAGCTGGAACCCTTTCCTAGCCGGGATCTACCCCGACTCGCTAACGGAGGAAATCTCATCGTCAACGAGCTCAGCGGAAAGAGGCGCAACACAGGATTCCCACTCGACATCAGTGGCACTGTATGTATTCAACCCTGCGAAGTAGCTGATGAATTAGGAAGGTATTTCTCCTCGCTCTCGGCATCTCGAGGCCAACCTTCCCTCCGGACTCATCACCAGAATGGAACCAGGCTTTCTCGGGACAGAGCTCACCTATGCCCTCAACCAGGGCCAAGGTTAAGCCACCGGCATCGACCACATTGGCTATCCTCTTCTCCGTAACCTACTGTCATCCGGAAAAAGAGCCCTACTCCAGTGTTTCAACCAAATCGGGAAAGGCGGGCCTCTTCCGGACACGTGGCAGACGGCCTTGGTCATCCCAATCCCCAAAAGGGTCCAGGGATCCCGAACGGCCAAGGACTTTCAGCCCAGCAGTCTGCTGCCCTGCATCAGCAAAATGGCCAATAGAAGGCTGATCGACATCCTCGAACAACGCCAGCTATTAGACCATCGACAACTCGCTTTCCCGAAGGGGAAGGGCACCGGGTCCTATCTGGCATCCCTGTGAGAGACCCTCGAACAGGCCAGGAGGGACGGCCTTCACGCGGACATGCATACAACACCGTATCGTGAGAGCATCCTCCGTCAACTCGACCGCTGGGACAGTTAGTCCGCAGTGTACGTGGATGAAAACGGAGTACCTCAGGGGTCCGCACTCGCGGTCACCCTATTCCTCATCTCCATGAACACCATATTCACCACCCTTCACAGTGGCACGACTTAGAACAAAAGGTGGACTAAAGTCCAAACTTTTCCATAACGGTTCATATAAAACGTTTTTATGTAATTTTGGTACGCTGAATGCGTTTTCGATATTAAAACATTTCAAAAATGAACATTTACTATTCATTAGGGTGTCTCAAAAATATTTTTTTTTCTAAATCGTTCTTAAAATTTGTGTATATTAATTTTCGTGTGCTAAATCGTTTTTGATATTAACATTTGCAAAAAAATTTCATTATATATTAGGGTGGCTCAAAAATAATTATTTTGTTGTGAAGGTTCAAAAATTTTTTTAAAGATATTTTTGTGCGCTGAATTCCTATGTTGG
Organism: Topomyia yanbarensis; assembly: GCF_030247195.1. Classification (NCBI taxonomy): domain Eukaryota; kingdom Metazoa; phylum Arthropoda; class Insecta; order Diptera; family Culicidae; genus Topomyia; species Topomyia yanbarensis. Next base: position 455,074,594 of record NC_080671.1, read on the forward strand.
TTATAGAAAATAGAAATTAACTTTACTGCTTAGAGTGGCTCAAAAGTAAATATTTTGTCTTTTATAAAGATTTCTTTCAATTGTAAGTTTGAAATTTATTTTCCGTATTGAAACGAATTTATTGACATCTCATTATGGGGCTTTAGAAATGACTATATTATTTTTAAGGATCAAATAAAATGTGATTGTCTAATTTCGGAACGTTTAATTCATTAGTGGGTTACTTGGTATGAAAACTACATTTTGTTTCATTTTCAAAACAAACATTTTGAGCGTCTTAGTGGAATATTGATTATATTCACTAATCAACAAGATGGTTAACGATTTTGTTTTCGCAGGTGTGTTTTAAGTTGCTTAGATTGCTTATTTCATACCTTAAATTAAAATAAATCCAAAATCCTTTTTTCGCGTTGAAAATATTTACTGAATTTTAAACTTTCTTAATTCCTTTAACACTTAAAAACCATACTTCCCATCCGGCTCCTTATTCTTGATCACTAGTAAAACCCTTGTAGATCATGCTCTAAATGCTATTTGAAAGTTGTGCATAAATTAGTGCCATTATTCTAGTCATAAAGTGAATATTCAAATTAAATATCAGTAATAACCATGCGTCTCCATTCATACTTTTTTCAAATTTTGACTGCTTATCGCAAGTTTTCGCAAAACTAGCATAGGCTCACAGAGAAAATGAAAAGCTTTCGAATGAGTATAGTGTGATCGCGTGCATTCACGGGCGTCGTTGTTGTTATCGCTTTAGAAGTTCGAATTCAATAAAAATTCATGACAAACTATCTAAACACTAACTAAACCAACTAGTGATTTATTTTTGGCGATTTTACGATGTAATTTTATCACATGGATAATTTTGGTGAAGTAATTCAATTCATAAAATCAACCGTTTCTTTGAAAAACGAGAATAACCGTATATAGTTCCTATAGTCAAATAACACTTGAGTTATGCCCTTCAAAAAGCTGTCAAAAATTCATTTTGCATTCAAATCACCTAAAATCTCGCGAAAATGTCTTTGATGGCTCAGCTGATACGAAAAAATACTAGTGAGAATATCGCATAACCTTCATATATGGACTTAAGTCAGGGCTCATCCCACTGTGCCCTCCCCAATGCCGTTTCCAAATGGGCAACCGAAACCGGTTTCCGACTATCGGCCAGCAAGAGTTTCTACACCCACGTCTGCGATTCTTTCCACCGTGCCACCGACCGTCCGATCCGCATTGCCGACACCCCGATCCCATACAGGAAGGAACGGACTATCCTCGGATCACATTAGACCGCAAAACCACCGTTGCTCCCCACTTCCGGAGGGTAAAAGCCGAATGCGCCAACTGCAAGCGTCTGGTGTAGACAATTGTTGCCAGGCACCCAAAATGCAACAGGGACACTGCACTGTGCACTGAAGCCCTTATCAACAACTGTTGATAATCTTCTACGGAATCGAGATAACCGGGAAAAACATCGAAGGTATTGACAACATCCTAGCCCCGCTCTATCATGGGTTCATCCGGAGTGCATCCAAACTCCTGCTCAGCACACCAGCAAAAAGCGCATGCGTAGAAGCCGGCATACTCCCGTTCCGTTGGAGAATCGCCCTCATCATCCTTCGGCGGGCACTAGGCGTACTCGAGAAGACTTACGGAAACGAAGAATCTGCAACACTTCAAACATCCCAGGAAATATACTCGAAGTTCACTAGAACCGCCCTTCACCCAATCGCCCGGCTGCACCGGGTTTGGCCACGCGCCTGGTACGCACAACCCATCCTCATCGACACATTCCTGCCCAGAACCCTCCGGGCCGGAGGAGCACCAGAAATTGCACAGGTAACGTACAACCAGCTGGTAGAACGACGCTACTCAACCCACACACGCATATTCACCGACGGCTAGAAGAAAGACTGGGAGGTGGGACTCGGTATTAGCAACGGCCCAATCGGCTCCTCCTTCCGGCTCCCGACCCAATGCTCGGTGTTCTCGGCCGAAGCAGCTGCAATCGCCCTGGCCCTGACTTGAATGCCCAAGGATTCAGAAACCACCATTTTCACCGACTTCCTCTCGGTGCTTCACGCACTCGAGAGCGGCCAATCTCGTCATCCCTTCGTTCAGGCCATCGACCATCAAACAAACTGCGGACACAGCGGAATCCAGGGGGACGCGGAGGCCGACCCTCTGGCAGCGCGCGGGCGTCAAAACCGGTAGGCTTCTGACCAAGACAATACCAGCAGAAGACATCATTAGACTCTTCACCGAAGCCCTCAATCTGAATTTCGCCAACCACTGGCAGGACTCCCGAGGCCACTTCAAAAAATAAAGGGGCTACCTGCCAAATGGGAAGATCGCCTGGAATGAAGGGATCAGAGAATCCTCTCCAGGCTGGGGACCGAGCACACCAAGGTGTCCCCTGCACACACGGTGTCCAACGTTCCTCGGGGACCCGGAAAACGGTACAGCATATCCTTATAAACTGTCTCGAGTACCAAGACATCAGGACAAGACTCGATCTCCCCCTGTTCATCCGAACTGCACTCTCCAATGAACCCGTTAGGGAGGGGATCATGATTTGTTTCGTGAAGGACGCCGGTCTCTACGATAACATATAACATGGAGACAGCCTGCGAACATCAAGCGCGACCAACCAGGAATTTGCCACCTACTACTGCGGACCCCGCGCCACACCCACCTGGGTGATGGGAGGGTTCACCGCGGCCCACCGGGACACCTACAACGGCGCAATCCCCACCGCACCTAACCGCTCAACATAAGTAACCATCAAACCAACCACTCTCAACCACGGGCCCCTTGTGACACCCGAAACGGGTGATGGATGTGTTCACCGCGGCCCCCCACAGAAAAAAACGCAACGACAGAAACAACAAATATCTACTTGCTAAAAACGCCTCTTCAAAGACTGAGGCGTAACGACACATAACTACTGGTTCCTCGAATAAGTTATATAAACTTCTTATCATTGCAGCACCGATCACAAACTTGTTGACTACTTCTGTTGGACCCCAAAGTAATTGTTGAAATACGGGGGATACACGAATCTTATACACGGTTGCGCACTAGAGTGACAGGAAAAAATGACCCTTATTGGCCCACCCCTTATTTGATTCTGAGTCCTACCAGGAGTACTTGCACCAAATTTAAAGCAAATCGGACAAGTCTAGGTACCGGACCAACGTGCCTGAAGTTTGTATGGGATATTTCGACAATTTTCATGGAGAAAACCCACTAGCTCGCATTTTCGCCGCTAGGTGGCACTGTATGTATCTTATAATCACTGTAAGTGAAAATAAGAAAGACAATTTAATTGTCTACAACTTTGTCAAACACTGCTAGTTAATTCGGTTTTGTTAAAAGAAGTTATTAAACTTTTAGTGAAGTGATGTCTGAGTCAGTTTTGCATGGGGCCTAGCAGTGCGTGGTTGTCTATCAGTACTCGATTTGCACGAACTAAACATTTTTGTGAAATAATCGTAAGATTTAGCTCTATGGTATGGTCAGAAGAATTGTAATAAATAATACGAGCCATGTTTTGGTTAGAAAATTTTAGTTCCACATTTTACCATATAGAGGGCGCCAACACTAACTTTTCAACGGAAAGAGATAGAAATTAGGTGTCTTCTACAAAGTTGTAGAACAGGCATTTTGCAATAATTCTTCCGAACATCTTGATATTCTATCTCTCTTCTGTGAAAAGTTAGTGTAGGCGCCCTCTATGCGGTCACAGTTGGAACTAAAATTTTCCCACCAAAACATAACTCGTATTTTGTGGTATAATTCTTCTGAGCATACTATTCAGCTAAACCTAGCGATTATTTCACAAAAATGCATATTTCGTGTGAATCGAGTACTGATACACAACCATGCAAAACTGACTCAGACATCACCTCGTTAAAAGTTTAATAACTTCTTTTAACAAAACCGGATTCACTAGCAGACTGCAACAAAGTTGTAGATAATTAAATTATCTTTCTTGTTTTCACTTACAGTGATAATAAGATACATACAGGGCCACCTAGCGGCAAAAATGCGAGCTAGTGGGTTTTCTTCATGTAAATTGCCGAAAAATCGCATGCAAACTTCAGGCACGTTGGTTCGGTAGCTAGATTTATCCGATTTGCTTCAAACTTGGAGCAACGACTCCTTGGGGGACTAGGAATCGAATCAGAGGTGGGCCGATTGAGTTTTCAAAAATTCATTATTTTTCTGGGCAGTCTATTGCGCACTGTATGGTGGATTTTTTTTTTCAACTATCACATTTGTCTACTTAGAAAACAGGAATTTCAAAATATTTACAAACGATGTAGAAAGGTTTGAAGTATTTCCAAAATATGTTTTATCCATTTCATATAGTCTGCTCAATGTATTGTTGTGTTAATGCGACGGTTGAGATCAAATTTAATTGTGTCTATTAAGTTACGTCAAACTTTTGTACGCACACATTTTCATTCCATCACAGCTGATTAGACCAGAACACATTAAAAGAATGCGGAGAAGTGAAATCCGTTACAAATGATACTTGATGAAAATTTTTTAGCCGCATTTCCGACGACGTCGTGTTGTTTAAATGTTGGCAAATAATGCAGTTCAACTTCTCTGGTCAGATTCCTACATTCCAGTTCTGTAACCAACTTACTTCAACCAATACCAATGAAAAGCCTTCAATAGTTGATGTTTAATGTTTGTTAAAACATCCCTGCACTCGCAACGTAATAATATAATGATTGGTCTAGTATCTCCAAACCTCAAACCAGCACAATAAGTGCCGATAAAGATGTATTAACAGGTGCAACCCGTAGGATCGAGATACAAATAAGAGACTTCAGACTTCGAATAGCATTTAAGCTGTTCCGATGAATATATGGACGTGAACGATAACGTGAGAGAGGGAGAGTTGGTTCACTCGCAAGTTGTGGTAGACAACACAGATAATGTATCGCCAACAAAAAAGGTTCCCAACGCGCAACTGCAAGCTGCGTCCACGAGACCTTCCTTTTCGCAGTAGCTTTGTTAGTCTTTTATTGTTACATTATGTAAAACATGAAAGCTTCACGGCTCAGTTATGCTAATTCATTGAGTCGTGTCAAATATAACAAAAACAAAATAAAAATCGATGTTTAATCATCATAAAAGGTAAACAAAAAGGAAATGAAACGAAAAAAAAATCTTCAGTATCTAGCGGGGAAATTAAATAGATCAAATGTGTTGGTTGGCAACCGCGGTTGCACGTGATCTCGCTTTAGAGGTAGGGTACGGTCACTGTCGCCAATGCGATAATCATGTGTTCCCGATCAAAAGAGCATAACTAAATTATAACAACTGAAGTTATTGATTTCAAAAATATTTTTTAATAGAACCTGTTATAAATCTAGCATGTTAAATGTTAAAATTACAAAAAATAAAACAAAAAACTAACTAGCGATAACAATATTTGATATGGTTATATCAAAGTTAAAACTAAATGAGATATAATTAATCTGTTCCAAAAGTATATACTTTTATTGTAACCTCCATAAGAGATTAGATAGAAACTGTAATAGTGATAATTATCTAATGACAGTGACCTAGTAACAAACAATTAACGTTTACTATGTTTTTGTTTTCTTTTAAGATTTTTCAATTGCTACTTTTTCGTAAATTTATTATTTTCACATCCGATGCTATAGAAAGCTGTCCACAATCCATAGTTATGTATGTGTGATTATTTTGTTGTGCTCTTCTGATCGGGTTCTTTCTGGGACGTCATCATGTCAAACGGATAGCATAAGGGTTTGTGCCTTGAGCCAGAGTCCCAAGGGTTGAAAGTTCGAATCTTTTCACATATTTGATTTCGCTTAACACACCATTTCGATCTTTTTTCCTCGTTGGATACCAAATAAATTAAACAAACGGGAAAATACTTGAAATGAAACCAACAAAATGAGGGTAACAATTTGATGAAATAAAGAAATTCTTGAAAAATAAAATAGAAAAAAAAAACAAAACGATTCGAAAACATAAAAATGCAAAAATGGGAAGAGAAAAAAAAGAAAAAAATTGATAGCGAAAAGAAAATGAAAAGATAATAAATGCAGAAAATAGTGGTACAGAAAGAAACAGAAAAAGAATGACTCATAAAAAAGTAGTGGAAGAAGAATAAAAAAACACAAAAAAAATTAAATGGCAGAATTTATAAAACAAATAAACATAGGGAAGGCACGAGTAAAAGGAATAAATTTAAAAAAGTCATGCGAAAAAAACCCAAAAACGAAGAAAAGGAAAAAAGAGCAAATTTATAAAAAGGAGAAGAGTTTTCTTTCGAAATCATTCAATAAATTGATCAAGTAAAGTAAGAGAAAAATGAAATAACATATATAAAAAACAAAGAAAAAAGAACAGAAAGAAAAATGAAAAATGAGAAGATAAAATTTTTTTACTAATTACTAATTTTTGGAAAGATTTACCTTCTTTCCGTATTTTTACTTTATAGTCATTCTTTCCCTGTTATACTTATTCATTATCCATCTTTTTAATTTTTTTATCTTCTTATTTTCCACTTATATAAACAGGGTGTTTGGTTCATGAGTAAGAATCTCTCGAGGGGTGTTTTACTGTCATATTTGGAGCAAAAAATCGTTCTACACATACCATCAAATCTCAACTGTTACTGAGTTATTGAACTTTTTGTGTAAAAAACTTATTTATCTTAAAACACCTCTAACTCAAAAAGTATACCTCGTACTTTAGTGCCATTGGAAAGGTGAGAAAAATTTTTATTGAATAATGTCCTCATATCTTTCAGATAATAGTTTTAATTACCTTTTAGTTGTAAAGTAGTTAAAAGTTAGTGTTTTTGTTGAGGTTTTTGTTAATTTTCTCAAAATAATGAATTATGATTATAGCAATATCTATTATCCAAAAGTTGGGATTGAAGACGATTCTTAATTTGTTCCTGAACATAATATTCCTATCTCTTCTCGTTTCCTTGTAATTTGACTTCTAAACTTTTCCTGTAATTGACTTTCAAGTTCTTAAAAGTCTCAAATCTAAAAAAATATGCTTTATATCGCTATTATCAGGGCTTCATTGAAAAGCTGAGAAAATTTCCTTTCGATGTATGTTCAGATATCTTTTAATTAAGTGTACTATATGACTTTTTACTAGTAAAATAACTCAAAATTTGCGTTTTTTGGTGATTTTTGTAATTATTCTAGAATACTAAATTCACTTAACTGAAAGCTATTATTACATTTTTCTCTGCAAAGTTTTCCTGGCTTTCGAATAAAATAAGAAAAGGTACAATAAGTGCCATACTTTTTCAATAAGAGCTAGTATTAGTGAATATGAGATAAAATATCCAAGTTCAATAACCCTAACACATGAAAACAAGACAAGATAAGTGTATCATGTCAAAGAACAAATTATACAACTTTTCAAGACTGACAATTTGAATTATTAAAATAGTGATGTTAACTATTAAGATTTTCGCGAAGTGAACGAAAAATCGATCAAAATTGTTAAATTTTAAATCAATTACTGTGAAAAGATTACTTAACCTCATTAGCTGAAACATTTGAGGACATTTTTCAGTGGAAAATTTTCTCACCTATCCAATGGATCTAAAAGACTTGAAATACAAAGTATATTTTTCGAGTTAGAGCTATTTTAAGACAACTAAGTTTTTAACACAAAAAGTTCAATAACTTAGTAACGGTTGAGATTTCATGGTATGTGTAGAACGATTTTTTCTCTCCAAATATGACAGTCAATTATCCCTCGAGAGGTTCTTAACCATGAACCAAACACCCTATATATATATATATATATATATATATATATATATATATATATATATATATATATATATATATATATATATATATATATATATATATATATATATATATATATATATATATATATATATATATATATATATATATATATATATATATATATATATATATATATATATATATATATATATATATATATATATATATATATATATATATATATATATATATATATATATATATATATATATATTTGTTGCCCCACATCAAATTGCATACGGGAAAAACGGAGAATATAATAGTTATGACTCACAACTATGAGACTTCATCATTGTTTTGGTCAGATCAAAAAGGGGATTTTACTCCAAGAAACTAACTTTTTTATAGCCACCATGCTACTAAAGTCCTTACCCATAATGTCATCCAAATAGCTTTCTTGCACAGTGGAACTGAAAATCGTTTATATTAGCAACGAAAGTGCAAATAATTGACAGTCCCAAACAGCGGAAAAAAAACCTATAACGGTGAATAACAATGCGTTAACGATATAATTTAGTACCACCCTGTACGTTATGAAAAGACTGAGATGGAAGGTAGAGCAAAAGATTAATAATATTTTGCTCGTTAAAGAGCAGTCAAAGAAAAAGGAAAAACCCCTATATGTTGCGAATAGCACTATTTTTGCAGCTAGAACAAAAATAATTAGAAAAAATTACCCGTTTTTTTACTTTAACTATCTGATGGAACCACACGGTGCTTTACTGTATAAAAATATCATCCGTCTCCATTGTAATAATTGCTCAGACTGTTCGATTTAACCTCGTGACAAGTGAACAATTTCTTTCTATCAATCTAGGACAAACAGCTGCGACCACAATAAACCGATAAAAATAATCGCAGATCCCTAAAGCAATCCAAAAAACACTTTTACAACTTTCCTTCCATAGCGAGCGGTTTGTAATACTGCCCTTTTGCTACTGTACCTATAAAACCACACTTTTTTCCACCGATCGGTTAAAGGTACTTGTTTAATTGGCCTTCTTCGTACGGCACTCCCGATTGCGACTGTGGTCGACGGGTAACCTTCTTTTGTTGTTGGTTTATTTGTCATTAATTTATTCGACGCATTATTCCCTGCCCAGTGCAGGTATAACACACATATAAACAACCGGAAGCGAATGGGGATGTTTTTTTCCCTAGCACAAGGACCCTTTGCTGTGGGAGTAGAGCTGCGTTCGAAGGAGCAACGGGGCGGGGAAAAGGCCATCCCATACGCTTCTGGTATGAATGGGCATTCAATTACGACGCAGTTTGGTTCGACTTCCAGGACAACAACGGCATCGTACGTTCGTTTTTTTTTCCTCCGTTGTCAGCTGTCAATAATTTTTTTTTGTTTCCGGTTTTATGGGATGGAGTAAGTTGATGTTTTGAGCCTATTCCGGGACAATCTTTCGGATCAAGCGAATCTTTGAAATGGATGAATGTGTAAACATTGGTCTGCTGCTTTAATCCGTCATTGAACTAATTTTCTGTTTAAAGTTTTGATATTTCCAAAGGTTCAATCAGAAAATTGTAATGTTTAATCTGCAAATCTAAATTCTGTTTACGGCATTTTACTAACTAGTAATATTTGGATGGCAAAACTAGCGAAATTGACGCTAATAGAGGCTTCAATTTGCTTTGGAATGGTTCTATAACATTTTCCCTTGAACTATTCCCCAGAAAATAATATGCTGTAGCTTACTAGGAATGAATTCCCCAATTAGCACCAATTTTCAGGAAGCTAATTCCCAGAAAGTACCAAATTTTCCAGAAGGGAATATCACCAATGGGGTGGGGTTTCGAGAGACTGAATGCTATAGACAGGTTTGGCTTGGTGACTCCCTGGGAGTTTTGAGCAGAGTTACAATTGTTCGAAGGTCATTAAATGAAAATCCTTCACATTCGATAGCACTCGTCTTCAATATGAGGCTACCGAAAACAAGAAACGCAGCAACCGTGCTTTTATTCAACAAATGTTTTCATTCGTTTCCTATTGTTGCACGAAGGGGACATATGCAACAAGGAATCAAACTAATCAAAGTAGACTTTGGCACAATGAAAGCATGGTAAATATTCTTTTCTGTATGTTTTACCCAAATTCTTTGTACGGAGTGAGAAGAAATGGATAGAAACAAGAGATTTTGTGTTTTACCAACTGATATTGCCAATTTCTGAGATGTTTCTGCTCAGACAATCGAGAGCGTTGCAATGTCTAAGTGTCATACTTGTAGGACATAGGCGTAGGTCGTGCGGCTGAATATGATCAATTTTCATTCAATGAATTTGAATATTTTAAACTCTGCTTCAGGGCCTTCTTCCGTTTTTTTCTTCATCTTAGTATTTAGTATTAAAAATTTAATAGTAGTTTGGAAAAAATTATATTTAGTCATCTTCGACTGATCTGTAATCGATGCCCATTCCGAAGTCATTTATGAAGCCAAGTAGCATGTGATTATGGTTTCGTTTCTTCGTTCGCTGTATCGTATCGTATCTTCGAGTACATCTTCATGCTGTAATTTATCTTTTAATCTGAGAAGCCCGCAAGTAGTATTGTCATAAGGCAATAGTCCGTCGTTTGTTTTCTCGTCGCACGCTTTGGTAATCACTGATAAAATATTCGGTCAATGGGCGTTGTTTTGCTAAACAGAACACAGAAGAGTAGTTTAAAAGTGCTTTATTGAGGCACGTTATGTCACGATCATTATCACAGTCGAGCCTGTCGATAAGCCATTTGAGGCCATCCAACCATTCGTGCCGTTTTTCAACTTCTGAATATCATTTTACACTGACTCTAACATGCTAGTCCATAGCCTCAAGCCCTGTTATGATTGACTTTTTCAGCGACTCTCAGCTCACTAGATTGTTCCAATTTGTAGCCAGTGCGAGCAATAAGTTCCTAATCTGATTTTTCTCATCTATTGCTCGTTGGCACTCCACATCGAACCAGTTATCCGTGTGTCGGAATTATAAAAAATTAAATATATATTTTTTGGTATTCAATATTAAATTGCGTCTATTAATATTTTTCAGTTTCCTAAAGTATTCACCGAAATCTTTTCAGAAGTTTCAGAAGCAATATTTTTTTCTGTAAATGAAATTCAAATAAAAAATATAATAAATTAACATTAAAACTAGAAACTGAATAAAACCGCTTTTTTCAAAGATGATTCATATTTCTCATTCGTATATGAGTTCTTGCACATTTGCTTTTTTTCTTCTTTTAACGACTGTTGGGACCTCACCAATTAGCGTTCCACCGAAATCGTCCTTTATCCTGACCTGCGGAACCTTCGTTCTATTAAACAGTCTAGTTGATATCCGGGCACAAAAAAACGGCGATAAGTAATACGATGCGCCAACGTGTGATCGGGTGGCAGCCGATCAACGCAAGGATGTGCAAGTTGAGGATCAAAGGCCGTTTCTTCAACTACAGCATCATCAACGTGCACTGCCCACACGAAGGGAGACCCGACGACGAGAAAGAAGCGTTCTATATGCAGCTGGAGCAGACATACGACGGTTGCCCTCTGCGAGACGTGAAAATTGTCATTGGCGACATGAACGCACAGGTAGGAAGGGAGGCAATGTACAGACCGGCAGGGCAGGAAATATTCGAACCGAACCTATGTTCGAATACTTTCAAAGCGCGAAGCTTTGCGTTACTGGTTCGTATTCACAAGCTTCGCATCACAATCGCTTACCATCGTAATTGCGGACATTTGGGCGATACTTTTGCATGCTCTTCGGCGAGGACAAATGAAGCTTCTTGTTCATTTCATTGATGTTCGGAAAGATATGTAAAAGCTTTTGCGTAGTTTTCGACGAACACGAGCTAAGCTCTTGGTTCGTGTGATCGATATTTTTGAAACAGTTACACGGAGCTTCGAAGCGATGTTCGCGAACACAGAAAAAAGATTACCTCGATGTATTTCAGAATCGCGAACACCGAAGGATTATATCAATTTAGCATCGCGAGGGCCATGGCTAACATGTTCGCCGGACGATATTAGTTTTCTTTATTCAAATACCTACCTACTAGTTATGCAAAAAAAGTATATTCTAGACAGAGGCCTTGTATTAAGGGTGGAATAAGTGAAAAATAATTGTGACAATGTGTAGCTTATGGATGCTGGGGTTAACTGAAAAGTGACGTAACAAGTTTATTTAAGATACCCTACTGATATATTACCAGTAGGGATAAAATCAAGATTTCGTGACAGGTCGGGGATAAATTTTCAAATGAAATAAATTAGGGCTAGAAAATGAAGTTAAACACAATGTACACAACGTATTGAGTGGCTTATCTTAGTCATGTTCCTATGTCAGTTTCTTGAGGATCCAGTTATGTCAGTTTCTTGAGGATAAAGATATCGATATCCATTCAAAGGAAAAAATCGATTATCAGTTAAATAAATAACGTCATGATGTGTATGATGAATCCTAGAAATAAATAGGGAATGTTAATAAACTCGACCATTCCCGATTCATATTTGGCAGTTCTGGTCGTTTTGTAAATCTTGTTTTCGACTAACAGTAAAACCATTTTGATTCAGAAGTATGTTTTAGATGGGCGCATGTTTTTTTGTGCACTTATTTAAAAAAACGCTTTGAATCCATCTACCAGTGTGATGAGACATTTTTATAACTGTTTTCGAATATTATATCGGTTGAGAACTTTTAAATCAACCACTTAAGGGATTACACCACCGCAAAATTAAAAAAAAATCGAAATTGATCTTGATTGATTTTATTATTCCATATCAACATTTGAATAGATTTGTGAACAAACTTTTGTTTTGCTGATTTCTCTTAATTTGTTATCATTTCAACACAGAAAACATTTGAAATCGATTCTACCAAGGGCAAAGATGTTGATTCATGTGTATTTTTCATAAAATTCAACTCTGTAGCGGAAAAATGAGCGAAATAAGTTTGTTTACAAAAGTCTCATTAGCCCTTTTGAAGAATTACTATTGTATTGATCTTAAATATGGGTCTTCAAAATAATATATCAAAATATGGAATGCGACAAAAAGCGAATAATAATGGAAAGACAGTATTCGAAAAAGTTCGAGTTTAGAACGACTTTCATTATACTTGGAGTTATTTATTTCGCTTCTCATTTTCCGATATTTCCCTTACATAAAGCATTTCGGTAATAACTGATTTAAAAAAAAAATACAGGGGGCCCTAAAGATTTCTTTCTTTTATTTTTGCCTTTCTCAATAGAAAGGTATTGCAATTGCTCTGAAAACCGACTTTTTAACGGAGGCCCGGAGGGCCGAGTGACATATACCATTCGATTCAGTTCGTCGAGTTCGGCAAATGTCTGTGTGTGTATGTATGTGTGTGTGTACGCGAACACAATCTCACTCACTTTTCTCAGAGATGGATGAACCGATTTTTACAAACTTAGTCCCAAATGAAAGGTGCAACGTTCCCATAGGCTGCTATTGAATTTCTAATGGATCCGACTTCCGGTTCCGGAATTACAGGGTGATGAGTACGATCACGCAGAAAATGTCGATTTTAAGAAACTCTGCAATGAATGTATAATGGTGAAAATTTTTCCAAAATGTGACCACAACTGCTTCGATTTGTAGTACTAGGTCATTAACAGCCATTCAAAGTCTCTTTGGTCACATTGGCCACCATCATCGGTTCCGGAAGCCCCGGCGGAAGTATCTAAATTCAGAATAACAGTCACATCGGTTTCTCGGAGATGGCTAGACCGATTCGACTAAACTTGGCCTCAAATGAAAGGTATTGCGTCCCCGTAAATGGCTATTTAATTTCATCCCGATACGACTTCCGGTTCCGGAGTTACAGGTTGTGGCGTGCGATCACATAGCAAATTGTGATTCAAACCGATACTCCGATGAAAGCAAAAAAGGTAAAAATTTCGCTAAAATGTCTCTCAAACAACTTAAATTTGCTGTTCTAGGTCACCGACGGCCAACCAAACTTTCGTTGACTACATTGACCACCATAGACGGTTCCGGAAGTGCCCGGGAAAAGCGGCCATCTTTCAAAATTTACGAACTCACATCAGTTTCCCGGAAATGGTTGGGCCGATTTTCACAAGCTTAGTCCCAAATGATAGCTATAATATCCCCACAGATGTCTATAAAATTTCGTACGGATCGCTTATATGGGTCCGGAAATATAGACTAAATCGTCCGGTCACATATGAAATTCCCATATAAGTCGGAACTCTAATTTTTTTTCAAAGGGGGAACCCCATGAAATTTCAGAAATCGAATTCGTATTTTTGATGCCAAACATCTTTAAAATGCATGAAACGTCGAGATTTTATGTTATCTCGAAAAAAATTTTTTTTATCAAAATCGACTTTTTGGGACTTTGCCGATTTCGCACCTTTTTTCAGTTCAATATTACCATGGCTGTTTTTTCTTTTTCAAAATTTTAGAACTCGAATAATGATTTATTTTCCTGAATATAGTTGTCATGTGATGTATAATAATAAAATGTAATATATGCATTTAAAAGTTTTTAATGAATATAAACAACGCACACATTCTCGTGATTCATGATTGAGAAAGGCACAATTGCACCGCTAGGTGGATTAAAATAGGTTTTATTAGTAAAAGTCAAATAAGGGAAGATTACATCATGGAGAAGATAAACCAAATTTTGTCCTTTTCAGAATTGTTTTTGGATTTTCAACAAAAAAAATCACTAGAACATTGTTTGTAAGTTCTTTGCGTTTCTCCATCAGTAATTAGTTAACAAATACAATACAAACAAGTTGGAATATCCTTCTCATTATTTATCACAAAACACATGTACAGGAGTCAGGAAATAAATTTCATAAAAGTGGAACATGTAATAAGTTTGGCACTTCATTTATTAAGTGAACAGATTCTGTCGAAAATGTTTGAAAATAAATATTTTGTCTCTTGTGATTAGGTAATCATCCAATAAACTTATAAAACAATATTATAAAAATCATTTGGAAGCTTTCCTCTTGGTTTGGTACAGATGCCAAGAAATTATAATTCAATTAATGACAATAATAATGGATTCAAGTAAGTAGGTATTTGTTAATAAATTCATTTGGTAAAATTAAAAATAACGTTTAACACACAAATCATCGCATATTATTGAGTGAATATGACTAGCCGATTTAGGAATGTTGCGCAAGAACGTCAGAAACAAAGACCAACGGACTACGCCTAACTACCCCTCAGTGGATGCAAATAACTGAAGTTCACCGTCTAACTGAACTCAGACGTCAGCAGTGAGATTCCATCCGAAAATTGTTTTTTTTAGGAAGAATTTGTTTTAGATAGGGAGATTATTAAGAGAGGGGTAATGGTTTTAGCGTTAAAAAACACTATTTGCGATTTTTTAGAAATTTGGGCGAAGCGAATTGATCATAACTTTTGTACATTATAATGTATCATTTCATCCAAAAGAGTCATTTCACCAAAAAACATTTTTTCACGCTGAAACCCTTACCCCCTTAAACATACTTTATACATCTTCACCTAAACTCCTTGGCAGGGAAAATATATTCCGATTGAAGAAGAAAAGATGAGTTTGCAATCAAAGTAGCTAGTAAACATAATTGTATTCCGAAAAAAAGAATTTGAATTTCACTACCACTACGCTCATTCAAACTCGTGGCTCATAAATTGGTAAGGTATGCGACGCACCTAATCCCTAAATCCTAAATTATAATCTTAAAATAATCCATTTTATTTATACTCAAAATAAGATTTACAGTTTATGATTTTAAGACAGATAGTCACGTAGCGAACATGTTCGCGGTGGCCTCATGATGCTGATGCTTGAAGCGATATAAAACTTCGATGTTCGCGATTCTCAAATAAACAAGGCATTCGCTTTATATGTGTTCACCGAATATCGCTTCGAAACTCTGTGGAAATGTTCCAAAAACGCAAAAACCACGAGCCAAGAGCTTACCTCGTGTTCGACGATGTGTGCTTCTAAGGTTAATGTGAACTTTTTCGAACATTGTAAAAAGCGAACTAGATGCGAAGCTCGCTTCGTCCGAGCAGAGATAAGTTTTACCCCTAAATGTTCGCAGCGATTGTGTCAAACTCATCGATTGCATGTGGTATGCTTGAGAAGGTGCTTCGTGAAGCTTCGAACAGCAATCAATTCATTTTTTGAAATTTTCCTGCCCTGCAGACCGGTGATCGGGCCTAACAGCCTGCACTCCGTATCAAATGACAACGGCCAACGATGTGTGAACTTCGCAGCCTCCCGTGGAATGGTAGTCCGAAGCACCTTCTTCCCTCGCAAAGATATCCACAAAGTTACCTGGACATCACCGGACCAAGTAACAAAAAATCAAATCGACCACGTTCTAATCGATGGTAGATTCTTCTCGGACATCACAACGTCCGCACTTATCGCAGTGCGAATATAGATCCGGACCACCACCTGGTTGCGGTATGCTTACGCTCAAAACTTTCGACAGTGCATAGCTCTCGTCGAAGCCGAACGCCGCGGCTAAACATCGAGCGGCTACAAGATGGCAGAGTGGCTCAAGAATACGCGCAGCAGCTGGAAGTGGCACTACCAACGGAAGAGCAGCTAGGCGCAGTTGCCCTTGAGGATGGCTGGAGAGATATTCGATCCGCCATAGGTAGCACCGCAGCCACTGCACTAGGTACGGTGGGCCCGGACCGAAGAAGCGACTGGTACGACGGCGAATGCGAGCAGTTAGTCGAAGAGGAGAATGCAGCATGGGCGAGAATGCTGCAACACCGCACGAGGGCGAACGAGGCGCGATATAAACAGGCACGGAACAGGCAGAACTCGGTTTTCCGGACCAAAAAGCGCCAGCAGGAAGACCGAGATCGCGAAGCGATGGAGCAGCTGTACCGCGCTAAAGACACACGGAAATTCTACGAGAAGTTGGACCGCTCGCGCAGGGGCCACGTACCACAGGCCGACATGTGCAGAGATACAAACGGGAATCTTCTCACGGACCAGTGGGAGGTGATCCAGAGGTGGCGGCAGCACTACGAAGAACACCTGAACGGCGATGCAGCAGACGACGAGGATGGCACGGTACCGCACCTGGGAGCACGCGCGGAAGACATCACACTACCGGCTCCGGATCTCCAAGAAATCCAGGAGGAGATCAGCCAGCTCAAAAATAATAAAGCCGCTGGGGTTGACCAAATACCAAGCGAGCTACTAAAACACGGTGGCGAGCCACTGGCTAAAGCGCTGCACTGGGTGATTACCAAGATTTGGGAGGAGGAGATTTTACCGGAGGAGTGGATGGAAGGTGTCGTGTGTCCTATCTACAAAAAGGGCGACAAGCTGGATTGCTGTAATTACCGAGCAATCACCCTGCTGAACGCCGCCTACAAGGTACTCTCCCAAATACTATGCCGTCGACTATCACCAATTGCAAGAGAGTTCGTGGGGCAGTACCAGGCGGGTTTCATGAGCGAACGATCTACCACGGACCAGGTGTTCGCTCTTCGTCAAGTACTGCAGAAATGCCGCGAGTACAATGTGCCCACACATCATTTGTTCATCGACTTCAAAGCCGCATACGACACTATCGATCGAGATCAGCTATGGCAGATTATGCACGAGTACGGATTCCCGGACAAACTGACGCGATTAGTGAAGGCGACGATGGATCGGGTGATGTGCGTAGTACGTGTCTCAGGGACGCTCTCGAGTCCCTTCGAATCACGCAGAGGGTTACGGTAATGTGATGGTGTCTCGTGTCTGTTATTCAACATCGCGCTGGAAGGTGTAATAAGAAGAGCAGGGATCGACACGAGTGGTACGATTTTCACAAAGTCCGTTCAGCTACTTGGCTTCGCCGATGACGTTGATATTATTGCACGAAACTTTAAGAAGATGGAGGAAGCCTACATCAGACTGAAAAGAGAAGCCAAGCGCTTCGGACTTGCCATCAACACGTCGAAGACAAAGTACATGATAGGAAGAGGTTCACGAGAAGAAAATGAGAACCGCCCGCTTCGAGTTTGCATCGGTGGCGACGAAATCGAGGTGGTTGAAGAGTTCGTGTACTTGGGCTCACTGGTGACCGCCGACAATGATACCAGCAGAGAGATTCGTAGACGCATCGTGGCAGGAAATCGTGCTTACTTTGGCCTCCGCAAGACACTTCGGTCGAACAGAGTTCGCCGTCGTACGAAGTTGACCATCTACAAGACGCTGATTAGACCGGTAGTTCTCTACGGGCACGAGACCTGAACCATGCTCTTGGAGGACCAACGCGCACTTGGTGTCTTCGAACGGAAAGTGCTGCGTACCATCTACGGTGGAGTGCAGATGGAAGACGGCACATGGAGACGGCGAATGAACCATGAGTTGCATCAGCTGTTGGGGGAGCCGCCCATCTGTCATACCGCGAAAATCGGACGACTACGGTGGGCCGGGCACGTAGCCAGAATGTCGGACAATAGCCCGGTGAAAACGGTTCTCAATTGTAATCCGACCGGTACAAGAAGACGTGGCGCGCAGCGAGCACGATGGATCGACCAGGTGGAAGACGATTGCGGACCCTTCGCAGATTGCGTGGCTGGCGACGCGCGGCCATGGACCGAGTGGAATGGAGGAATCTTTTGTATACGGCACAGGCCACTTCGGCCTTAATCTGTTAATAAATAAATAAAAATCTGGTTCAAAGTTTTCATTTTCTGTCATAGATAAATATATAAAAACCTAACATTCAAAGGTGACTGGTCAAAAAAGGCTTTGTTTGAGCAGAAATTCGGGCGAGGTTCGAACCTGAAATATATATTACGTTGGTTCACACCACTACTATTTTGCGTTGCACTAACTTAGTCCCATAGCATCCTATCCTAGCTATGGTCCTGGGCCGTATTAAAAATGTAAGTATACAATTACAATGCTGTATGTATGCATTTAAAACATATGTCGTGAATTCTATCCATATAGAATATAATTGTTTACCTATCACCATTCAATTTATTTGATTCCTGCGGCCATTTTTTATATCCTGCTGTCAACTGTTTCCAATTCTAACATTCATCACTTATTTTAATATTTTCGCAAAGCCATCGTGTTTTCACATTTGACTCGAATTGACAAAACGTCTTTTCTTGTGCAAAACTTTCCGTTTAGTATTTTACAGGAATAATGAATAAAAATTATAACTCGTTAGTCTATGACATGGTGAATTGCATATGATTTTTTTTTATACTCAAGATTTCTGCAAGTTCAATCTTGAGAAAATCAAAAAAAGCTCTGGTGATTGGTTTTGTCTAGCAATTTGACTGCAAGTGTGCAGCACAAATCACTCAATTCAAACACTCATTGCCCTAGATCGCATCTGAGATTTGCACATGCCCAGTTTTATGTTCCTCTGTTGTATCCACAATATCACTTAACTACACAATTTTTATAAACCATTGTTCTACAAATCCAAAAAAAAAATAAACCTCATTATACAAGATCATTGCATAGCTATAATGACGATCCTACTGAAACTAACAATCTAGTTGAACTTCGACATATGAACAGATGTGATTTCTTTTGGTTTGGTAACGCTATGCTTACCTATACGTTCTTTTCTTTTATTACAATCTGAACAGATCTTAATTTATTGTCAAACATGTTATTATCACAATATCTTCAACTTCTTCTGGGCAGGGTTGTTCCACAGTTTGTCCATTATCTTCAATCCTTTTTCTGAGTTTTCTGGCAGTTACTCTTCTACCAATTCCTTATCACGATTCTATCTAATATCGCAAAACTTTTCTTTTTCGTGCTAGTAATCGTCTCGAAAAACTTTTGCACATCTTTTAAGAAGAGCTTCTCTAGGACTTCGACAAATCTTTTTTCGTGGTGCTCACGCTTCTTACATCGCTGAAATTCTGTCCCGGCTGTTCTCACATCAATGTATAAGTTGCCTGTGTGACCACTGCAAGCATTCGGCTACTAGTCTGGATTTTCTTGTTTGTCGATATCGTTCATTCCACGTCACACCAGCCGATTCGCTGATGTCCTTGTGTGGTGATCCCTCTTGCGAACCTGGTACTTCACAGTATTTATGGTGGCAGTTGATCGTTCTTCTAATCGTTCGTTTAGCTTTTGAGCATGTTCTTCGGCAACAACGTGATTCATCACTATTTAAAACAGGGACGTAGTTCTCCCGTACCACATTATGGTCAGAATTGAAGATACTAACATCGATGATATCAAATTAATATAAACCGTTCGTAAAAACATGGATGTTTTGAAAAAAAACATGGATGTTTTGAGTTTCACCATTCAGATGTCTCCAGGTGTGTTTATGAATATTGCGTTGTAGTAAGTTGACGCTTAATGTTTGATATGCATCGTGCCAAATAAGTTACAAAGGCATTATATGAAATATAAACATAGAGTGGACAATTGGATCAACAGCAGGGTAGAAAAGTAAACGTAACTCATCAGTACACTTCAACCGACGCCTTCAAAATATTCTTCACAAACCATCGCCTGGAAACGGACACGCGACCATTTTTCTTTGAACATTCGACTTGAGATTTCAATCAGTTATTAGATTGAATGTAATATATTCTTCGTTGGGTGGTGTTTCAAATTTGAGCAAGCCGACTGGCTACATTGCAAATGTACTCTTGAGGCAAATGATATCAGCATCTCGTATATGTTTTAACTATATGCTACCTTTAGTACCCATATTCACTACAGAACATCGCGTTTTTTTAAAAAAAATCGTAAATATCGACTATTGCATTTCTTCATTTTTTACTGGATCGGTTCCATAAAATTGATATAATCCCTTTTCAACTAGCTCGCTAGATAAAAGGTTTGACAGAAATGAAAATGATGCTCATAGTGTCAAAAAATAAGTGAAACGATAGGCAGATGGCCATGGGATATAATTTTATGCAACGTATTTTCACACTGTAGCAAATGAGCAACTATGAATGGTCAATTATGTCGGGATGTGTCATTCATTAGTTGAACGTAGATTGAACAAATTGCGCATCAAAATTGTTTTTTTTATATCTCAACGTACTGTTGATGCACTGAACTATGTATATGTATATAAATATTTCAATATTTATGTCTCAAAAGAAACATTATTGAATTTTGACTACGTTTCAAAAAAATGCACACAGTGCACGGTACTTTCACAAATTCCGTAGTGTTGCCGATTTGAATGTAAACAAAAGTTTACTTTCAAAAAAATTTCGGACAGGAAATTCCGATTCTAGGATCTCTTAGCTGAATTCTGTCATAATGAAAAGATTCCTTTGGATCTCACAAAGGGATCAAGGTGAGTTGAGTGCTATCTAATTTTTGGAAGCTTAGATAAACTGTTCAGAAAGCTACAGCGTCAGAAAACGCCGTAGAGTTCCAAATTTGGACTAGGTCTTTGGTTTTCTTGGACAGGATATCCCTGCCAAAAATGAATATATTAATTTTCCATTCATTCCAAAACATTTCCTATGCTTTGTTTTAGGTTGTTCTGGCATCTCTGCACCGATCCTACCGTATACTGAGAACCTTGGGCCGAATGACAGCAGTGTGACACTAGGACAAGAGGCGGGAGCTGACCAGGTGACACAGCAAGTCGATAAGCAACGTTTAACAGAAAATTGCGGTTAACATCATTTGTGAGCAGATTAAATTTGTAGTATTTCATTATTATAGTTAAATATT
Organism: Topomyia yanbarensis; assembly: GCF_030247195.1. Taxonomy (NCBI): domain Eukaryota; kingdom Metazoa; phylum Arthropoda; class Insecta; order Diptera; family Culicidae; genus Topomyia; species Topomyia yanbarensis. The sequence continues at coordinate 455,096,118 of NC_080671.1, forward strand.
TCTTTAAAAACATTTAATTTATAGGTGTCGATTTATAGACATTAGTTATTTACACTATTTGAGGGGAATTGAACTAAGGAGAAGACTAAATGTAAGCAAATTTACGCTATTCTGAAATTAACCTAACCTAACAATAAAATTGAATTATAGCTTTGAGCTACCGAGAAACTAATCGTCGCTACGAAGAATTCTTCATCCCTTCGAACAATCTCATAGATTTACTCCAATATGGATGATTTGGAAGCGTGTGTATGCGGCTGACCAAATACAGCCGATTTTGGAATGGTAGCATGCGATACCTGCAGCACTTGGTATCATTACTCATGCGCCGGTGTGACACCTGGAGTGGAGAAACGTCCCTGGATGTGCTCAAAATGCCCTCCAAAATCTCCACCACAGCCTCCGACCACGGGAGCAACGAAAAAAAGGACGACTAAGAAGTCTTCAAAACTGGAAGGCAGTGTTGACAGTCGGAGTATTCGGAGTGGCTTTCAGTTAGCAATACCCGGAGGAGTGGCTGGAGCGGTTTCGGAAGGAGCGACTTCTATAGCGAGTGAATTCACACCGAAGAAAAATCCTGATACAGCAAGATTATCCAACATCGACATAAAATCGTTCGCATCTAGTACACGTATTCGAGCGCAGCAAGCGCTGCAGCGATTAGAAGATGAGCGTCTGCTAGAAGAGCGGAAACTGGCAGAAGAGCAGATTCGTCTCGACGAGGAAAGAGCACTGCAAAAAAAGGAGCGCGACCTCCGAGCTAAACGAATAGCAGCACATGAAAAATACCTTAAAGAAAAGGGCGAATTGGAACAAAAGCTCGAAGATGATGACGGAAGGACACGTATGAGCGAGTTCAGCGGAGCCGATAAGGTGAAAGGATGGGTCGAGAATCAGCGCGGGAAAATCGAACGTCACATGGATAAAACCTTAGTGTCGGATAATGATTCGTATGATTCCGAGGAAGAGGAGAGATCCACTTACTCGCGAACTCCAAAAAATAATGCTTTGTGTGCAGCGGGACCGAACAGAAATCAAATAGCTGCGAGGCAAATTTGGCCTAAAGGTTTACCCACGTTCTCAGGAGAAGCGGAGGAGTGGCCGATATTTTTAAGCAGCTATGAAACTGCCAACGAAGTATGTGGTTTCACAAATGTAGAAAATTTGATTCGATTGCGTGAGTGCCTCCGTGGTCCTGCCCGTGAAGCAGTAGTCTCTAAATTGATGTTTCCTCACTCTGTACCATCTATTATTAACACCCTACAACGGCTGTATGGGCGACCAGAATTGCTCGTAAAAACATTACTGGCTAAAGTACGGCGAGTAGAAGCCCCAAAACCTGAGCGTCTCGAGACATTGATTAGTTTTGGGATGACAGTACAGCAACTGTGTGATAACCTTGAAGCGGCGAAGTTGCAGGAACATCTATCAAATCCGACAGTACTCGAGGAACTCGTGGACAAGCTTCCGGCAACTATAAAGCTGGATTGGGTACGTTTCAAACGCGCAGTCAGAAAGCCCTCATTAAAGCACTTCGGTGAATTTATGGATATGCTAGTTACAGACGCGAGCGAAGTGACTACGCTGATACAGCCAAAATGCGATTTTCCGAAGCCAGATAAAATGAAAGATAAAGGTCACTTTCATATGCGCAACAACGTAGACGAAGCAACGAACAGCGAGACGGAGAGGTACCCCTGTCCAATATGCGGGCAAAAGGATCACCGGGTTAGAAACTGCGAACAGTTTAGGCGATTGAATTTGGCAGAACGCCTGAGAACAGCTGAACAGTTCAAATTATGTGAAGTTTGTTTATACAACCACGGTACGTGGCCGTGTAAGTCAAGATACCGATGCAACGTCGGTGAGTGCCGTGCACGTCATCACCCGTTGCTCCACCGAACAGAATATGCTAAACAAGCGAACACACGCAGTACCTTGTCTGAGTGCCACACTCATGGGCAAAACGATAAAGCAGTATTGTTTCGAGTGGTGCCAATAACATTATATAATGGCAATCGTAGTTTGGACACATTCGGATTCCTTGACGAAGGCTCGTCTTTGACTATGGCAGAATCGAGTATATTCCAAAGTCTTGGCATTCCTGGAAAACCTGATCCTCTACAGTTAGTGTGGACATCAAACGTTGTTCGAAATGAAAAGTCATCGAAGCGAGCTGACATAGTAATTGCTGGCAGAGGTCAACAACAGCGCTTTATTTTAAAATCTGTCCACACTATTGACGAACTCAATCTACCCACGCAAAGTCTACCCATCCAATATTTAACGCAACGTTTTTCCCATCTCAGGAATATCGCCGTGGCTGGGTACACTGATGCAGTACCAAGAGTGCTTATCGGTTTGGATAATTTGGAACTGTTCGCTCCACTCGAAAGCCGTACTGGTAAATCGGGAGATCCAGTTGCTGTACGATCGCTGTTAGGTTGGACAGTGTCTGGGCCAAACGGGACACAGCACTCAAAGCAACAATATGCTAACATGCACGTTTGCAAATGCGAATCCGACGAAAAATTAAATGAAATGATTCTACGGCGGTTTGTTTTGGAGGATATTGGGGTATCTCTGGTCCCATTGCTAGAACCAGCTGAAGAAAAGAGAGCGCGAGACATATTAATGAGGACAACGATTAGACTAAATGGAAGATTCGAAACCGGGCTTCTTTGGAAAACCGATGATATACGGTTCCCTGATAGTAAACCTATGGCAATGCGAAGATTAAGAGGCTTGGAGGTTAAACTGTCGAAGGACCCCGAATTGCGCGATAACGTACACAGACAGATACGGGAATATGTTCAAAAATGCTACGCACACCCGGCAACTACCGATGAGCTTGCTAATGCAGATCCGGACCGAATATGGTATTTACCACTCAACGTGGTTGTTCACCCAAGGAAGCCAGACAAAAAACGGTTGGTCTGGGATGCGGCGGCACAAGTCAATGTTGTGTTACTGAACTCCCAACTCTTAAAGGGTCCCGATCTACTCACATCATTGCCAGCGGTAATCTGCAAGTTCCGCGAAAGGCGCATCGGATTTGGGGGTGATATAAGGGAAATGTTTCACCAAATCCAGATCAAACTCGAAGATAGACACTCCCAACGATGTCTCTTCCGATTCGACCCTAGTCATCCCCCTGATGTATATTTAAGGGATGTTGCGACCTTTGGTGCTGCATGTTCTCCTTGTTCCGCTCAATATGTGATGCACCAAAATGCTGACGAATGTGCCCACATGTTTCCTGAAGCCGCGGCTGCTATTAAATCTAGAACTTACATGGATGACTATTATGATAGTGCTGACACCCCAACAGAAGCAGCTGAACGAGCGATCCAAGTCAGAACTATCCACGCACGAGCTGGTTTCGAGATGCGGCACTGGGTCAGCAATAGCAGTGAAGTTTTAATGAGACTCGGAGAAGTTGATGAACAAAAACCACTTCCGTTAAGCAGTGAACCTGAAGAAGGTTGGGAACGAGTCCTAGGGATAATGTGGGACCCAATTGGAGAAAGGTTCACGTTTTCCACTAACTTTCATCTCGACTTAATTCCGTATATTGAAGGAAATCTCAGACCTTCTAAACGGATAGCGCTCAGGTGAATAATGAGTTTATTCGACCCATTGGGATTGTTGGCACCATTCCTAATTCACGGGACAATGTTAATTCAGGATCTTTGGAGATCCGGGATACAATGGGACGAGGAAATGCGGGATCCAGAATATGAGAAGTGGATGCGTTGGACGAAACTCCTCCCTGAGATTAGCAAACTACAAGTGCCTCGATACTATTTTGGAAGCGCTCACGCCAACCAATGTAAATGCTTACAACTACATATATTCACAGACGCCAGTGAAACTGGGTACGGATGCGCAGCATACTTTAGAATTGTAAATGGTGATGAGGTGGTGTGTAGTCTGGTGATGGCAAAAGGTAAAGTCGCACCGCTTAAGCATCAGTCTATTCCCCGACTCGAATTACAAGCTGCTGTGTTGGGCGCTAGGATGCAAAAATATATATATGCAATAATCACGCACTAGAAATCCGCGAAACCTATCTTTGGACTGACTCGACCGTAGTACTTTCGTGGATTCGGTCAGATCATCGGAAGTACAAGCAGTATGTCGCTCATCGTATTGGGGAAATCCTTTCGCTAACAAAACCCGAAGATTGGCGGTGGGTGCCCTCGAAGGATAATGTGGCTGACAGCCTAACTAAATGGGGACGAGATACTGAGCCAAATTCAGAAGGAAGGTGGTTTAAAGGTGTGTCATTTCTGCACCTTACGAATGAGAACTGGTCTCGGCGAACCGTCGTCACTGAAGACACGACTGAAGAACTACGCGCAACATTTCTGTTTCATCATATTGCTCTGCCAGTATGCCTAATAGACGTAAACAGAATATCAAAATGGAACGTTCTGGTACGTACGATGGCATTGGTTAGAAGGTTTATCACTAACTGTCGACGACGAATGACAGGACTACCAATAGAAGCTGTGAAAGCCTCGAATCTACAAGATCAAAATTTGCAACATCTAATGCCATCAGTGAGGGTCGACATACGTCAATACGAATATATTAAAGCGGAACAGTATTTATGGAGGATTGTACAAGGAGACTATTACCCGGATGAAGTTAAGGTATTGATAAATAACCGGGACCACCCAATCGAAAATTGGAGCAAACTGGACTCCTCTAGTGAGCTTAGCAAATTAACTCCGTTTGCTGACGAGTATGGAGTCCTAAGAATGGAAGGTAGAACAGCGAACGCGGCCTACGCAACGTTCGACGCTAGGTTTCCAATAATATTGCATAAAGACCACGTAATCACTCATAGACTCCTTGAACATTATCATCATCAGCTCGGGCATCTAAGTAAAGAAACGGTGGTAAACGAGGTACGTCAGCGGTTCGAAATTAATCATTTGAGATCGGCCGTAGAAAAGGTGTTCAGAAACTGCCAGATGTGTAAGGTGAAAAAGTGCAAACCTAGTTTTCCGAGGATGGCCCCACTTCCAGAACAGCGATTAACACCCTATGTTAAACCATTTAGTTACGTCGGAATAGACTACCTGGGGCCACTGGAGGTGACGACTGGAAGGCGAAAAGAGAAGAGATATATTGCTGTATTTACTTGTTTGGTCGTTAGAGCTATCCACCTCGAAATTGCATATGACCTATCTACAGAGTCATGTATACAAGCTATTCGGCGATTTGTTTGTAGGCGAGGACCATCTATAGAAATCTTCTCCGATAATGGCACTAATTTTGTTGGGGCAAGTAGACAGCTAAAGGAGCAGATTAACAAAATCAACATTGAATGTTCCGCGACGTTCACCGATGCGAGAACGAAATGGTCCTTCAACCCTCCCTCAGCACCTCACATGGGCGGTGTATGGGAGCGCATGGTGAGAAGTGTTAAAACAGCTATGAAAGCATTAGATGATGGGCGAAAACTAAGTGATGAGATATTACTCACAACTCTAGCAGAGTCAGAAAGTTTCATAAACTCGCGTCCATTAACTTACATGCCACAAGGTCCAGGTGTCGGAGAGGCACTCACACCCAACCATTTTATCCTTGGAAGTTCTGCTGGAACCCATGATCCTCTAAGGGTCCCGGTACGACTAGCCGAAGCACTAAGAAGTAGTTATCATAGATCGCAATACCTCGCAGATGCGATATGGAGTCGCTGGCTGAAAGAATATTTTCCCACCATGAACAAACGGTCCAAGTGGTTCAACGATACTCGGCCGGTGAAAGTTGGTGATCTGGTCTACATAGCGGAAGGTCAAAGGAGATCATGGCTTCGAGGAAGGGTCGAAGAAGTCATCAAAGGAATGGACGGCAGAGTGCGACAGGCTGTTGTGGAGACCGTAGTTGGAAAACTGAAAAGGCCGGTTGTGAAACTTGCAGTGATGGAAGTAGGTGAATCCAGCGATCACCCACAGGAGGTTCCCATGGATTCACGGGGCGGGGGATGTTCTGGCATCACTGCACCGATCCTACCGTATACTGAGAACCTTGGGCCGAATGACAGCAGTGTGACACTAGGACAAGAGGCGGGAGCTGACCAGGTGACACAGCAAGTCGATAAGCAACGTTTAACAGAAAATTGCGGTTAACATCATTTGTGAGCAGATTAAATTTGTAGTATTTCATTATTATAGTTAAATATTTCTTTAAAAACATTTAATTTATAGGTGTCGATTTATAGATATTAGTTATTTACACTATTTGAGGGGAATTGAACTAAGGAGAAGACTAAATGTAAGCAAATTTACGCTATTCTGAAATTAACCTAACCTAACAATAAAATTGAATTATAGCTTTGAGCTACCGATAAACTAATCGTCGCTACGAAGAATTCTTCATCCCTTCGAACAAGGTATTGAAGCGAATTGAATGCGGTAGGTGCCATATTCATGCAGAAAAAAATAATTATATGCAGTAAGTAAATGTTCACAATTTATTATGAAGTGGTCCGTTAATTAAAAAAAATCCCCTTGACTCCCCCCCCCCCCTCCACGTGCGCGCGTCAATGTCTCTTATTGACAGCTGTTTGTATATATTATATACGGAAAACTCGGTAATAAAATTGTTTTACTGAATTGCTTACCGAACCCACTATTCAAATCCCCAGAAAATTTTCACTGAACCCAGTGAATCCTACCGAAAGTGTAAATTTGGTCGTTTGAAAGAAATATAATCGCGGTTATATCCCGGACACTCTCAGATTTTTTTTAAATAAAAAATTAAGATAATAAAAGTTGGAGTGTCTCTAAGAAACCTATTAAACTTACTACTATAAGCCAAATTTTCTTGGTCAGCACGTCCATTTTCGGGCAAGTTGAGCATTTCCCATCCGGCAACAAGATAATTGATTTTGTCCCTTCGGCCCTCGCTCAATCAGTGTCTTCATTAATCTCTTTTGACCGACGGACGAGATCGGCAAAGTTCGCAACAGCCTACTAATCGATTATCCGTTCAAGGGCCACAGTTCACCACACTGCTGCTGACACGTTGGTTAACTGCATGATTGCCGATGGTGACGTCAATTGACTCTCTCTCTCTCTCACTCACTCTCTCTACTTCGTCCGAACGGTAAAGGATGCAACTTTCACTTTCTACCTTTTGGCTTGCTCGAACAGACTAAAGTTCTGCAGGATCCTTGAGGTTTAGGTGAGTTTGTATGTTTGTGTGTGTGTGTGTGCGCGCAATTACCACTACCGTTGGCGTGATTAGCTGGCATAATTCCGGCTCAGCAAGCACGCTTCATATGGTTTCGAGTGGTGCCTCGAAATAGATGGTTATGGCTTTTGGCCTTCATCCGAAGCTACAAGTCACAGTCACTGCACAGTATACACTGCCAAAGAGTGCCGGGATTTATGGGATAAGCGAATATTCATTACTACAAGCCTGATGCTTATGCCCCAAAATCTCGCCGCCTCCTATGCCCCCTTCAATGGGGAGGAGATTTCCAGAGTTGTCGAGTCGGAACTGATTGCTTGGAATAATGGGCGCTCATGGCATACTAATGAGCAGTTCAATTAACGGAGAATGGCTGGAGAATGACGGTTTCTTTTTCGAAACAAACGGATTATGAACAATAGTCTTGCGATTGTTCTCGTTGGCACCTTTAATTGAACAGTATGTTTCCTAGAGACGGTACATCAACCAGTTATAAAAGATCATTAGATTTTCCTATTTTTAGTTGCGGATTGCATAACCGTGTTTCCATACTATAAAACATCATGCCTAAAGGCAACCGAACCATTGCAGCCTCCAGATCGAATAGCAAGCAAAACGGCAATCACTTATGCAAATAACGAGCCTACAAAACCAAAATAGCTTGCCCACCGTTGCCGGCTGCTCAGGATGACTAGCTATCCAGGACCTGGCCTGGGCTAAGAAAGTGGGAACGATAACGTTTCTCATGAGTCTTTCCCATCAACCGATATTGATGGGAGGGGGTTGATGATACAACCAGGCCTTTCCAACCTGTAAATGTGTACCATGGTAACATGGACATTGATCTGTCCGGCGTGAATTACATCATAGGCATGAAAACATCCATAAACGATAACGAGCAAAACGATTTTTCCCCTCAGAACTATACCGATGGCAAACCGGATGAGAAAGCGAATTATATAAGAAAGAAAAAACGTACACGGCATCTGGTAATTCAGACATCAAAGTTACGTCATAATGAAACCCCTCGTGCTCCGAGGGACTGTACATGCACGTGGGAATCAATAGCAGCAGCTGGATCGTTCCCATTTTCGGGGAAAACTTTTGAGTGATGATGCATCAATTGTACCATTTCCGGCTGACCGAGGGCCACGAATACAAACCTGCGTGTTTGGCGAAGAAATGAGTTCGCAAAATTTGGGAATGTTAGGAATAGAATCACGTTTTACTACGTCTCATGGTGACTATTGACTACTATATTCGGAAGGAAAATAACTTGAAGATTTCATTTAAACACAATAAGAAACTAGAAAAATGATTATTGATTGTCAGCTGTCATGAGTTGTGCGCAGCCAACGCTTGCTATGTGCCCTTGTGAGGCGACACAAATAGTTATATTATAAGCTGATAGCAATTATTCCAGCTTGTCGCTTCATTTTCCTTCTTTGACATTGAGATCTAGCAGTTAACATCCATCTCTGCTGCTCAGTCACATCGAATGTCACCATAGCAATCTGCACTACTTTCTTCGTGTCGAGTTACTGTGAACCAAGAAAACGACAGCAGGATGGCTTCTACCATTAAAATTTCAAACAAACAATTTACTGCTACCTAACACGAGAATACCCCCTAGTCATGGTAGAACAGATTACCCCAAATATTTTTCTCCGAAGCCATATCTCCGACACCGGTGAAGACAATTGCTAGCGGCGGCGGCGGCGGGTGGGCTGCTTCGTGACAACCGGCAACAACCTCGCCTACTAGACGGGGTAAATGGGAAAATGATTTCTCTTCGCGACAGCGAAACTGAGCTGAATGATACCGTCCCGCCCCCGCTACCTTTTGTCACTCCCACAATAGAGCTGCGACAAAATTGCCAACTCCAGCTGGGCGAATTTAGTAACGGCACGTTCCATTTCCAGTTTTCACTTGGAAGCGTTATGCTTAGCATGCCAATCGCTTTTTCCCTATCAGTTGAGAGCACAAAATAAAGCCATTTTCGCTTCGGAAGGATACACAATCATTTATTATGTATAAAAATTCAATAAAATCAGATTTTGAGACTACTTTCTACATCGAGTGAATATTCTCCATCAAGCACGTTGCGCAGCGTTAGATAGAAAAGTGTGAGCAGCATCCTTTTCTTTCCGTGTCGAAGGAAGGCGAAAAAAAAAATTGCAAACACTCTATCAATCCGTCAGCAGCAGGTTGATGAAATATTCACATCATCTCCGGGGTCCTCCTGGCTGTGCAAGCAAACAAATAAATTGCATAAATTGAGTCAGCACACTATCGTAGGGCTGTTCCTTAACTTTGATGACTGAGCAGTTTAAATACAACATCTGATTGGCTGACAGAAACGATATTTCCGCATACTCCACGAGGTGCATCTGGTACAGGACGAAAAAATAACAATCCAATTTCCGATGCATTCAAGCCCTCGCCAAAATCACATCCGCTTCGGAGCAATGGAAACAATCAAATTGAAATTATTCATATTTGGATGATGTTTTTTTTCTGGCCTCGTTGTTCATTTGTTAGGACCAAATTGACATCGGTTCCTACGAAAGGCGTAGGCGAACGCAGTCTGGAAGTGAGCGATAGGATCTGTTCGTAGAATCGAACAAACAATAAATAAACGAACAAAACCGAAACTAATGGGTCATTTTATTGGCAATAATCTGCACTCAATAAATGAATTGCTTAAATAGTGCTCTCCGGAGTGCATCGAAATAAGGGACCCGATACTGTGCGTTGATGATTTATCGAATGCTAACCGATAGAGTTGAACGCATTGTGTTACCGGTTCGCAACGGTCAAGTTTTTCGTTTTGGTGAAGGGAACCTAAATACGAATAACAAAGAAGATGGTTATGGCAAATTTCATTCGACCTAGTTAAATTCTTCCTAGTATTAAGCGTGTCTATTACACATGAAACAGGAGAGTTCAGAGTTTTTATCTCGAAGAAATAAATCATCAATCGTTGTATTCGCGATGAGAATATGAAATTATTTTGAGCGGCCTAAATCAAGCCATACCACTCCTTAGCGGAGAAAAATTTAGGTACACTAAAGAGAAAATTGTTTAAGCTAGGGTGACCAATAGTGGTGCATCGAGGAAACCGAGAGGGCTTATGGGCATTTTTTATGTTTTGTGTTTTTTCATACTCCGCACCAGCCCAAATTAACAGTCAGCCAACAGCCTGTGCACTAGAGTGGGACATGGTTATATGAAAAAAATAAAATTTGGCTCCGAGTAACTTTTTGAGTCCCATTTAGCTCCCAGAACAACTCTGCAAATTTTCAGCTCGATCGGTGAAACTATATTTTTGCGCCCGCGGTTTAAAGTTTACATGGGATTTCGTATGGGGAAATTGTCTTTTGCAAATTAATTCTTCCAATAGTCGCCCTTTACCTCCTAAAAATAAATTGATGTCTGATTTTTATAGGAAATTTGTCCAGGAAACAAAGTCTAGAAGACTGCAAAACGATCTGATGCTTGTGGAAAAAGTTATTAAGCAAAAACCGAATGATGTCTTGAAGATTGATGAAAATTTCACTTTTCATAGCATCACTGCTTCTGACGGTCTAATTATATACAAAAAAATTTAACTTTCTCTTATTATGTACAAAAGAAGCCCTCAAAACCTTGCGAAGTGGCCAAATAGTGTAGATAAACGATTTAGACACATTAAGAGAGGATTGAAACAAAATTGCGTATAACTGAACAACCAACAGCAGTGGTGCTAGAAAAAATGAATATTTTATCAATCGTCGGAGCATCAATCAGTTTCTGCTTAATAACTTTTTTCTCAAGCGTCAGATCGTTTTGTGGCTTTCGAGACTTTGTTTCTTTGTTAAATTTCCTTTATAAGTCACATAACGATTTATTTTTAGGAAGTAATGGGCGACTCCTGGAGGAATTATTTTGTAAAAGTTAATTTTCCCATTCAAAATCCCATGTAAACTTCAAACAGTGGGCGCGAAAATATAGTTTCACCGATCGAGCTAAGAATTTGCACAGTTGTTATAGGACCCAAATGGTACCTAAAAAGTTGCTCGGAGCTGGAATCTAATTTTTGTCCCACCCTAGTGACCATATCAGGCGAGAAAAAAACCAGGACAGTCAAAAGGGGACTCCCTTTCGTTTCCTCTCTCGAACGTGCATGGTGAAATATTCCCCAGGTTTTCGGCAGTCATTAAAAAAAAATCTGGGAGTCTAACGGGCCGAGCTCCGCGAGAATTTTTTTGGTGAGATTTCAATGACCGAGCACTTCTTTACACACATGCGGTTCTTGCTAAACCACAAACAGCAAACGTTTCAAGCTGTTGTTGGAGCAATTTGCAATCCCTCAATTGATCAGTTTACGAGACCGAATATTTTGAGATCTTCTACGAGGACTGGTAAGGAGTCCTCAGCGCTGAATGCACATCATTGATGAAAAGCTGAAACATCAATGATCCCAAGTAGCTTCCCTCAGCTATTCCTGATGTCGAAGTAAATATAGGGTTCTGTAAATCTTCAATGACAACCATTATCGATTTAAACTGAGATGAAACTCTTTCAGCTCTTTATTGTTTCATTAAGATCGATGTTATAATAAGAACATTCATTTTCATTTATTTAGCTCAACATCAATTTCATGATAACACTGAATCAACAATACTCGATTTGTAGCTGCAGTTCTCCAACGTCGGTTACGCCCAACACTCGCCAAATCACGTTCCAGCTGGTCCGCCCATCGTGCTCTCTGCGCTCCTCGCCTTCTTGTACCAACCGGATCATTAGCGAACACCATCTTTGCCGGATTGTTGTCCGGCATTCTTGCAACATGCCCTGCCCACCGTATCCTTCCAGCTTTGGCCACCTTTTGGATACTGGGTTCGCCAAAGAGTGCAGCGAGCTCATGGTTCATCCTTCGCCGCCACACACCGTTCTCCTGCACACCGCCGAAGATCGTCCTTAGCACCCGTCGCTCGAAAACTCCTAGCGCTTGCAGGTCCTCCTCTAGCATGGTCCAAGTCTCCTGCCCGTAGAGAACCACTGGTCTTATAAGCGTTTTGTACATGGTGCATTTGGTGCGGGGGTGAATCTTTCTTGACCGCAGTTTCTTCGGGAGCCCATAGTAGGCCCGACTTCCACTGATGATGCGTCTTCGGATTTCACGGCTCACGTTATTGTCAGCCGTTAATAAGGATCCTAGGTAGACAAAATCCTCCACTACCTCGAAGGTATCCCAGTCGATCGTAACGCTGTTTCCTAGCCGGATCCTGTCGTTTTCGGTTCCGCCTACCAGCATATACTTTGCTTTGGACGCATTTACCACCAGTCCGACCTTCGCTGCTTCGCGTTTCAGGCGGGTGCACAGGCCTGCAACCGTTCCAAATGTTCGGGCGATAATGTCCATGACGTCCGCGAAGCATACAAATTGACCGGATTTTGTGAAGATCGTGCCCCGGCTGTTGAGCCCGGCTCGTCGCATCACACCTTCCAGAGCGATGTTGAATAGTAGACACGAGAGTCCATCACCTTGTCTCAGTCCCCGTCGAGATGCGAATGGACTGGAAAGTACACCCGACATCCTTACGCTGTTTTGTACACCGGCCATCCTTGCTTTGATCAGTCGAGTCAGCTTCCCGGGAAAGCTGTTTTCGTCCTTGATTTTCCATAACTCTACACGGTCGATACTGTCGTATGCGGCCTTGAAGTCGATGAACAGGTGATATATCTATATCTAGTAATCAAAACAATCCACAAATCTGATTCTACATACATTTTATTACTGTTTCTACCTTCCCCGCTTCGCTTTCTCTTCCTTTTCTCCTTTCTGAACGCTACTTACTAGGCCCAATCAGCCATCGCTTCCATACACTAGCTTACGTGCACTCGCACTAGTTTTGCCCTCGGGTTTTGCACTTTCCGCACACCCCGTCGACCGGGTCGGGTCGTCGCGCCTCATAGAAGTTAACCGCTCCCGCACAAGAATTAGCTTCCAAACAACGAATTAGCTTCCAAAACAAAGATTCAGTTTCCAGAATAAGGCCCTCTGCATAGGCCCTTTTTGCAGCGTTACGACTCGCCTAACCGACTGTTCGGGGTTACTGTCTTCCAGTGGGTAACCCTCCCTGGAACGCGGAGTCGTTTCCGAGCACTTCTGTCGTTTAGCGCAAATCTTTCAGTTTTTTCGATGCAGCTCTTTTCTCACCTCACCACAATCTTTTTGCTGATCTACTCCGTGTTTTGTGCCTCACAAATGCCTGGCATTTTTGTACGCTTCCTTTAGGATAATGCGACTAGTTCTACGTACTCCACACTCTGGTCGAATCGCTTTGATCCGAAGGTATCGTCGTCAAAGGTAACGGAGTCAAAAGTCGGCGCGACAGTCCGTTTTTTTATTCGCGGGCGAAACCCTCACGGCACACTTTTTTCTTCCAGGTGACGATCTTATAGCCGACCACTCGTGTCGATTCACTCCACTACGAATGAAATTTTCAGTCTGAGCGGAAGGACGGTTGACAGCTGCTTTGCTTGCAGCAAATTTGTTGCTCGGCGCTGTGATCAAGCAAGTGTGTCACACAACTTAACGAAGGGGGTGTTCGAATAGTGCGTTTAATAAATGCTAACGACAACTGAACTAATTCGCGTACTAAAACACAATTCTAACGTAACACATGATTAGTTACCAACTAGAAACTGAACTAAATAACTAAAATATGGTACTTACAATATTAAAAGCTAAATCTATTTGTCTATTTGTGATAACATCTAAAACGTGAAGATGGCGAAATGCAAATAAAGAGAAACATAGCTGGTAGAATTGTCGCAGAATTCTAACAGCGCTATTTTGAAAATATTGGCAGGTACGAAATCTTCGCGGATATCTGCCGGCTGCAAGATTTTGTACCAAGCGCACTACTGTTTATTCATATATCTCGTTCTTATGAATGTCTAATAGTTTCTCTTCACAATGTTCATGTAAAAAAGGAAGTTGAAAAGAAAAATAACGAGGCCCTATTGAAAGATTAAAAGGTGATACCGCATAGCACAATTGGGAAATTCGAGGCTTTGTCTCTCGTTTTCTACTTGAGAGTTAATTTACGTTGCAGTTAGGGTTGTGGTGTGGTTGTGGAGAGAAACCAGCACAAATCAAGCGTTTTCCCCGCCATCCCAGGACACCAGAACAGCAAACTTAAAACCAGGACATGTCCTGGGAAACCAGGACGTATGGTCACAGAATGACAGAAAAAAATGACCCCCATCAGCCCACCCCTGAGTCGATTCCTAGTCCCACCAGGAGTACTTGCTCCAAATTTGAAGCAAATCGGACAAGTCTAGCTACCGGACCAACGTCCTAAACTAAACATTTTTATAGAATAATGGTTAGATTTAGCTGAATAGTATGTTCGGAAGAATTGTAATACATAATACGAGTTATGTTTTGGTTAGAAAATTGTAGTTCCAGATCTGACCGCATAGATGGCGCCAACACTAACTTTTCAACGAAGAGAGATAGAAATTAGGTGTCTTCTACAAAGTTGTAGAACAAGAATATTGCAGTAATTCTTCCAAACATCTCGATATTCTATCTCTCTCCATTGAAAAGTTAGTGTTGGCGCCATCTATGCGGTCACAGATTGAACTAAAATTTTCTAACCAAAACATAACTCGTAGTATGTACTGCAATTCTTCCGAACATACTATTCAGCTAAATCTAACCATTAATCCACAAAAATGTTTAGTTTGTTAGAACCTAGTACTGATACACTATCATGCACTGCTAGGCCCCATGCAAAACTGACTCAGGCATCACTTCGTTAAAAGTTTAATAACTTTTCCTATTGGAGTCGGATCGCTTTGCAGTCTTCAACAAAGTTGTAGATAATAAAATTATCTTCTTAAGTTTCACTTTTGGTGATAATCTGATATATACAGTGCCACCTAGCGGCGAAAATGTGAGCAAGAGGGTTTTCTCCATGTAAATTGTCGAAAAATCCCATACAAACTTCAAGCACGTTGGTCCGGTAGCTAGACTTGTCCGATTTGCTTCAAATTTGGAGCAAGTACTCCTGGTGGGACTAGGAATCGATTCAGGGGTGGGCCGATTGAGTTTTCAAAAATTCATTATTTTTCTAGGCAGTCTAATGGTCACCCTATTTAAGCGAGCTTGACAGAAGACGCATCGCCAAAACTAACTTCAACCTTGCTACGCGGATTCGTATGACCCTTATCAATTCAACACCATCAGTCATTTCAATGTTTCTTACCAACTTTGCGACAGCTATCCAAATTGTACTGGTCCAGAAGGGATATGGTTGAAACATGACACCGTGAAACTTAGATATCTGTCATATTTCGATATCCGTATAAACCGGTATGGAGTTTTCTCGCAAAAAAGAATGATAAGATCAACATTTTCGAATTTATTCGTGTTGAGTGTTCGATTAGATACGAGATCCTAATCCCTCTCCTCTTCCTAGATCGCTGTTTTACCTTTGACCGATTGCTGATATGATCCGGATGGGTAACCGATTTAACGCTTCAGAAAACACTACCCGCCCCTATTTGAGGAGCGTCTGTCAGTTTCCAAATGATGCTAAAAGTTTCAAAGCTCCACCCCCTCACCCACCCAAAGCCAGACCAAGCTATCGAGCGGCTGAAATTGTAAATTATGCAAAACTACGAACATACAATCCGCCGCTTCGCTAGCACACCTACCGTTTTATGCTTCAATTTATTTCTGCTCTGGTTCCTATCCGAAAATAATAACCATCCATCAAGAGTCAGCTAAGCCATGCATGCGGGATACTGAGAGCACTTTAGCTGTTAGCAAAATTATGAATAAATATTGCATTGGCTTTGGATCAAATCTGCCTTTCGGCAGACAAACACGAATCGGACGGTCAAAATTCGCCGCATACCCACTAGAAATTTGTTTGACGAACAACATGATTAAAAATGTATTACTAATTGTGATAAAAAATTGAAAAGCGTTACTGCTGAAACTCTAATTCCGTGCGAATTATCCAGAACTCGATCGATGTTCATGGACTAAAAAGACATTTACAATTGTCACACCATACAAAAAGAGCTGCGAAAATAATCAAAAAATAATCTGGCTTATACCTTCATCAGAGAAGAGAGAGACCGTATTTCCAACCAAATCAAATCCCAGACAGTCCATAAATAATAATCTTGTCCTGAGGTCATAACTCACAACCCCAAATGAATCCAGTTTCTTATCTGCCTCAGCCTCCGTCATCAGCCCAGTCACCACCATCCACTCCCAAACAAGAGTTCATAACCACAAATCACAACCAGAAACAATTGGAAGCATAATTTAATTTACTTTTTCTCTCCATTTCGGTGTAGGAAAGCATCTTCAGCAACAGTAGCTTCCTACAAACAGAATGCCTAACCTTGGGGAGATTTTTTTCTCCCTTTGGCTTATATCATTCCCCCTCCCCCTCCAACAGCCGCTAGCCGGCCTACAAATAGTTGCATTAGCACCACACCGGCTGGATGGAAGTCCAATCGCGAACAAACTCGAAAGGAAGAAGGAACATTCTGTCCGGACGCACGTCACGGCCTATCACTTAGAGGATACGCACGTGGCGTTCGATGATGGACAAATTCTCGGAGCGGTGGAATTCGGTATTCTGTTATGGTACAGCCGTTTTGATATTTGAATTCCGGGCTATTGTTAGGAAGTTAAGAATATTAGGTAATAGCAAATAAATGCAAACAAATTCAACCAAATTCTTTTGGACTGCTAAATCGTACGATTCAAATTATGGACTGATGATTATAACTCAAGACATTCATTTTTAAACAATAAATCAACTAATCGCAAAGGAAAAATACTGTTCGCCTTTATCACATATTTTCTAGCCCACTCGGTTGTTCGAAAAGAATGATAAGGTCAAAGACAAATAATAAAGACGTAAATCGTACGAAGAAAGTTTTACAAATTTGTGACTCCGGTCCCTTCAGATTTGACCACACTCACCACTTGATGGCGCCCCAGATTGATGTTTCTTTTGAGAGTGTACTGAGAAAACGAAAAACATCAACGAAGGCCTTGATGCATGCAAATAAATCAAAACAAAATGCGGTATCCTTGCCTGGGGCTGGGAGGGAGAAACAGACACAATAAATGTGAATGTCATAGCGAACCAGAACGAAGCTGTCACTCCGAGCCACAAAAAGTGAACATCGAGGAAATGAGAGTATTGGTATCGTATTCCAGCTTGAAAATATTTCCTTGATTTTTTGTTTAGATGGCACACTTTTGCGGCAACGATGTGCAAACCGGGGGCGAGTGCCAATCGTCTACCGGATGTGCGGAATTGATCTCCCAAGAGTTACCAAGATGATGTCTTCTGCGTATACTAAAACGTAGACACCTCCGACCAGCGCGGCGAACAGCGTGTTCTTCCTTACTAGAAATAGGGCCACAGCCAAGTACCGAAAATCTTGAATCAGGACATCGAGATTCCCCTCTATGCCCCATCGTTGGAGTTGTTGCAGTACGTCTTCCGACTTCCCGCTTAAAATCATACACATTGAGCTCGGTTGGGGCAAGCAAATTACATTTCCGGCGACAAGCCTTTTATGATGGACTACCGCATCGACATGCCCGCCCATAAAGTTGAGATCAACGGCGTAGTCACCGACTCGAGTTTGCCTTGCGTGGATCAACAGAAGCACGGAGTTGGCTGTTTCACAGACCTTTTGTCCTAGTGAGAAAAGATTTTGAATGCAACCCCATTGGACAGGACAAAATGGTGTGTCACTTCACAGACAAATGGAGGACGGGACAAATGTCGTGTCGAATGATCTTCACCAGCTGCACTGCTGTGAATGATGCTTGATGGATAAATAGAAGCGTGCGCGAGCGAGACAAACAGATGCGAGCTTTGCTCTTACAATGTGCTATAGCCTGCTGGTGATGCAGATCTACGGTATGCTTCTAGATGTGTTTCTGTTACTGGTTCGCGGTGTTTCGTGATGATGATGGAATATGCTGTAATTTACCGGAGCTCCTTATGCTACGGTTTGCTGAAACAGCTCGGAGTTGAACCAACTCGATGAGTTCACATTTGGCGCCGACGAAGTTGAGAGCATTATAACACGAACACGGGTATCTTCGGGCAATGAATTGCTTGAAAGCAGTGAAACAAGCTGCACTCATTAGGTCTCGAGAGAACTTCAGGTGAACAGGTTTTGTCACAAAACATACGAAAATCGCGAAAAAGGCAGGCAGTTCTTTGAACGGTAAACTACATAAACGGCCCGCAATAGTCGACGTCTACTGTTAGAAACGGAGATGCGAAAGTCGCTCGCTCATAAGGGCGAACACGAAATTATTGCGACACCGAAAATGTCATGCCAATCTTCTTATAATGTTTAAAATCAAACTAAAATTTTAGGGTAGTTTTATACATATATTTACTTCAAAAACCAAAAGAAAAGTTAATCGATGGAGCCTTGAGTGTAAAATTGAACTCATTTTCGCTTGATGCCCTCCATCAAAGTCTTTACAGTGTTATCAGGTACCAGTTTCTCAGTTTTTTCCATTTTCTTAACATGTCCTTCTCGTCTTTAACTGTCTTCTTGCTCTTCCGAAGTTCCCGCTTCATCATTGCCTAGTACTGCTCCACCGGGCGCAGCTCCGGACAGTTTGGCGGATTCATGTCCTTTGGAACAAAATGGACAGAATTAACCTCATACCACTCCAGAACACTTTTAGAATAGTGGCATGATGCCAAAACTAGCCAAAATAGCGGAGCTTCGTTGTGCTGCTGCAAGAACGGCAGAAGGCGCTTCTCGAGGCACTCAGATTTGTAGATCTCGCCATTTACTGTGCCCTTTGTCACGAAAGGCTCACTCCTCAGTCCGCAAGAGCAGATGACCTGCCAAATGAGATATTTGGAGGCGAATTTCGACATTTTATTCTTCCTAAATTTGTCGTCCACATTGAATTTGCTCTTGCGGTAAAATACTCCAACTCCGGAATTTGCTTAAAATCGGCTTTTATATACGTTTCGTCGTCCATCTCACAGCAGCCATATTTTGTGCCCGAGTTTTAGCCGTCGATTGTTGCCGCTCATCGCGGTTTGGGAAGTTCTGTACCTTGAATGTATGTAGTCCAGCTCTCTTCTTTGCATTCTGGATGTAGCTCTGCGATCTTTTTAGCCAAATCACGGCTTGAGACGTTGGGATTTGCTTTAATCATTCGCTTCACCTTTCCCTCCGTCTTTTTGTTCTCCGGTCCCGGTTTTCTTCCAGCTCCTTTGCCGTGGTCCAACGTCAACCGCTCCTGGAACCGCTTCAACACTCTGGTGAATGTTCAACATTTTTCCCAACTGCCGGTGCGACAGGTCAGGAAATTCCAGGTGAAAGAATGTGTTCTGTCGACTCGCGTTGGTTCACCTCCATTTTCGTTGAATCGAAAAACACGACTTCGAGTTTGACAGCATGTAAACAATACACATCAATGAGAAAGTGTGCAAAATTTGGTTGATTTTTACCCAATGGTAAAAAAGTTATGCCCTGTTGAATGTGTCGCAATAATTTCGTGTTCGCCCTTTACCAGTCATCAGCTGATCTAAAACACGTGGCCTGCTGCATTTGTGAATTTAGAATCTGTGTAGGTAGGTAGAGTACTTTTTGCTTACGGTTGCAATCAGGAACAGCGAGCCCGCGTGGAAATGCTACAGATGATAGTGTACTACAATGAGTTTACTGGTGATTCATCTACACTCGATTCATCATAAACTGTTCGTGTTGATCGTGGCTAAGGACTCCGACTCTTCTGCTTTCGATTCCATGTTGTTGTCGAGTATTTAGGATGACATAACGGATAAGTGCCACTTTACGAGGGTGATCGGAGAGCGAGTATCCTAGGGAAAAGGTATCCTTCCACGGGTCTGTCGTTGCCGACAGTGCAACTAAATGAACAATCCAAGGGATAATCTCTTCGTCTGGCGTATCTACTCTCTGAGTACTGTGATATTGGAACATCCACAACGCTCTCTCAAACTACACTCTCTGATACTGCAGCTGTGCCGAAGTCCTCCCAGGCGAAATAATACCGGCAGGTTTCTCCACATCTGCCACGCGATTACATGAACTACCCTTAGTAATATCCTGGATGTCCGACACACGATTCGCAATAAGTATTTGCCACCTGGATGGTAGTGCCGACGATCAGTACAGCACAATCGTTTGTTGAATTTGTTGCTATCATGAACTTCATTGTAATTGTAAAGATGACTTATAACTAGAATTGAAGATAGCTCAAGAGACGATCAACCTCTTCTTTCCCCTTAAAATCTTCTAGTGCCGAATTAGCCGAAAGTAGGTTATTAGAACAACTGGAGAACTCGAAGTATTCAGGTCTAGGATCGACTAAAGAATTCTATTGACCTACTGTGAAGCTCCCTGAATTCGTCAACTCGACCATCTCCTTCATCAATTGCTTACCGTCTTCGATATTGTCCATTCTAGTTAGTACATCGACGACGTAGAAATATTACTTCAGCGCACGAGCAGCGCGGTAATAACAATTGCAACCGATCTTCGTTGACTGAATCCCTCCTTAGTATACGTTGAAGATGTTGGTCAACTGGCTGCACCCTTGTCATTCGATACATTTTTTTGAGATCTTCTTGAACTACAAGACCAACCATTAATGCATTATGCAACGAAACTTCGGATGACGACATTAAACTCAAATCGGAATTTGATCATTGTGCAGTCCTGCTTCAAAACTGCATTATGTGGAAGATAGACTACGGGATATTCGTCGGATTGACTAATGACCTGGAAGATTTGGATGTGTTATGCGTATCTTCGATTGACTAGCTGTCGGTACTTTATCAGTATGCTGCCCGATTGATAACCGACCTTTATTGTACGGAGCGACAATAAAGATCGGTCGAAGGTAAATTTTCAAACAATCTTTCAAAAGCAACACAGAGAACAGAAATTGTCAAACCTATTTCGGATAGAACCATCAATATGGAGCACCAACAGAGCACTCAAGTTTTGTGAAATTTTCAAGATAAGTTTGCTGCCGATTTGTTGTAAGGTCTTTGTGACTTTGTGAAATCAGTTGACGCACGGGAGAGTGTAGATAGTGTAGGGTATGAGCCAGTATAAATAAAATAATAAATAATTATTGAACTTTTGACTTAACGAATAATTGTAATCGATAGTCGTTACAGTGTGCTTATTGATACAAATCTCCTCAACCTTTGTCTTGTTTTTGTCTTGATGCAATCAAATCAAACGATCTTAAGTTAGCAGGCCTTGGCTACTTGGATTTAGTTTTTGGAAGGAAATAGATGAGAGCAGACGCAAAAGCTTTGGACACGACAGAGAGGTTTATTGAGAAGAAGATTTATTAGGACATTCAACTCGCCTCCATCAGAGTGGGTGGGGCTTTATGGTGCACTTCCGGTGTATGTTGTTTGCGATGGTGAGAAGGGACCCTTCGTTCTGCTCTTGCAGTCTTTGTTCAGTGGTCATAAGTGCGACGTCATGGTAAATTTCGTAGCGGGATTACGATGTCGTTGAGGCGGAAGGATCGAGCGTGTGATGGCACACTTTTCGGCAACGATGTGAAAACCGGTGGCGAGTGCCCATCGGCGACCGCGTTGTCAGTCGCCTGAAGGAATACCGGATGTGCGGAATTGATCTCCCTAGAGTTACCAAGATGATGTCGTCCACACATACTAAAACGTAGACACCACCGATCAGCGCGGCAAAGAGCGTATTCTTCCTCACTAGAAATAGGGTCACAGCCATGTACCGATTTTTGCGGCACTCCGTTGGTCTCACGCCTTCCCAAATCCTGTTGAAGGAGTGTGGGCCTTTTGCCCCCGTGGGGAAACTACTGAAGCATCGGGTAGCCCACCCTGTCGGAGCTGTAAGACCAATCTCGTGCGGTGCTGAGGGTGGCGGTGAGTTCAGCTCCGGTGAATGGTCTGTTGTAGGCGGATGTGGAGCCTGTAGTTAAGGTAGTAGTCTTCGCGTCTGATTTTTCGGCTGGTAGGGCTTCGTCGGAGGATAGTGGTTTGAAGTGGCATCCTATTCTGTCCACGATTACGTCAGGTTCGGTGATGGTGGTGTCGTTGACTGCTAAGGAGTAGCTGTTTTGTCGATGTTTTTCACAGAGCGCATTGACCCGTCTCCACAGCTCCATCGAGGGGAAGCTTGGGTAGATACCGTCCAGCTGATTTCCTTAGCTGCTTGGATTGTGTTCCTTGTGGCGTTCCGGAGCGTCCGGATGGCGACAACGACTTCTGGATTCCGCCTGTGTACGGTAAGTTTGTTCTGCCGCATTAACGATCGTTTCCGATTGTTCGACCAGCGAGTAAGTGCGATCTTGAGCGCAAATGGGGTCTGTATGGCGGCATCCTAGGCATCCTAGTCGGCGTTGTCCAATAGCCAGCATCTCCCTCGGGTTGTTTTGGGTGGAGGCGGTTAATGTGGACCAGCAGCATAGCACAGCTATAGAGCTAAAGGAAATGGTCCAGTCGAGTGCGGAGGCCACAGATGAACGTGGTGCTGCCGTCATTCAGTATTACAACGTCGATTTCCTCAATGAGTTTGGCGTTAGATTGCAATGCTTAATCGAGTCCCAGGCCGCGAGGTGAGCGTTGAGGTTCCTCATGACGATGAATGTAGCAGGGACCAGGTTGGGTAATTGATTACGTATGTTGGTGGCCCCCTATGGGGGTCGAGATTCTTCTGGCGACAGCGACCAGCTCGGTATTAAGGAGGAGGTGCATAAAAAGCAGCTTCGCCTTTATACCCAGTCCGATGGTTTGATGATTGTTGTCTCCTCTCGTTATCTCCTACTCGTACCTGTTTCCGAACCATGGAGAGGGGTTAACACCGGTGTTCAGGTGAGTTTCTTGAATGACGAGGCAATGTGGCTCGGTCTGGACGATTATATTCTGTGGACTGTAAAGGTGAAATGTTTTGTGGTAGGGTTGTTGGTCATGGAGGCTTTGCAGAAACTGTGCCGTGGGCTGCTTGGAATGGATTCGGAGCCGTACGGCTGTTCGTGGTGGGAGTTAAGTGTGGTTGGACTGGCTGGTTGAGTATACGTGCCCTCTGCATGAGGAATTGCCGAGGGCTCGTCCTTAGGGGCCGGTACATTCACGGGCATGGCTGGTGTAGGGGAAAGGCCTTCGTCTTGGCCAGGTAGCTCACAGTTTTTGGTGCTTTGATTGTTCTTGAGTGGGCTGGCGTACTGCATGGGTTGCTATGATCATCGTATTCTTATATCGTACTTTCGTAGCTAATATAGTGTGTATAGCACATTGTTCTAGCCACTCACCCCTTGGGTGGGAGATTATTTCGACCATAGATCCGTTTGGGAGGGGTCGTTCCGATAAGTATTCTTATTTCTATATTCGCACTAGTGCAATACAATCAAATCATCTTACACATGACTCTCGTGCTGTCGATAGCCTCACGAACCAACAAATTATTAAATCTCACCCACCAAAGTCACCCCCCGGGCGGTGGGTAGCTTTAAAGTGACTTTGGAGCGAGAAAATATAAAACATGTCCGGCGGGCTTCGAGACGGGAGTTGTTTGCAAAGAAAACAAATTGAATTAATAGCCCGAGTGAATTGGAAAAACAAATAAACACACTGCTGCCTTCCGATGCTTACTGGTTTTTCAAGTGTCCGAGAAAGACAGGAAACCCGAACAAGAACCGTGGGTGCTCCCGCGTGGGGAACGATTGTTTGGATTTGGGTATAACCGGAACCGCATATCCTGTTGAACGTTGTATCGTTTCAAAGGATATTTATTATTAGAACATAAATTGATTGCAATTAAATGTCGATGAAAATGAGTTTGCTTGGAATTTTTTTGTTGTTTTAAAAATAGTCCAACGTTTGACAAGACATTGAACAATACATGTGTGCTGTCCTAACGGTAAAAAAATCGTTGATATGAGTCTACCCGAACTTACTCAACCAAACATTCTTGTATGGGATCGAAGCCTGCAACTTCACAACGCGAAATCATTAAACAGGTTGCCAAGCAGCTTACTACAAGCAATCAATTTTTAAAACATTCTTCTTTTAGTTGACTGTTTGCAGAATACTTAATCTCCATTTTATGCGCCAAATTAGATGTAATAATCAGTGAAAAAGAATCGATTGCTTTATTTAGTTTCTAAATTTCTGCTGTTTATTATCTCAGCGCATGCTGAGATTCCCGCCATGGAATACAAAAGGTGGCACACGAGTTAGATTGCCATTGCATAGACGTGCAAGGCTCGAACTATGGTGATTGATGTTGATTGTCGCTGTCTACTACGATGAAAATTTGTCAAAGTCATTCAAGGTATAGAAATGATATGGATAATAAAATTATCCTAAAGAAGATATCATGAAATTCGGAGAATTCCAGAAACGCTACCACAATTATTTTAATATTTTTGAGCTCTCAAATTTCGAGCAAATGACGGCCAGCCCGACAGCCAAGTTTATCGCGGAAAAATCGTAACTCATCCGAACGATAATTGGCAGTTTATTGACGTTAATTTTGTACCATAGCGTTGTCCGTAGTGTGTTGGTCGCTGTAAGTGACGGTATGAGATTTCACGCCCAAAGTAATTCACCTCGAATTAACCGTCCTAGCGTGGGTCAATTTGGCGTTATCAGATCGTTTCGATAATGTACCGATCGATATTGCGGCGGCTTCCAGTACTCGCAGCCTGCTAACACATCCTAATGCGGCAACAAGAAAATATGACCGGCCATTACCTAGTAACAAGTTAATTTATAGCTACATAATTCATCTCGATTATCCACCCTCTTCTTATCGATTGGGCGTCGAAGATGCTCACAGAAAATTCCCGCCCATCCTCGTTTTGTTATAAAGTTCTTGAAGAACCGCTCCTCACCACCCTGCGCGGCATGGGGCTGACGGGTGGATATTGGCAGACGATAAATCTGTTTCTTTCGATAGAAAATTGCTCAATTCGGATTATGCGCTGGCTGGCCGAGTTGGTTTTACGGGGCATCTGCTTAAACCTTAATCCCTCGTTCAATCAGTGGCACGGGTTCTGCTGCTCATCGTCGTCGTTATTGAGATGTGTACCCATAATCGGCCGCATTACCCGGCGGCATCATCTATTTAGAGAGGATGAACATGGCTTAGTTGAGGGCACTCGAAAGTTCAGCTGAGAAAGTGAAAAATACATTAAGTAATAAAAAATTGAATTATAATATAGGAGAGTGATTAACTTGATTCACTTATTTTAGGGAACAAAATTTTTAAACTAGTAATGGTCAACAACTTCCGACTGATGCTTTTCCAGGAGAATATCGTATTCGATTCTTATCGAGTACTGTATGTATTTATGTATCATCAATATAGGAATAGTTTCATTTTTAGTATATTTCGCAAGCGTTAGGAGCTGTTAGGAATAATGCGAAAAACGTTGCTTGAATTTAATGCCGATTTTTAATGTAGATTTCAATATAATTAACATGTGATGAACGCGTACCGAATGCTTGTTCATTTCGGAAATTACGTTCGTCAGAATGTATATCAGTGTTAGTGCATTAATGATCTTTCGAAAAATAAGTTTCTTGAAAAGCAGCATGAGGTTATGGAGCTTCATGTATCACGAACTGGATACACGCAATGCTTAGCAACCGATATATGTGCTAATCGTTAAGATAAGTAGAGATAAAGAAACCGGGTGTCTGTGGATGTTCTCAAGGTGGTGTGCTGTCACCACTTCTATGGAATCCTGTTGCCGATGGCTTGTTGAGGAAACTAAATGAGCTTGGGTTTCCGACTTATGGTTTCGGCGATGATTATCATATAACGATCAACGGTATTACATTAACACATTTTTAATTTGACGCAACAAGCCTTATGTGTTCAGAAGTCTTTTGTTGTCGGTCCGTACACGCTATAGCGACAAATAATGCTAATCCGCATTCAAGGTTATTTCGCACACTTTTCACCTAGTCGAGTATTTTCTCCCTTTATTTTGTGTTTCTGTTTCTGAGTACCGTTAGCCGGTCAGTGACAAGTGAAGCAGTGTTCTTCTAGTAAGCCGTCTGGATACCGTTACCTACGCAAGTTAAGTATTAGTTTACGTTTCCCCTTCTTGGTTGCTTTAATAACGTGCACTGGGCAATAGGCCCGTGCAAAAATGATTTCCCCTGACGGCGGTTCATCTCAAGGTGAGATGGACGTCGAAACAAAATCGGCTCCCCGGCTCAAAGTCTATCCGAGCTCGGCCACCGGTCCATTTGTGATCTTCTTTCGGACCAAAGAAAAAAAGTGTTTGAATCTGTTGCAGATTTCTCGAGTTCTGACGGATCGGTATTCGGCCGTGACAGAAATATCGAAAATTCTCCCTGATAAGCTTCGGGTGGTTGTTAACAGTTCAAATCAGGCAAACGATATTGCTGGCTACGAGCCCTTTACGAAGGAGTACAGGGTGTATATTCCAGCTAGCAGGGTTGAAGTCAGTGGGGTCGTTTTCGATTCGAGTCTGAATTGCGAGGACCTGCTAAAATATGGGACTGGCTGTTTCAAAGATCCCATGCTTAAGACAGTGAAGATACTGGAATGCAAACGTTTACATTCAGCATCAGTCGCAGCTGACGGCAAGAAAATATACGTCAACTCAGACTCTTATCGGGTGACCTTCGCCGGCTCTGCCCTGCCTAATTACCTCCTCTTTGACAAGGTTCGTCTACCTGTTCGCCTCTTTGTGCCGCGGGTCATGAACTGTACTAATTGCAAACAATTGGGACACACAGCCTCCCATTGTAGCAATAAAGCCCGCTGTGGGAAATGCGGTGGGAATCATGCGGATGATTCCTGTGGTAGAGATGTCGAAAAGTGTCTCTACTGTGGGGGAAACCCACATGATCTCCCTTCATGTCCCGCGTACAAACAGCGCGAGGAAAATCTTAAGCGTTCCCCCAGGAGGGAACATCTTCTGCTGTGCCTAGAAGCAATAGAAAAAGTAGGAACATTTCTTGTCCCAAGCTTCGTCGTAAAGGCCAGAAGGTGTCTCTTCATGGCCCCCTAAAATAACTACTCAAGGAAATACTGGTGCAAAACCGAAGCAAGTCGCTCCCGGTCTCAGTAACCTGAGCTCAGAAAAGGAGTTCCCAGCACTTCCAGGAACATCAAAAACCCCAAGTGTTCCCATATCTCAGCCAGAGAAAGAAAACAGTGCTGGCTTAATAAATTTCTCTGACATTGTGGACCGTATTCTTACAACGTTAAATATTTCTGACCCCCTTAAGAGCATCTTGATAAGCTTTCTCCCCGCAGTAAAAACATTCCTGATGCGAAATGGCTCCTTTCAACGATTGTATCCTTCGATGGCTAATTCATCCTACGAGGTCAAGAATTTAATCACTGTTCTACAGTGAAATTGCAGAAGCATTATCCCGAAAATCGATTCTTGTAAAATCTTACTAAATAACTTGAAATGCAAAGCATTTGCCCTATGCGAGACATGGCTTACTTCAGAAATAAACCTACACTTTCATGATTTTAACATTATTCGCTTGGATCGAGAAGACTCTTACGGAGGAGTACTTTCGGGGATCAAAAAGTGCTATTCTTTCAATCGGATCGACGTCCCCTCGACACCAGGCATTGAAGTTGTCGCTTGCCAAACCAGACACGGATTCCTGCCCCTCCAGCGCGACCGAGCGCCTTAGATCTGTCCCTCTGCTCGACATCGCTGCGGTTAGATTGCATGTGGAAGGTAGTCTCTGATCCCCACGGCAGCGACCATCTGCCAATCGTAATTAATATTGCTAACGGTTCAGGGCCACCGAATACAATCAATGTTTCGTATGACCTCACACGAAATATTGATTGGAAGAGCTACGCGTCCGCGATATCCGTCAAAATCGAGTGCACTCAAGAGCTTCCTCCGGAGGAAGAGTACGGGTTCCTGGCTGGCTTGATTCTCGATACCGCGATTCAAGCTCAGACTAAACGCGTACCAGTCGCGAATTCACGCGGGCGTCCTCTCAATCCATGGTGGGACAAAGAGTGCTCAGACGTTTACGCGGAGAAGGCCGCTGCGTATAAGACCTTCCGGGACGACGGGCTGCCAGCTAGCTATCGTCAGGAAATGCGCATGAAGAGTTTGATGAAAGCCAAAAAACGTAGCTACTGGCGCCGGTTCGTCGACGGACTAACGAAAGAAACATCGATGAGCACTCTTTGGAGTACGGCCCAGCGCTCACGAAACCGAAACAGTACTAACGAGAGCGTGGAATATTCAAATGGATATTCGATTTTGCCAAGAAGGTTTGTCCGGATTCCGCTCCGGCACAGAAGATCTATCGCGCCGCGTCCCCTCACGATAACGCGAACGAAACACCGTTTTCGATGGTGGAGTTCTCACTTGCTCTCTTGTCATGTAGCAATAAAGCCCCAGGGCCAGACAGAATCAAATTTAACTAGTTAAAAAATCTGCCAGACTCTGCCAAGAGACGCTTGTTGAACTTATTTAACAAGTTTCTTGAGGGTAATATTGTCCCTCATAACTGGAGGCAAGTCATCGCCATTCAAAAACCAGGAAAACCAGCCTCCGACCACAACTCGTATCGACCGATTGCGATGCTGTCCTGTATCCGAAAGTTGTTCGAGAAAATGATCTTGTTTCGCCTCGATGATTGGGTTGAAGCAAATGGCTTACTATCAGATACACAATTTGGTTTCCGCAAAGGCAAAGGGACGAACGATTGTCTTGCGTTGCTCTCAACAGAAATTCAAATAGCTTATGCTAGCAAAGAGCAGATGGCATCAGTGTTCCTAGATATAAAGGGGGCTTTTGATTCAGTTTCTATCAAAATTCTTTCTGAGAAGCTGCACCAGCATGGTCTTTCACCGACTCTAAACAACTTTTTGCTAAACTTGCTGTCTGAAAAACATATGCATTTTTCGCATGGTGATTTATCGTCATCACGAATTAGCCACATGGGTCTTCCCCAGGGCTCATGTCTAAGCCCCCTTCTCTATAACTTTTACGTGAATGACATTGACGAATGTCTTGTCAATTCCTGCACGCTAAGGCAGCTTGCAGATGACGGTTTGGTCTCTATTACAGGTCCCAAAGCCGTCGATCTGCAAGGACCATTGCAAGATACCTTGGACAATTTGTCTGCTTGGGCCCTCCAGCTAGGTATCGAGTTCTCCACGGAGAAAACTGAGCTAGTCGTATTTTCAAGGAAGTGTGAAACAGCGCAACTACAGCTTCAATTAATGGGTCAAACTATTGCTCAGGTTTCAACTTTCAAATATCTCGGGGTCTGGTTCGACTCTAAAGGAACCTGGGGATGTCACATTAAGTATCTGAAACAGAAGTGCCAGCAAAGGATCAACTTTCTCCGTACAATAACCGGAACATGGTGGGGTGCCCACCCAGGAGACCTGATCAGGCTGTACCAAACAACGGTATTGTCGGTGTTGGAGTACGGGAGTTTCTGTTTCCGCTCCGCTGCGAACATACATTTCATCAAACTAGAGCGAATCCAATATTGTTGTTTGCGTATTGCTTTGGCTTGCATGCACTCGACACATGCGATGAGTTTAGAAGTGCTGGCGGGCGTTCTTCCGCTAAAAAATCGATTTTGGGAACTCTCATATCGATTGCTCATCCGATGCGACATTCTGAACCCGTTGGTAATTGAAAACTTCGAGAGGCTCGTCGAGCTTAATTCTCAAACCCGTTTTATGTCCTTGTACTTCGACTACATGGCACAGAGCATCAATCCTTCTTCGTACAATCCCAACCGTGTCCGTTTCCTAGATACTTCTGATTCTACTTTGTCGTCAGAGGACGCTCAACAGTTGGCAAACTTCGTGGAGCAACGGGGAACTTGGACGATGGCTACATTCGATTATCCCAAAGGTATCAACGAAGCCTTGGGGATGGATGTGGGTCGGGATTTTATTCGTGTAATGTCCCGACTTATGTCCAATCACTACACCATGGATGCGCAGTTGCGGCGTATTGGGCTTGCGGAAAGTAGTCTGTGCGCTTGTGACGAGGGCTATCACGACATCGAGCACGTTGTCTGGATATGCGCCGGGTATTGTGATGCCAGGTCTCAGTTAAAGGATTCCCTTCGGGACCGAGGTAGACCACCCAATGTACCAGTCCGAGATATGCTGGCAACTCGTGATTTCCCCTATATGTCCCTTATTTATACCTTCATAAAAACGATAAATATCCCAATTTAGCCCCTCTCTTTTTATTTCTCGTTTTTAGAGTTTCCTCCTACCTTGTGGAACCGATCAGCTCCAGAGTGCCACTATGTAACCGCCCTTACCACTACGCCTGCATAGAAGGAAACTGAAGCGAGAGCGACTCGAGGTCCGATGACTTTTGAAGGATTCCCCGCGGGTCCAAAGAATACCATCCGCCAATCCGGTACTCGACGACTTACTAGGCTGAGGCGCAGGTTTGTTTCCAAAACCACCAAAATCAAATTAGTATTCTGTATTCCTAGTTTTAAGATAGCTATAATTTTTACTCTTTATTGAAACTCTTGTTCTCCATCTTGTAAATAGAATTGTTTCCCTAGTTTTAAGATATCTGTGAAATTTCTCATAAATATTTGTTCCCTCTTTTGTGGACTAAACTATATTGTTAGTTTTAAGATAACTGTAAAATATTTCGTAAAATACTATTACTCCCCCTCTTGTATATCAAAGAAGCCAATTCTCCTCCAACAAGAAACAGCTGATTTGCCCACATCAAGAGTAACGCCAGCACGCCCATTCTCAATTTGTGGCGTTGACTGTTGTGGTCCAGTGTTCCTGAAGTCACCAGTACGTAATCGATCTCCAACCAAAGCGTACATTGCTATCTTCGTCTGTTTTGTCAATGAAGCCGTCCACATCGAGTTGGTCTCCGATCTGTCGACACCGGCTTTCATAGTAGCCCTTCGTCGATTCGTTGCTCGCCGCGGTCGTATCTGTGAGCTTCACTCCGATATTGGCACCGCATTCAAAGGAGCAGCCAACAAACTCGACCGCATCTACGAAATGTTGAAGTCAATTGATGGTGACAGAATCCAAATCCTGAATTGGTGTGGTGAAAACGAGATCCAGTGGAAATTTATACCGCCTCGGGCCCCACACTTCGGAGGAGCATCATCTGTTACGCGAGATCGCCCAACAAACATTAGGAGCTGGACTATAAGACTACTTGCTGATTAAAAGCAGATTAAAGGCTATTTAAGCTGAATAATACTTTTGCTGAACTATTTAGCGACAATATTAATGCTTTTATTCAACCATCTTAATTAGACTGAATTACGAGTTGAATAAATGATGCTGTTACCAATACTATTACCTTTAATCATTAAACTGCACTACATGCCTTCAAAATGTTGATTCTACCTATACATTTGCTCTAATACCACCTTTGACTTTTAGCTGAATTATGTATTTAACAAAGGTAATTGTACCTACTCCAAAAATTGACACGATTAGCGAACCATGACGAATGGTAACTGTCCTGGGTTAGAGTCCCAATACACGCACTTTTTTTTAACTTTTAAGTGAAATACTTCTCACTTAGAATCCTTTTCTTATTCTATTTGTTGCTTCATCGGTTTGCTCTAGTAACATTTATACAGTGTTTTTTTTACAATTTCATGCAGTTAATTTGCAATTTAAATTTCGGCCTGAAAAAATGTCTGCTAACAAAAAGAAGCTATCAAGTTGGTTCGATGCATTAGTAAACCTAAAAAATAATTCATACCAAGGACTTGCATATACATTAGGGCTTTGCAAAAAAATTTTTTTTTGGATTCTCGAAGGCCCCCCCTCTCATATTGTGACAAATGTTAAAGTAAGCTCAGATGCCAAATTTCACATCATTTGGACAATTTTAGACCCCCGCCCACTTCGCTTGAAATTTTTTGAAATTGGTGCTATGGGAAAATATGGAGGAAAAATACATTAAATGCTATAACATTTGAAGTAGCAATCAGAAAATTACAATTTGTACCTCTTTTGAACGGAAAAAATCTTAGTATTTGAATGGAGATATTTTTGTTTCTAGAAAAATACGGGAAAGTGGGGTACTGGGTCATTTTGGCCTCAAAATCCCATATTTGTAATGATTTTTCTGCTTCGTGATGCCAATCATACATATTTTTTAGTTTTTCTAATGTGAAAAATCCCAAAAATCGATCGGAGCCTTTTTGACCTTTGTCCGAATACTAGAAGTTGGGGTTAAATGGCCTTTTGTCATTCATATTAAACTTCATCATTTTTTCGTGCATATATCTCTATTATTCTTCACTCAATTTTCATAAACTATACCTTGTTGAACGTGGAAAATCCTTAGGATTATAATAAAAATAGATTCGTTACCCTTAAAATTCAGAAACATCAAATCATCTGACATATAGTGTCGATTTCACATTTTTATCATAAAATCGCACATATTAACTCCATTTAACAACAAAATTCTTTTTTAATCTACTACTTTTAGTGTAAAATATGCTTAGGAATCACATGAGAAAAGTTTCATTCCTGGAAAAATAGGGAAAGCTGAGGTATTAGGACAAATAATGAAAAAAAGAGATTTGTAGAGTAAATATCAAAAAGTTTGATGTTTCTGAATTTTACCTCTAACTTTTTTATTTTTATTTTATTCCTCAGAATTTTACACGTTCAACAAGTTACATTTTATGAAAATTGATTGAAGAATAATAGAGATATATGCATGAGAAAATGATAAAATTTAATATGAACGACAAAAAGCCCTATAACCCCAACTTCTCGTATTCGGACTAAGGTCAAAAGGGTTCCGTTCGGTTCCTGAGATTTTTTCACATTAGAAAAACTACAAAATATGTATGATTGGCATCACGGAGCAGAAAAATCATTAAAAATATGGGATTTTGGGGCGAAAATGACCCAGTACCCCACTTTCCCGTATTTCTCTAGAAACAAAAATATCCCCATACAAGTACTATGATTATTTCCTTTCAAGAGAG
The DNA here is from genome assembly GCF_030247195.1 of Topomyia yanbarensis. Taxonomy (NCBI): domain Eukaryota; kingdom Metazoa; phylum Arthropoda; class Insecta; order Diptera; family Culicidae; genus Topomyia; species Topomyia yanbarensis. The sequence goes on from NC_080671.1 coordinate 455,129,375, forward strand.
GTACAAATTGTAATTTTCTAATTGCTACTTCAATAGTTATAGCATTTAATGTATTTTTCCTACATTTTTTCCCATAGCACCAATTTCAAAAAATTTCAAGCGAAGTGGGCGGGGGTCTAAAATTGTCCAAATGATGTGAAATTTGGCATCTGAGCTTACTTCGACATATGTCACAATATGAGAGGGGGGGCCTTTGAGAATCCAAAAAAAATTTTTTTTGCGATGCCCTAATATACATACACACTTGAACCCACACTTGAACGCATTCCCGCACAGTCGAGTAATAAGTCATGTTTTATACTGATATCTCGAAAAATTCTCGATTTTTCGAAACAAAAAGATCGATTGTAAGAAACAAAAAAATTAAAAAAAAATCTCGATTCAATGACAATTTTGAAACAAAAATCGATTTTACCAGTCCAATTTTTTTAAGTTAACAACATCGATTTTGAAAAATTCTTTCCTACATCGCCCATTCCTATTTCGAAGTAAGTGCCTATCTGTGGACTATAAAGTCCCTGGAATAATATATGATTATTACATTGGCGACAACTGTACTCGTAAATCTTTCAAGCGAGAAAACAGTATATTTTCTAAGTGTTTCGGTATAGTCCAATTGAGATGTTTTCATATATTATGGTTTAGAAGCAATAACAACAGCAAATTTATTTTGTTGTTTTATATCTACTGAGTTTTCAGCATGTGAAACTAACGATTTACAGTTTTTCAATGTAAAAGCTTGCCAAATCATACGCCCCCTTGTTTACGTAAATTTACCTTTTAACCTTTACAGTACCATGTTAAAATTTTTCTGAAAATTTTGTTTTAATGTTGCTCCCATTTCGTCAATTTTTGACCGAATTGGATGGAACCGGCGTTAAAAGATTTGGAATTTAGTCCAGTTTCTATGTACCAAGTAGCGTTCAAATCATTAGACCGGTTCCGGAATTAATCCGAATTCCCGTGGGGTATATCCGGCATCCCAGTGGGGTGACGGACGAGTTTTGAAGAAACATCCCATAAATTTAAGTAATTGTGTTTTTAAATGTGCTACATATGACAATTTCCCATTGATCATTCACAATAGACATGAATTGGACCAATCTTGGCCAAATGAGAACTGTTCCGGGAGAACTTAAGAAAATGTATATATTCTTCTATCATTTCAGCGATTAGGGTTCATAGCTTTATACGAAATGCGAAGTTCTTCCAATCATACGGTTCTACAGTTCCTTCAAGCTATGGCCATTCCGGCACCGGTTCCGGACGGATGGACACTTGATTTCATTTTGAAAACCAAGATGGCGGCTTCCGGTTACCAATGAATCTGGAGAAGATTACGGTCATGGAATGTTGGACTTGAACACCTTCATCCAGAAGAACCAGTGCGAATGTTTGAACGAATCGAACGACCACCCGATGGTGAATGCGTTCAGTTCCAGCGGTGGTCATCTGGTGTCCGATTGTGACGATTACCTTCAATCAGCTGGTCAAAATCAGTGCCATCAAGTTCAAAGCACCGCCCTCTCACGGACCGAAAAAGGTGAGAATCTTTATCAATCAACCAAGCACCATCGATTTCGATATGGCCGAATCGCAAGTTTCGGTGCAGGATCTGGTACTGGGGCAGAAGGATCTTGTGTCGGGATCGCCGATTCCGTTGCACTTCGTTAAATTTCAGAACGTGCAGAATATGCAGCTGTTCGTGAAGGATAACCATTCTGGTGGCGAGACGACCATTATCGATCATTTGGCCTTTATCGGGTCACCGATTGCAACGACTAAGATGGATGACTTCCAGCGGGTGGCTGGGAAGAAGGGTGAAAGCCACTAGGTTGTTTGAGCCGCTGGGAGAAGGATGGTTAGAAGGCGGTGGATAGGTGCGGTGACGAATATGTTTGATCGTATATTTGAAAGGTTAAAGATAGTGATGCGCGTTAACTTGTTCCTTTTATAAATTCTTCAATAAAATAATGAGCAAGAAAAAATGGCATATTATTTTGTTATTGCTCCGGCAGAGAAAAACTCAATCTTATTCATACAAAACCAAGGAGCAGTTCGCGATGGCTCAGCTGAATCCGTACAGCTCTGGATTCTGGATCAACTAGAAACGAAAGAGGTTCAGGAAATCTTCCTGAAACCGGCGGGCACGGATACGGCTACTAAATAGTCAGACTGAGACCATCGTGATGAATTGTTGACGTATTCTACCTCTATTGAAGAATTTTTGACGTTGACGGTTTGGCGAATAGTACTCGTAAATATTACAAAGAGGTTCGTGTACGGTTCACACCGTACACATTAATCGCATAGAACGGGTGCAAAAGAGCTTCGTCCGGTATGCCCTTCGACGGCTTCCCTGGCGAAATCGATTTGAACTACCACCGTATGAGCATCGTTGTGCTCTTATCAACCTGCCTACGCTACGAAACAGGAGAGTTTTTCTGCAGCGACTTTTTGTGTTCGATCTTCTCGCTGACAACATTGACTGCCCTCTGCTTCTCGCTAAGCTGGACTTCAACGTTCCTGGTAGATCTCTGCGGAGAATGGACTTCTTTCGGCGCTCTACTCATCGCACGCAGTACGGCCAGAATAACCCGGTAGATGTTTGCTGTCAGCTCTTCAATAGCGTTTTTCATCATTTTGACTTTAACTTAAGTAGAGAAATGTTCAAATTGAAAATAGGTTTAAGTTAGTATAGTATTTCAGTCTGTACGAAAATTTATTAATTCGTAAAACAATATTTTAATTCAATTGTATATAGCAGCGAACAATTCGTTTGCCGAATGAAGTCATTTCGTGGTATTCACGAAAAATTCGTAATAAAAATAAAAATGTTTCAATAGAACTACGAACGATTCATCACATGTACGAAAAAAATCGTATATTTTATGAAAATTGTCTGTACGAAACAAATTCCTGGCGATTTACGAATATATTCTATCAGTGTAGGTTGGGATTCGAACCCAAGCCAACTAGATTCACTCAAATCTATAAAAGGCTAGTGTAGTCTTTGTACAGACTCTATTCAGCAGCCTAGACTTTTCGGTACATCGGTGAAATCTTAAGCATTCGATGTATGCAAAATTGGTGCAGACAGTAAAGCAAGTGCTTAGTATTCAACAGGTTGCTGGTTCGGATCCAAGTACGTGATATGACTTCCAACAAGTTAATACAATTTTTCTCTAATTGTAACGTAACACTAATAAAAGTATATGGCTTCCATAGAGATTGATAGCGTGTGTAACTTGAAATAAATGTATTTTAATGTAAAATACATTTAAGCTTTCAATATAGGGGTCCCGTTTCAAAATATCGGCTGCGGCACCGCGTCAGATTTTGAACGTTAATAACTTTTATCATACTTAACAGAATGATTTGATTTTTAGGCCAATTTGTTGGCAATATGTTCCTTTATGCTATATTAAAATTTGAAGTATGTATAACATGCACCAATAACAAAAAAATGTGTTTTGAAAAATCTTTCGAAAACGACTCGGAAAAGTGAAAATTTTCAGCCCATCCCGCACAGAGCCGTCAATATGGTGGGCCAACCGAACAATAAAATAATTGTAAAGTTTATATATATAGGTCCCCTACATGTTTGTTCCTATTATTCGTATTGGGTTGCTTGACGAGAGCAGTTGGTGGGGGGAAAGACGGCATATTCCTTTGGTTAGGCACGAGAACGAGCGAGAAAGCGATAGTAGTGCATATTAGCGCGATTATATAAATATCTGTCGGTCGGTTTTTCTCATCATTCGTATTCGTTCAAATACTAGCAAGCAGCCAGTCCACCGGAGGAAAGCAGTTGACAATGACAAAAGTGCCCCAGCTACTGGTGGCCCATCGCAACCAACTACCGATCAGGAACTGTCGCCCTGCAAGAATTTCGCCCCAACTAAAGGGCAGCAGAGCAACTGATCTGTGGGCTGTCGTTCCAGCGTCTGGTTCGTGAGATTGTACAGGACTGCAAAGTCGAGCTACGCTTACAAAGCTCAGTCGTAATGATGCCCCGAGAAGCCAACGATGTCTACTTGGTCGGTTTTTTCGAGGATGCAAAATAGTGCGCCAAGCGCATAACTTTCAGGCCAAATACATTAAACTGGCTCACCGTATCCGCGGGGAGTGCGTCTGAATTATGCTCCCGCAATAAAACAACAAACGGTTCTTTACCGGACCAATTAATTGTGTTCTAATAAGAGTTAAACTGAAATTTACATTTTATGGTGTATAACAAATAATTTTCATAAAGCTATATAAGAAATACGATGTGTGGAAAGAAAGAAAGAAAGAGAATTTAAATTATCCTCTCTCGTTCATTTTCGTGCACTGCTTTTCCATTCCTTTCTGCTGCTAATACCATCATAACTAAAACGAATGTGCGTGTTCCCCCACCACCCCATGGCCAGTGTTGCCACAATTGCATGTTGCTATTACACTTTGAATTATTTTATCGATTCTCTCTAGTATTGATAAAATATAGAACGTGCAAAGTCCACCAGTCGCATGCTTTTATTACTTTTTGGAAGCCTCCGTTGATTAACTGCATAAATCGATTTGTTTGTGCAGCTCCTTGCTAGTAGCAAATTAAATAGCCTTTATCAGCGCTAACAAATAAGACAAAAGAATTTAAATTTGTGAAAATCTTTTCCTTCCTTCTTTTGAAATCTGCAACATTCTTTGAAAATATTGTTGGAATGTTGTTATTGAAAAACTGAACATGCAAGTTTGCTAGCACTGGCCACTAGATTGAAAGGAAAGGCACAGGAATGGCACGAAAACGAGCGAGAGAGCGATAGTCGTGCTTTCTCGTGTGTTCATATATGAATATTGGTCGGTCGGTTTTTCTCATCATTCGTATTCGTTCAAGCACTAGCAAGCAGCCAGTCCGCCGGAGAAAAGCAGTTGGCAATGATGACGGTCCGAAAAAGTGCCCCAGCTACTGGTGGCCCATCGCAACCAATTACCGATCAGGAACTTCGCCATGCCAGTATTTCGCCCCAACTAAAGGGCAACGGAGCAACTAATCCGCTGGCTAACATTCCAGCGGATGGTTCGTAAGGTTGTGTATTACTTCAAAGTCGAGCTACGCTTACAAAACTCACCCGTAATGAAGCCAGTGATGCTTACTTGGTCGGTTTGTTTGAGGATACAAAATAGTGCGCCAAGTATGTAACTTTCTCGCAAAAGAAATCAAACTGGCTCACAGTGTCCGCTGGGAGTGGGCGTAAATTACAATAAAAGCAACGGTTCTTTTCAGGACCAATCAATTGTGTTCTAGTGAGAGTTAAACTGAAACTTTCATTTTAAGATGTGTAACAAATTTTCAACAAGCAACATAATACGTTGTGTGGAAAGAAGTAGCTTGCACACGGAACAAAAATTTAAATTATCCTCTCGCTCGTTTCGTGCACTGCTTTTCCATTCCTTTCTGCTGCTTTTATCAGTATAACCACAACGAATGTGCGTGTTCCCTCACCATCCCTCTAGTGATCAGTGTTGCTTCAATTGCATGTGTTTAAGAGAAATGTTGAAGTCGCATGCTTCTATTCGAGCTTTTTGGCAGCCTCCGTGAACTAACTGCATTAAATGATTTTTTTGTGCAGCTCCGTGCTAGTAGCAAACAAAATGGCCCTACCAGCGTCTGATTCGTAAGATTGTGCAAGATTTCAAAGTCGAGCTAAGCTTATAAAGTTCAGCCGTAATGGTACCCGAAGAAGCCAGTCTTGTCGTTTTGTTCGAGGCTACAAAACAGTTCGCCAGGCACGTAACTATCATGCCAAATATATCCAACGATCCAGCGCATCACCATCAACACCAACGCCGAAACCATAGGTTCTTTTCAGAACCACCATTATTACCATAGAGAATTATTTGAAAATTTCCCATTCGAACGTGATTCTGTTGAATATTATTAGATTTAAATTAACGTCTCGAATTGAAATCACGACGCTCCGGTTATGTCACAGACATTACCCACCCATCTTTTTTATTGTGACCACGACTAACGGTTTAATATAGACACCCCATTTCAATATTTCGGAAGGAACAGAAGGTCGAGTTTGGAAAGTTTGTAACTTTCATTGTACTTAACCAAATTACACAATGTTCGCACCAATGATTCAGAAATATGACCAGGAATCTTCTATTAGATTTGTAAGTATGTATAATTTACATGAATAAAGAAAAATTGATTTTCAGGAATCAATTATTATCTGTTCTGCCATTGGCCAGTACTATGCGACTTCCTCATCCTAACAATTCATTTCATCGTTAGCCATCTCCCTCACCAAGGCCAACAAAGCCAACAAAAACGATCCTTTTCAGGACCACCATCATTTTTGTAAAGAATAATTTGAAATATTCCTCGCCCAAATCACCTTTTGTCCGAAAATTCCAATGAGTATCAACATATTTGAAGAACGTGTTCCTTATGTATTCTACATCTCCCCGGTTATGCCCCTCTTTTTTTAATAATTTTTCTATGATAATTTTCTAAGCTGAATAGCGGTAACGAAAAGGTTTATTGATGAAGCTGAACTGTGGTTTTCTTCAGGCTGTATACATGCTGAAGAATTGTTCTTTAATGTATCTTAATCAGACAAGCTGAATAAATTCTCCAAATCCCGGATGTTTAAGGGTGGAATAAACGATATATGATTACACGTATACCTCCAATGTTCAGCTAGAGCTGAATAAAGCAACTGTTAAAACGTTTCAAACACCACGAAATGTTTGTTGGGCGGCCACGTTAGCATTAGCCAGGAAGATATGCTAACCCTTCTGGCACAAATCGAAATGTGTCTCAACTCAAGACCGTTGACCCCGATCCCAACTGCTCCCATTGACCTCGAAGCTTTAACACCAGGGCATTTCCTAGTTGGCTCCAACTTACAAGCCATACCATAAATGAGCCTGGCTACAACTTCAGATAACCGTCTGTATCATTAGCAACGTACCCAGAAGCTATTCCACCGTATATGGGCTCGCTGGTATCCAGAATATCTTGCACAGCTACAATCTCGAGCAATAAAGGGTTGCAAGCCTGCAGTTCAAATAGACGTAGGGCGAATCGTAGTCATCAAGGACGATAACCTTCCACCACCGAAATGGCCGCTCGGTAGGATCATTCAGCTTCATCCAGCCAAGGACGGGGTCGTCCGCATCGTCACCATAAAGACTGCAGTAGCTGACAACGTGGTGAGACCAGTCGCGAAGATTGCTCTGCTATCAATACCTACGCCTTCGGATCCAATCATCGTAGAAACACCGAGAGATGCAGAGACTACAAAGGCCGGTAGAGTAGTCCGAAACTAACTCGATGCGCATCTGGAAGGCGATCAGGTGATTATCATTCCAATCCATTTACCGTTCCCTGTTCGTTCTACCGGGTCTTCTCTTGTTTACAGATAGCAAACGCCGGATCTTCGATCTATGTTCGAGAGCTGTGAATCAAATGCAAACTGCTGAGTTTGATTCTGCGATAGATAAAGGTCCTGCTACGGAAACATCGTGTTCATCAAGGCGATGCTCACGGATCACGAGATAAAATAAGAGCGTTGAGAAGTTGAAACAGTGCCGCTGTTTCAAGGAGGCCGGAATGATCAGTACGCTGATAATGAGTGTGAAATTGTGTATATATATTGTTCTTTATTGTAAATAGTTAATACTAATTATAAGTCTAACCTAGCATAATCAAATATCTAAACCTACATCTAAATTTAAACCTGCTATCACTAAATTTTAAAACAATACCTAGTATAACACTTACATTTCGGACACGTAATTTCAACCACTAAACTCACACTATAAGCAATCTATGATAAGGGAGATAGTGAAGAATAGCGAAAGAGAGAAGAAAATGAATTACCTAACTAATCCAATCTGTACCGATGAGAGTAGTAGCAAATAGACACCCAAAGCGATCACATCCAAACACTGTGTCATTTTATCATATGTGCAAGATCTCAATACACAAGCTTAACCAGAACATGTGCTGTGTTTCAATTAGGCTGGAAGATTTTTAATTAATTTGCATTAACCGCGACTTTGTTGCCAAATCGGGCAAGCAAAAAGATTTAAGTGAACGAACTAGTGCATTCAATTAACCGCAGTTATACTGATCGACGATTATCCATGCGTTCGGCTACCAAGGTGCAAGGTGCATGCAACAAGATACTGGCGTGACTTTATTCCTTCAGTTGTTTCTGGTGCCGTTAGGAAGGACGGAAGAAACGCCTGTGATACCGGCATATGCAGCATCCACGGCTCGATCTGTCAATTCCCTTTACAACTGCTGCTTTATCAAGTGGCGTCTAAACAGAAACATCATAACACTTTGCATAAAGATTCAACTGGAATTTCCGGAATTATCTTCATATCATAATGTCCGGCTCGCTGGGTTCAGTTCACCACAGAAACTAAATTTCTGCTGTACTCTTTATTAAACACTTCTGTAAATATTCACATTTCAAAAACAACTAATGATTATGCCACGCAGATGCGCTACATTTATACTACCTCCTTTGCGCCAGAAAGTTGTCGGCTTTTCCCGCGCTTCCGCTGCGACTGCGTTCCTGATGCTTTCAATGAGTGGCGAAATTTGATGAGAGGTATGCTCTTCATTCTAGAATTTTCTTCGAGCTATCAAGATGCGCTCAAACACTGAGATCTCAGCGAAAAATTTCTTGCTTGAGTGCTCGCTTTTTCAAATCTCCGCAAAAGTTTCTAAAAATGTTGAAATTCCGCAGAAAAAAATTAAGTGTGTATCCTGTATGTCAGTCAACCACTTCACTACTTTCCACTGTTAGCACTGCCCTTGATCCTTGAGTATTTTTATCCTGCCAGTGGCCACCTCAGTCGGTACCGGACCGTGGACACGGGAATGCCATATTTCTTGAATGCAGCATTCCTCATCCTTCCATGCCGGGCAGGTTTTATCTTTGCACACTACCCCATTTTACTGTGAAATCAAAACATGAATCCATCCGCGGAATGTTGCAAAGTTGTTTACTCACTTCGGCGATTTACAGCTGAGCTTGAATATAAAACAATTTACGCAACAAATAAATGCTGTGTCAAAAGATAACTTTGCTACACAAGTAAACATACACCACTTCGAATGAGAGAGTGAAAATGTCAACGGTCACTAGATCAAACGCTCGGAGGCGTCAAGGAAATCAATTCGAGCAGACTAAGGTCAAATGGAATTTTTACTCGGCGTAAAGCGACAATATGAACTGGATGCTAAAAGTGTGACTGATTCGCAGTATCTTGTTTTGTGAACTATATCACGAACACAATTAGTGGCTCTATAATGTAGTTTTGGTTCTCAGCGCAGTTTCCGTTTTCTTTCCAGACATCACACTGAACCCCATCAAATGAAAAACGATGCTCAAGGTCCTTATAGTAGTGTTTGTGCCTATTACTGGTAGCTAGCAGCTGGACACTGTTACGTAACGTTTTTCTTCGCAGTGGAACTTCTGGTTTGGGATTTTGTTTCCCATGTATTTTAAATGGAAGATGGGTTTATTTTTTCACTAAGATTTTTACATACGACATACATACCCGACACAGCCGAAAAAGTCTTAGAGCCCTTGAAACTTTACTCACACTAGACTATGCATTTTCGTTCGAAATCACTTGCGTACTTCACGCACGTCTTAACTCGCGAATTTAAGAACAAGGATAAATGCTTGGAGATTTTTTTAAAACCTTTAGGCCTTGGGATGGAAATAGAAAAAAATGTATCTAATGTTACAAAAAGTAGAAATAAAAATAGTTGAAGAAATATTGTGACTTGGTTTCGAAGAAGGTATTTTTTTAGTAATTGTTTGTTCCTCATTTCCCCAACTGAGGCTAGGTAGATGGTGGTGGGTTACGGAGAACCTTCTCTGTTTCGAATGTCTTTTTGGTCGAAAGAATGCAAGTCCACAAACGCAACAAATAACACTGCTATTCATCGAGATGGCGTCTGAATCCAGCAAATCAATAAATTTTAAAACACAATCAGCCGCTGCGGTCTTGAATCAATGCGTTCGATTTATTGCACTGTACCAAAAAGGAAAAGTCTGGCTTTGAATGGTACGATATTTTCTGCACCGACAGTTATAACATATGGCAGGTACATAAATACTTGCAGCTCTGTCAGAATCAATTAGCACCGTTGTTCACAGATTGTACAATCTCGTTTTCAATTTTGAGTTCATAAGCTAAGGCAAACAATGCCCTGCGATTAGGATCTGCGCGAAAGGAATTACAAATAAGGGGCCGTACACAAATGACGTAGCTTTTTTTCGGCGATTTTTGACCCCTCCCTCCCCCTTCGTAGCATTTGGTCACAAAATTCTAACCACCCCCTCGTAAATAACGTAGCATTTACCTACCCCCTCCCCCTCGTCTCATGCAAAGCGCCCAGGTGATGAAAAAAATTGGATATGTTTTTCATGACCTTTCAAAATGTTTGACGACTTTTATCAACATTTTCATTATAACAGCAAATCGCGTGCAAAATAAGCACATTTCATGACAAATATAGCGTTGATAGTTTTGCTTTGAATTTCATATGTCAAGGGGAGCATGAAGATAAGTTCTCTCAGTTTACAATCGTGCAGCTGCCAATGATTCCAAGAACCATACGTTCGTCTAAATTACTAAATTTTGTTTGGTTGAATCCGAAGTGAAAATTTAATTCATCTTCCAAACTAAGTCTACTAGTTAGCAACATTAGCTAACTAATGTAGCAAGTTAAATCCGCATACAAAATCTTTTCCTCTTTTCGCGGACTTGTAGTTCCGCAAATCGTAAAATTTACCTAATGAAAAACCGCATCAAAAGTAACTTGTTTGAATTTAAATTCATTTTTCTTGGGAATGGTAGATCATTAATTTTTTTTTTTTTAACAAAGGGTTTTAAACTTAATGCTACGTCGCACAACTTCTGACCCTACCCTCCCCCTCGTCACACTTCGTCACAAATTTGGTATTCCCTCCCTACCCCCCAAAATGCTACGTCATTTATGCATGGCCCCTAAATCACTGTCTGTTCGTGTTGTTGTTTCTTTGAAAATTCTTCGCGAATTCAGTTTGGGTATTGGCGCCTATTTTCGGCCAAATTAACATTCGACTATTCGGAAAACAGACTCTAGTATTTGTTGTTATTCGTTTTTGTTCGTGATGATTTAAAACGATCTAGGAAGCCATGAATATCAAAAATCAACAAAGCCAAGGTCAAAAACGCGAACAATATCCCTCGTTCTAACTTCACCTACAACAACAATCTGATGCACAGATTTGTTCTGACCATGAAAATTCCCGGAACGGAATGCTGAACCCTTTGAAGAGAAACTGTGAATTGCTGAATCCCAGCGATGAAAGGCGCCTTCCGTAGCCATCAGGAATGTGCCTTCCCAGTATCAATTATCATTGTATCAAATACGCCCTTTTGCCAGAACAACAATGTGAGCGCTGGCCACTTGCTAATTTATTAGATTTTCTCAGTCTATGCGGCTTGTATCACGCCGGGGCCCGTCAATGTTTTAATGAGATGCGGAGAATTCCAATAAATTGGTCCCTTTTTTTGCCTTCTGCAAAACCCGTACATACACATTGCGGGCATCCTCTTTCGGTTGCGGTTAAAGTAGGCCGAGATTCAGTGGTCTAGAGAGCAAACCCGGGGGCTTAACGACATGCGTCTTTAAGCTTCGGTCGGTCAGGAAGTTGACTACATAACTTTACGGTCATTGGTTCGGTTGAAGCAAGAGAGAAGGAAGACACGTTGCGGCGATCGGCATTCACTTGTCAACAATATGGATGGGTGGTGGATTTTGCGGTTAGGGGCCGTACACAAATGACGTAGCTTTTTTTCGGCGATTTTTGACCCCTCCCTCCCCCTTCGTAGCATTTGGTCACAAAATTCTAACCACCCCCTCGTAAATAACGTAGCATTTACCTACCCCCTCCCCCTCGTCTCATGCAAAGCGCCCAGGTGATGAAAAAAATTGGATATGTTTTTCATGACCTTTCAAAATGTTTGACGACTTTTATCAACATTTTCATTATAACAGCAAATCGCGTGCAAAATAAGCACATTTCATGACAAATATAGCGTTGATAGTTTTGCTTTGAATTTCATATGTCAAGGGGAGCATGAAGATAAGTTCTCTCAGTTTACAATCGTGCAGCTGCCAATGATTCCAAGAACCATACGTTCGTCTAAATTACTAAATTTTGTTTGGTTGAATCCGAAGTGAAAATTTAATTCATCTTCCAAACTAAGTCTACTAGTTAGCAACATTAGCTAACTAATGTAGCAAGTTAAATCCGCATACAAAATCTTTTCCTCTTTTCGCGGACTTGTAGTTCCGCAAATCGTAAAATTTACCTAATGAAAAACCGCATCAAAAGTAACTTGTTTGAATTTAAATTCATTTTTCTTGGGAATGGTAGATCATTAATTTTTTTTTTTTAACAAAGGGTTTTAAACTTAATGCTACGTCGCACAACTTCTGACCCTACCCTCCCCCTCGTCACACTTCGTCACAAATTTGGTATTCCCTCCCTACCCCCCAAAATGCTACGTCATTTATGCATGGCCCCTTACACGGCTGACTCTCCGATTAAACTATACGACAAAGCCACTCAAATGGTGCATGAAATCGGAATATCACTCAACTACAAAGGTGTAAAGCTGTGGTTAGCATGTATGCTGGAACTGTTGTCTACCGGATTTGATTTGAGGTTTGCTCAAATTACAGAGCGGAAAATCGACCGTGTTGGTATCGTATTGGCTGCATTTTAGATGAAAGCGGTGCAACACTCGTGATCCGGTAATCGATAGTCTTTACTTGAAAGGGGATATACAATTCTGGAGGCGATCACAGGAAATTGCAGGTTAAATAGCATTTGAATACAATAAATTTACACCTATACACAGTTTGAAAATAATGAATTTCTATTCTTAGAACCGTCAGCGATGTTGAACGTGTATTCGATTCTTTCAAATTGTTTCCGATCGAAGTAGGCATGTGATCCGATTTCAGGTATACATATAATAAGCATCAGGTTTGAAAAGCAAATCCATGAGTTGCTTCGTGTTTCGAACGAGGGGATTGTTTCGATACTTTGCAAATGGTGCACGTTGTTTCGTATATAATAGATCAGTCTGCTAGCGCATTATGGTATATGGCGAGTGACAAGAGTTGTTTTAATGAACTGACACAGTTTCAAAAACAAATCGCATTTTGCGCTCTACAATCGGAAAATAAAAAATGAGTTGGAAGGGTACACATGTGTCAATAAATCAGTGTAACTTCTCCGATTCCCTTTGTTTTCATATTGAATTGATGATCAGATTCTAGCTGAAATTCAACGCAACGAAAACAGTTTAACAAATGTTCTCCATGTTTCGATACATTTAATTAAATTCACATATTTTTTCCACATCCATAAGAATAGATTCGGATTAGCATTTATCTCGAAAAGTGTCATGCTTCTTGCAAAACAACATGGAAGTCGTGTCTGTAAAAACTTTTTCTTCGAAAGACATCAACTCAAACTCGAAGCATCTTAAACATAAAAAATGCAAACCATATGGATTGGAAAACAAATTTACTTGACAGACCGGGTTCGACAAGCCCCTTCTTTGCTAGATCCCAGTAGCAGCAGGTCGTTTAGCTAAAACTCAAACAAGTGCCGCAAATTTCCATGGCAATGCGTGAGAAGAAACACGCACTCGTGTACGCAGTAAGGAAACAGTGTATTGCAATTACGAAACACGTAGCATGGCGTGCGGAAGAAGGAATGTTGAAATGATGAATTTTCGCGCCTACTACGATTCTCGCAGTTCGGATCACGTGGAGAAGATGATGAAAAAAGTGTGATTCGCATGATACAGTAGCTACCTACCGTGAACAGAGTAGAATGTTAACGTCACATCCTCGCTTCGTTAGGAGAAGTAGAACACGTGAACCGAGAAGTCTCCCTAGCAACTGCATTAAACTAATTTTGCCGTTCCATTGACGTGCTGTACCGATGACGGCACAGACGGATTATGAAAATGGTACTAAAAGCGTAATAAATGGTTGCGTTTTGCACCCACCCCGGGTTCCACATTGAAGGTGGATTGCAGCAATACAAGTGTGAAAGTGACAGGTACCTACTACTGGAACGCAGCAGGCGATGAATTCGAGGAAGCATTGAAACGCCCTTCGGTATATTGATTGATTATGATGTTATGAGTAGACTATTGGCTTTGTTTTGAAGTACTATAGGGGAACGCGGGGCAAGTCCGACACCTTAAGCGCAATAATTTTTCTAAAATTCCACAAAGTTCCTAAAATTGTATATTCTGTGCATAATCCTTGTTTAGGTGGTTCTTAACAAAATATAATTTTTTCAGCGTTTCAAAAAATTGAATTCATTAAAAGTTATTGGTTGCCAAAAAATGGAGAAAAATGTCATTTTAAAAACGCTGCGGGTAAGACCGACACCCCAAAGGGGCAAGAGCGACCCCCTTTTGAACTTTCTTTTTGTCCAAATTTTTCCATTAAAAATGTATTGTGTATGTGTGATAAAGTGCAATTATGTGTATATGAGTATGTGTGATGCAAACGCATACTTTCTGTAGTTTCATCGCGTAGCAAAAGGAAGAGCATTCGAATGTGTGGTGTTATGAATAAATAATGTTTAACGCATGGTTTATATTATGGTACGGGTTTTCTCAAGTAATTCTTTCGAGCTTTATTGCCACTTTTATAGCCATTCTAACGAGGAAGAGCTGTTCTGCAAGCAGATTATATACGCTGTTACTAGGACTCATTCACTTAGAAGTGACGCACGCTTCGTAGTAAGCTATCCGGTTCGTGTTGTGATTTTTCGGAACACTGTTGATCAACAATCCGACGGTCAATGAAATTTTTTCATCAATATCATTTCAAAATCTCATATTAGATTATACTTTTCGTTTCTTTTTGTAATATTATTATGAATCACATTCAATTATTTTTTATTTTTTTGGTCGGCTTGAGACAATACTGATAAATAAATGCAAAAAACATAGTTTCCGTGTATTTCAATTATTAACATGACGTAATTATAGTATTAATTGAACACAACAAATATACCCAGTCGTTTGTATCGAATCAAAAACGAACCATCTAACCAATTATCTAAACACCGTGTCGGTCTTACCCCACCCAACAATTGTCGGTCTTACCCCAACAGCGCCCATTTTTGTCAAATGCTCAATTAACAGTATTGAAATACTCAAACTTATCTTCAATACATACAAATAACGGTATGGAGAGTAGAATAGAATGTGTGACAAAAAAACTGGTCATTTTCAAAGCTTTTGTGTTAATAAAACCTTAAAATGTATCAACTAAAAATAACATCCAAAAGCGCATCAACTTTGCTTTCGCTTGTTTTGTTTATTTTGTTGACGTTTATGAACACATATGGCATCGATATGCATCGAAATGCCAAAAATAATCGTACTAATAATATCCTGTCATTATTGTATGATTTAAAATTTGATGTCAGGGAAAAGTCGTGGGGTGTCGGGCTTACCCAGGGTGTCGGGCTTCCCCCCAGTTCCCCTAAATTCTATTTAATTTTCATTGATTTACTTTGCTTTGTTTTGCTTTGATCTGGATAATGTTTATTTGTTAAGGTGGGTGGGGATAATGTCTAATGGGATACGGTAGGTAATGTTCAGGTCATAACCGGGGTGTCGTGATTGTATTTAGGGCTAATCAATCAGACCTCAGCTCTTAAATACTGTCTTTTCTGTTTGATCTAGTCCAGAACGTGAGGCCTCGTCGTTTTCCTCCAGCAGCAATGATGAGCAAAAATTTTGCTTGTTGATACTCTTCATTGCCGACTCTTCTCAAGGCGGACACTTTAACCTTTTCTTTTTCCTTCTCATTTATTATAAACTACTTGCGACGCACAGAACCGCTAGTGCTCATACATTTTGTCGATTTAGAGTCTTGGGTAAAGTCTCTCGGTTAACATATAGCCATATTTTGACAAGTTTAGCTTGCATCTAGATAACTTGAAACTGTTCTAGACATTATGCCTATTATAGAAGAGGTTCAAAAGGATCAACACACGAGTGGACTTTTCCCTTACTCCATAAATTAAAAAAAAATATTACTAAATTCAGATTTTTTTAGTACTGTGCATCATCCCATTTCACAGTACATATTTCATTAACAAAAACTCAAATTACAAATTATATCTGGGAAGCAGCATCAAGGGGGTTAAGCATGTATGGCAAAATTGTTTTCCTCTTCACTGGATATTATAGTTGCAAGGAAATATTTTATCCCGTGGAATGCGCGTAAGTGTCTCTGGTTGTGGGTTTGCCCATACCCCTCTTCTTTCATTAAAAACAGCAATAATAAACAATTTGGAGCTACTAAAAGTCTGCTCGCATACACTGGGAAAACCTTGAGCTAATGGTGGCCTAAAATAACATCACATTACATCAGATAACTTGGAACTGTTCTAGATTAGTTCTATTTTTTGATAAAGGCGTAATATAAAAACATTCTCCAACAAAGTTTTTATTTTGACTTTTCCAATATGTATGTAGATGGCACTGTATAGCAATACATGATAAATATATTTGGCGATCATTCATAAGTTACTAAGAAGAAATATTTATCGCTTTATTTAACAAAATCTTTCGTTTTCACTATTTTGGTCCATAACCTGTGAAACGACGTTCAAGCGACAATACAAAAATCTGTGCAAGTAAGCTAAGGATTGTTATTTCCAGTCTAAGATAAACATATGACATAGCTTAGCAGTAGGTTTTTTGTGAGAAAATACAACATTGACGTTCCCGCACATAACATTGAGATCGATGGTGTGGCCACACATTCGAGTTTGACATGCGAGGATCTTCTGGAGGACTCCCTACTCCAGTCAGTGAAGATTTAGGATTGCAATAAATTTGATCCAACCATCACTACAGAATGGGATCCATTTCTATGTTCTATGTCTTTGTGGGATCTGCTCTGTCAAATTACACCTTCTTCGACCAGATTTTCCTCTCCGTCCGTCTTTTAGTATCGTGGGTCCTGAATTGCAATAAAAGATAGAAATTTTGGTTGAACCAAAAGCCATCCATTGTAGCAACAAGGCCCTGTGTGGCAAGTACGGAGGAAGTTATAGGATGCTTTAGGCAGTAGGAGTACTGAAAAGTGTAACTGCGCATATAGGAATAACTAGAACAAATTCCTGGCCAGTAACCAAAATATTTTTTTATCTCGATTTTAAGTTTCGGTATATTTTTTTTACATACCTGGAAGCCTACTGGATAACGTGCCAAAATAATTTTTGCATGGATGCAAAATGGTGATATTTTAAGGGGTTTTTAAATAATTTTCATTATATTTCCAGCAATATCGCTTTCTAGTGATGATGACTGAATTAAATAAGACAATATTATTGCAAACGTAGTTGAACACAACTATTTGTACAAGCTAAGCCTATAATTAACTGAAAATAGTGGTGTTACTGTGCATTGCACCAACTTTCAAAAATACGTTTTTGCCTTTCTCCTATGGAAAGGCTATGCAATCACTCTGAAAACCGGCTTTTTAACCGAGGTCCGGAGGGCTGAGTCCCTAATACCATTCGACTCAGTTCGTCGAGTTCGGCAAATATCTGTGTGTGTGTGTGCGCGTATGTATGTGTGTGTATGTATGTATGTATGTATATGACCAAAAATATGCACATCTTTTCCTCGGAGATGGCTGAAAAGGTATAACGTTCCCATAGGCTGCTATTGAATTTCATTTAATTCTGACTTCCGGTTCCGGAGTTACGGGGTAAAGAGTGCGGTCACGCATGAAATTCCCATATAAATCGGCATCAGCATGTTATCTAAAAGATGCAAAACTTCATAAAATGTGGCCTAAATTATTTAGATTTGTAGTTTCAGCTCATTGATGTCCAATCAAACTCACGTTGACCAATTTTGACACCTTCGGCGGAACCGCAAATTTCGGGAAAATGACAAAGTTCCTGAATTGAATTCACATCTGCTTCTTAGAAATGTCTGTCTCAATTTTCTCAAATTTAGTCTCAAATGAAAGCTACTGCATCCCAATTAACTGCTCTTAAATTCCATTGGAATCGGAGTTCTGGTTCCTGTGTTACGGGTTGAAGTATGAGGTCACATGCGAAATTCCCATATAAACCGGTATAATCATCCCGAGCAAACGAAAAGCCCATAATACCCCCATGCTCATGGGGTTTGTCATGGGTGTTTGAAATGGGTTCAACCCATGAAAACACCATCACCATGGTCCGGTAGATCCCATATAAAACACCATATGTTGGTGTATTTATGGGTTACTGAGACCATTTTATGGTGTTTTGATGGTTGTGAATTTTGGCATGGACCATGTTAAAGGTCTTTTCAAGGGGCTATGTGGTGTTTGAACCAATGAGTATTTGCTCGGGATTACATCTAAATGATGCAAAACTAATTGAAATGAATTTTACATTGTTTGAAATTGTTGGTCCTGATTACTTATTGCAATTCAAAGTCTCTATGACCACTTTGGGAATCATCGTAGCTTCTAGAAGAAATGGCCAAATTCTGAAATTAGAGTCACGCCTGTTTCTCATATATTGCTGAATCGATTCTCACAATCTTAGTCTTAAATGAAGGGTATAGTATTCACATTGATTGCTACCGATTGTCATTTTAACGAAGTATAGGTTCCGGAGTTATAAATAAAAGAATACGTTCACACCATAAATTTCCCAAATAAACCTTTTTGCCCTTCTCCTATAGAAAAAAATATGCAATCACTCTGACAATCGACTTTTCAATAGAGGTCCGGAGAGCCGTAACTCTTATACCATTCAACTCACTTCCTCGAGTTCTGCGAATGTGTGTGTGCGTATGTACATACGTATTTGGCTAACAATCGCACATCGGTTACTCAAGGTAGATAGTATTGCTAGGTTGTTACGTTTTCCCTTTAATCAATGTGAGTCGCTCAACACCAGTAGAAATGCTATCTCAAAGTCTCAATGTAATTGACCGACTAATCATCACTCACTTCTTCGCATCGGTGGGGGCCCCGTATTGTCACTGCCTACTGCATACACGAAGTCGATCGATTGGCTGATTCTGTCAAGTGACGATTGTTGGTCCTCACGGTTGCACTATCCTCATGAATGTTGCCGCAGCTGCATACAAAACGTCACCACGAGCAAGTGCACGTGTCGTGCGAAGATGTCTCGACGCAAGGCAGCACTGGTCTGTCGATCTGCTACGCAACACTCTCATGCACCATTGAGGATCACAAGGCGGTGTGTTGTCGCACTTGCACTTTGGTTCCGCGTCGTACTGCTGCACCGACGTTGACCTCCCCTGTCGATGGTTAGATTGGCACTTTCTCTCTCGATCACGGGTACACTTTGGGTCAGATGTGCCCTTCATCGACCATTCAATCAGGAGCTTGGAGACCGCTGGCACGATCTTAACCCCGTGCGCTGACGCTTCTCGGCTTCTACTTGACGATTTAGGGCTAAAAAGAAAAGGCCCTCTGATGAGGAGACGTGGAATGAATTTCCGATCATCAGATCCGTAATTGGCTAGTTTATTACCTGATGAAGGCCTTTTATTAGATTGCAGGATGATTTTCTGATTCTTCCCATCGAGAGAGAGAGACAAATACTAAAAGCGCAAAAGAGGGTTTTAGCTGAGACTGACACTTTGAGGTTGTGTTTTCTCACCTATTGTGCGACTTGCTGTTGGTTGCCAGTGTGCCGTCCCGTGTGTGTACCTGGTTCTATGCAACTGCAGTCATCATTTCGACATTCAAGGAAATTGATAATAACGGCCTATTAGCAGAGTAGTCTACTTGCATGTTATGCATATTACCTTGTCGAGAGTTCGTTGGCGAAGCGGCGAAATCTACTCCATGCGAGATGGATGTCGGGTGATGATGATGCCTTGTGGGATTAATCAATTAATATTTGTTCCTTGATCAATTTTTAGGGTAATTTATCTTTCCGAGGCTTTAAGGAGTGGATTAGGTAGTCTTAAGGATCACACTCATTAGCTTTATTTGCACTCACGTGGGAATTTTGGTACACAGCACTGAGACGAATATTGCAATGGCTTTGTTCCAACCACAATGATCAAGCTTTCTTGTCGGTCGTTAGCTGTTTCGGTCTCACCGGCTGGGTATGCACGAGAGCGAGATCGATCTATTTTCGACGAATTATATTCATCGATTCTATGTTTTGCGACTACGAGAGGAAGTGAAGATGTTGTGTTGCAGAGTTGATTGCGTTTATTCGGCACTCGAAGAAATAGTTGCTCCCTTTTTGTCGGCATAATTTCAAAAGTGTAACAAGGTTGCTTTTGAATTAAATTCTGATCCGACATCCTGTTTCGGAGTTGCTGGTTGACAAGTGCGATCATACAGTAAATTCCCATATAAACTGGTACTGCCATGATACCTAGAAGATGTAAAACTTATTAAAATGGTTGTTAAATTACTTAGATTCGCTGGCATGTAGTCACTTTGATCACCTAGAATGTCTTCATGCCCCGGAAATCTTGCCACTGTTCAGAGTTAATTTCACGCCTATTCCTCAGAGCATTTGGTTTTTATCGGGGTTTTCACAAAAGCCAATATTTTACCAATTCTCACTCGCGACGACGGACTATTATTCACTTTACTTGGGTACGTACGCACTGTCTTGATCGGGGTATTAATCACAACTGCCTTTGTCAGCTGATTTTCACACATTCCGTTTTCCACCGCTGACGGTTCTACCTACCCGTATATCATGATCGTTTGGTTGTATTGTGCGATCACTGTTTGGTGCACTCTCGCTCTGCGATTGCTCATTATGCTGATCGGTTAACATAGTGGATTCGTAGGGTGGTTCATCAATTTGGTTTGGAGTTTTTGGTGGTAGTTTTTTTACATTTAATTAGTTTTGATTGAGTATGGTTTATAATTAAAAGTTTAGATTTAATTCATTTTGGTTTAGATTAATTTAAATTTAGGCTTAGTTTTAGGTAGTTCTTTTTAATTTAAGATCACGCTTCAACAGTCACTATATTGTTTACACTACTTCAAGGTATTATTTGTTCAAATTTTGTATAATAAACAAATAAACTAACTATAATACGGTTTCCATTGAAAACCATCCGTTTTTTGTTGTTTTTCACATATAGGGGAACTGTGGGTAAGACGAACAGAGGGGGGGGGGCAGTGGCGGCGCGAGATGATTTGCCGCCAGGGGCAAAACATTAAATTTGCCGCCCCTTTTATAATGAATTTTCAAAAGAGTTCAATTTTTTACCATTTATTCGATTTTTTGAAAATTTTATATGAAACTGTCCCCTTAAAAGTTTATGCAAGCAAGTTTCTAATTTAGAGATCGTGGATTTGTATTTTATTTGACCAGACCTGCAACCTTTTCTGGATCACTTGAAAAGTACATTTTTTTTATTTTGCGGCACTTTGTAATTATTTATTATACTAATAACAAGGTCGCCGAATGGTGAATACTACCCAGTGTTCGCCAGCTTCCAGCTCGTGCCTCAGCTTTGTATGTAATTGCTTGTCAAACGTCCCTAGGTGAAAGGGCGGCCAAGTGTATCTATCATAATATCAAATTTGCCTTAACAAACTAGTCACCTTGTGACCGGATAATTCAAATCATATCTGAATGTATTTTAGATTTCCAGGTTACTCGATCTTGGACCGCCAGTTCCATAGACGCCCACCGCATGCGCATCTTCCTCAATTGTGCACAGCCAGCGAGAGCGGGGTTTGTCTCGAAATTGACGACTTCTTCCAGGTTCTCTGCTCTGTTGTCATAACTTTAATTGATATCTCTTTCGTCTTTCGGCACTACAAGCCCAGCTCACTGTAGTCTACCGTGTTTTATCAGCCTTTCAATGTCAGCATGGTTGTATACTTGGTACTGTCTGGGCTATTCTCCATTTTCTACTGTGCTGCCGAGTATTGAACGCAGAATTCTTCCCCAAACAAGCCGAGCAGTCGATACCCTGCTTCCTTCAACATCCATGGCCCTACAGAGCAACAAGGAGTATCGGTGATTTGAATAGAGCAAGTTTTGCGCGCATCCTCGGGACTCTAGCTGACTACGTGGGACTCTAGCTGACTACGTAAGCCATATTCGCAGCAGCAACATGCATTTTTCTTTCGCGGCTAACATCGTTATCATATGTCAGTAGTGTTCTAAGATATATAAATTGGTTTACCGTACCCCATCGTTTTCCACCTCAAACCCAACACGACTGCTACGTTCTCTGCCAGCTACCATGTACTTTGTCTTGTCCGCAAGTTGTTTTTCCTGAATATATCCAGAATTTGTCGCATTTGGTCCATCGTCGATCGTGCTTCTCGAAACCCGCTTTGATATTCATCAACAAAGGATTCAGCCAACAGACGCAGTCTCCTCAAAAGAACACGAGAGACTACCTTGTAGGCGGCATTGATGATCGTTATGTCTCGGAAGACATTATGTTCGAGTTTGTAGTCCTTCTTGAAGATAGGTCATATGAGGCCATTCAACCAATCCGAAGGTATTCTTTCTACCACGCAGATCATCCCGATCACGGAGTGGATTGCTTCTCACAGCCGGTCACTTTTTAGACTTTTAGAGGTTCACGAAAAAATTGGTTGGTCTTCAAGTTAGTTTTTCAACTTTGAATACCAACCAATTTTTTCGAAATTTCCTATTCTAAGCGTGTGCGAGAAAGAGAGGCAACACATAACTTTACATGAGAATATCTTTTTACTGCAAAATCGTATCAATTTGCAGTCTTCGGTAATGTTGATCCTTACAACTTAAGCTACATATCTGCAGATTTTGGGATGCACAAGTTGATGTTGTACTGAATTTATTGTTTCGATTGCCTATTTTTCATATATTTTCATCTACAAACTTGAAAATTCTTGTGAGTGAACTAGAGTTTTCGAAAAAAGCTCATATTTGACAAAAAGTTAAAATTGTCTAATACTCACACTACTACAAGGACATTCGGAAACTCATCTCCGTTGAATCTTTTGAGACTAATCAATAAGTATATAGTTTTGTTCGATCGCATCCGTCGTCGCGATTTCCTACCTTTTTAATTGTCAACAGCTGCGAAAATAATATAAATTCAAGCTTTTCCTCCGCACTTGACTTTTATCGTGATTAATGAAACTTGAACAATTACTAAAAAATGAAATAGAAATTTGTTGAGTAGAAAATGCCGCCCCCTGATTTCGCCGCTCGGGGCGGTTGCCCCATTCGCCCCCCCCCCTTAGAGCCGCCACGGGGGGGGGGGGTTAAGGCGGATACATGCTTATTTTAAGCATATAACATATAAAATCCATATGAATTTTATGCGTACCGTATCATTATGAATAATCGTGAGTTTTAAAACTCTCAGTAGGCCGCGAAAACTGTCAAATGTGCTAAATTTAAACAAACATTGAAAATCAGTAGTGCATCTGCATGCGGATGCAATTTTCAAGCTGCTTATTTTAAGGTTCACTGTGGATAAAAAGCAACTGTTTGTGAAAACTTTTTGGTTTTTCGATGATCTAGCTCTTAAGTTACATCTTTGGTGTTGAGACCAGGTAAGTTAGTCAGCGAGAGATTTAGTGCGAACGGTTAACAGATATTTGTACTGGTGGGGTAAGAGGGGTAGTGTCCATTGATTCGATTGTCTCATTCTTAGGAATGCCTCGCGTGTACAAACGAAAATCGAAACGTCAAATGTGGACTACCGTTCAGCTTGCGGAAGCCAGACACGCAGTAAAATGTGGAATGTCCGTTAATGCGACTGCGGCCAAATACGGAATCCCAAGAACCACGTTGATCAAACGGATTGCAACTCCTGAAATGCCGATGCGTATGGGACCGAAGGATACTGTTTTCACGACAGAGCAGGAACATGAACTAGTGCGGCATATTCTGAATCTTGAAAATTGTTTTTATGGTATCACACAAAAGGATGTGCTTAAACTAGCTTTCGAATTAGCTGAACGAAACTCGTTGACACATCCTTTCAACAAAACAAAACAAATGGCAGGACGTGACTGATTGGTTGGGTTTTTAAAACGAAACCCCGAAATAGCGCTTCGAAAGCCGGAAGCAACTTCTGCTGCTCGTGCATGCGGGTTCAACAAACCGGCAGTTAACGCGTTTTTTTTTATTTACATTCTTAAAGACAAGCAGTTTGGTCCAGCCCAAATATATAATGCGGATGAAACCGGGATTAGTACGGTTAGTTCAATAATTGATTCAAGGTCGTCTTTTTCATAATAGTGTGCTGTTTTCTAGGTTCCTCCAAAAAAAAACAAAAAATTATGGCTCGGAAAGGAAAAAAGCAAGTCGGACGTGACAACATTTGCCGCCATTCATGGTTTTCCCGCGAGCACGGATGATTGAAAAAGGGGCTCCTGCCGGGACAAAGTTCAGATGTAACTCATCGGGATACATGACGGTTGAAGTATTTCTAGATTGGTTCGATCATTCCCTTGAGTACGCTAAACCAACGCAGGTAACTCCAGTTTTGCTCATCGTGGACGGGCACAGCAGCCATACAAAGAACCTCGTATTTGTTGAAAAAGCTAAAGAAAATTTTGTAACAGTTCTTGTCTTGCCCCCACATTGTAGCAACAAAATGCAACCTTTGGACGTTGCGTTCATGGGGCCATTCAAACGCTGCTGAGGTTTTCATGCGTCAACATCCAGGCCGTGTAATTGGGATGTACGATGTAACTGATCTAATGGCAACAGCATTTATTTCAGCCGCTAATACGAGGCTGGCTATATCAGGCTTCAAAATATCCGGAATATGGCCTTGTAACCGAAACGTCTTTAACGATGAATCATTTGCGCCAGCGGAAGTAACAGCTCAGCCAAAAGTTGAGCTATTTGCAACACCTGCAATTACCATAGCGAACAATACAGTCGAAACACCCGGGGTTATCGAACAGCTACGTACACTGCAAACATCCTTTAAGAGCGAACTCGGATCTTCTGTCAGTGTGTCTCCGGAAAATATTTTACCAGTTCCAAAAATTAAGGGGCCAAGAGCTTCAAACCGAAAGCGAAAAAGCCAGATCGCGATCGAAATTACATCTGCGGCATATCGCAAGGAATTGGCAGAAGTTGATGCTGCTAAGGAAATTAAATTAATCAAAATTGTCGCCAAAAAAATCAAAGCCAGAAAAAGTTTCGGAGGACTCACTTTGCGATCAATGTGGATCTTTGTTTGCTAATTCAGTGGATGGATCTGGCTGGAGTAAATGCTTTAAATGCAGTGCTCGATTTCATGTAGTTTTCTATGGCGTAAAAACATATGTAATGCTTGCAACGAGTGAACTTGCGTGAATTTTTTTTTATTGAGTAATACTATTCATGAATTAAGATTTTCTTTGGTATGAACTATAATAAATAGACCATAGACCAATAGAGCCATGTCTTGGAAAAGGTAGTCGACTTCGCGGCACACCAAGCACTATCTGACTGTGTGCGATCGAGGAAGATAGTCTTATGACAGGAATGCAGGGAGCCTAGAGAATAGCGAGAAGATCGAGTAACCTCAAAAACTCATTCCAAGCTTTGCACAAAAAGTTATTGATTGACGTGATTGTAAAGGTCCCTCAATGATAACAATTATACCCTAAAATTGACCCCAACACATAGTGTTTCGCATGGAATTGAACATACATATTGAGAAGATCCATAATCCTTTTGAAAAAAACCGTTAGTAAATGTGAATCGTGATATTTCGTGGGCTGCTTATCATTTCCCTAACTTGTCCGTCTTACCCCCACCATATGTCCGTTTCACCCGCAGCCAGAAAAAATGTGCAGATTTTAAGACGTTTTCTATTTCATTGAAAAAGGGTACATAGTGATTTTTGTAAACTAATTCACCTGGACACTCGAAAAACAACATCTGAAACTATAACAAGGAGTACTACTTTTTGGAAAAATATGCTTTCTATGTATTATATTTTAGTATAACCTTAATATGTCCGTCTTACCCCCAGTTTCCCTAATTCGCGTATCTGCATATTTCTGCATGAAATGTTAAATTTTTCTCATAAAACATACTTAAACAAATCTATAGTAATCGATTTTGTCGTGGGGTATGATGGGGAACGGAAGTTATTCGTAATTTTGTGGCAAAAATATATATTTTTCGCGTAGAACAAATAATAACTTGTCAGATTCACGATCTAGTGTACTAAAATGTTAAGAGATTTTTTGCGTATTGTAGTATGGAAGAATGTTGTAGAACATTGCTTTTTGCTGTAAAAAACGTTTGATGTTTCAATTAGTTCAAGAAAAGGACACTTGGTGTCTTCAGAAAAATTTATTATGATGATATTTGCCAAAACTTTGCCGAAGATGCCGATCCTGAATATGAAATATTTGAAGAAATAAAATTCGGAATTCACTTTTAGGGCGATTAATCTATGATCTGTCAATGGCAAAAGCAGGGGCTACTTATGTGCAGAAACTTTCCCGAAGACATCACTAGCCTAAAATGCAACACTCGTGAGATATTGACTTTTAGCCAGCTTTTCCAGGATCTGGGCCACTGTGGGTCGACGCACTACTGGGAAAACTGAAATGATTTCGTTATAGGAACACATTCAACTTTCTTCACGTATGTAATTTATTGTAAGCTGTTCGTGTGGTATTATGGGTATCACTGGTACGTACCGTCCTGTATGGTTTGTTGACAGCTAGATGGACCGGCGAGCGCTCGCTTATCGTCCTCGACTCCGAAGTATCTCGATGGATGGTTCTTGGGCGTATGGTTCGATCTTGCAGCGGTGGGTAAGATGGCGGTCCCAGAAGACGTTCTGGGCGAGGTAGCCAACAGGCGCTTCCTTCGTTGGCGACGGACGAGACCGACTTTTGCCAGACCGAGAAGGGTTGTTCTCCTTGATGTTTAGGGCTTTTGCCCGAGAGTCTAAGACGAAGGTGACCTGAATCACCTAGGTCGATGCGTGTGCGTTGCGTCTCTGGGAGTTCGCAAACTACCTGGAATGCCACTTTATGGTAGGTAGTGAAAAAGGTCCTGTGGTGAAGTGAAGAATAATTCCTTAATTGGAGCGAAGTAGCTCGATGGTTTAATGAGGCACCAAGATGGTTTCTCAACGAAGTTACCTGAATGACTGGTGCACTTTCACTTCACCTTTATATTTTATAAAACTGTATTAAATCCTCAGACACGTCCTACGCACTCGTTCGTCTGTATTTAAGTAGACGATAGTGGATTTCAGATGGCGGTTCTTACCCAGTTCCCGAGGAATTTACCTGACGACCCTGTATTTGAGCTGTACTTTGAATCTGTTTTGTGTATATTTTGAGTATATCTTTAGCAACTTCAGTGCTTTGATGTTTTAATGTAAATAGCTACAAAAGTGTAGTTTGATTCCTGTAACGTTCGGTTACAGATGATTAATGCATGCGAACCCGTATGTGATGGTGATTCTCAACGTATTTTCATTTAAATGCTTACACAGGTTTTTCGAGTAAGTTTGTTCTAGCCTACATGTCTGTTCTCTGTGTTATGGTGGAGGACGAATATGATTTGCATCAACCTCATTTTGCCGAATAATGCTTAAAAGAAGAAATTGTCGAAATTTCCCAGGAAAATCTTGATCTGGCAGTCCATTTTCAGTTGTGGCGAAATTATCACTCCATACATCACATCTTGAATAGTAAACGGTTAGGTACACAAAAAAGAGTACAGTGCCTGTACTGCTGTGACTCTTGCCACCAGGGAGCACTACCGTACTGATCAAACGAAGTCGAAACGCAAATTCGATAATTAATTTAGATATATGTGTTGTGTCCTCCACGCACAAAAGTGGTTTTAGCCAATTTTCTTCCTAGTGGAGCAAAATTGGTTTTCACCTGAATTTTTCTGCTTTGGCAAAAATATAGCTAAGCTTCTTTTGTCGGTTCTCACGGTAAAGTCTGTCTTTACCAGGAGGCATGTTGGTGAACTTGAGTCATTCGTAGTTATGCTGCCAAATCTCGACCCCCACCAACAGTAGACAAAGGATGGGCCTGTAGGATATTAAGCCTGTTTCTAATGACCCTGCCACCTCTAGTTTTCCGATCTGTGTACTTCACATCCTTGCTCTTGAGTACTGTGGCTCTAAATTTTCATATCTTTCTCTACCCAGTAATCTCTAGCTGATTGAATTTCGTTAAAATATAAAAAAGAAATTGTGACTGCATATTAGTCGACATAAAGAACGAAAAAAATATAACTAAGTTTCGTACTGCCGCTCGAACCGTGTTAAAATGGTATGAGGCCAACAACGTGTATTTTGTACTCAATGATATGAATTCATCATCAAATAAAATCATCGTCAAGTGAAAGTGAGTTGAATTTTGATTGAATTGAATAAAGAAGTTGGTTCGATGAAGTTTGGAAAAGAAAAAGGGTTTAAAAGGTTTTTAATTTTCTGGAAAAAATAATCCAATAGGTGGCAAGGCAGGTGACAACTCGCATCCTATACAGAACTCCTATTCCTTACCTCCCCTCGCATATCGAACAAATAAAAAAGACTTCCTGGTCTATTTCTCAGTTTTTATGCCACACATAGTTTGATAAGTGTTACTGTATAACATAAACTCAATTTATATTTAAGGTGCATCGCAAATTAAAAAGAATGTTATGGAAACTATACACAAAATTGGGATTTAAAGATCCTTTGGCAATAGATTCTGACAAAGCCATAAGCCAAAATAAAACCTGTGAAGAAAGCATCTTAAAAATAGGTATTGAACTAACCTTACTTATCTATCCCAAACGGATCCTCAGCTGCATTAATAATGTAATACTCGACGGGAAAGACACACGTGAATCAACAAACAACTCGCTTCTAAATACAACGAAATCGGACAACTTTAAACGTGTATTGCACATAGGGCAGCCACAGTCTCTGCATAGGGTCAGCCACAGTGGTCGCGGTGGAAATGTTCCTCCTAAAAAGCAAAAAAAAAACATGGCTTCAATTCAATTGCTAGCGGTGATTCAATGATGCTGGCACTGTTCTTTTAATAACCTAGCCACTGTCTCTAGTTCTTGATGTTTGTTTTATTTTCAATCCTACTATTTTCTTGTAATACCCAATCTATAATATATTCGACCCTTATTATTTTCAGCTATTCATAACAAACCGCCCCACAATTACAATTCCATCAAGCTCTCGCTATCAAACTTGATGCCAGCCGCACAACTTGGCACACAATGCAAGCGAGCAATCATGACAACCGGTCGGTCGGTCTCTGCGGTTGGTTATGCTCTGGAATCCGCAAGTAGGTATCCGACCACCAAAGATTGCTCCAAACAACCACCATTCCTCTGTCCCCGGGTCGACTTGGGGTTCAGCATCGGGTTGCTGCAATCGTACCGCGCGGTTGGATGCACTCAAACGGGATAGGACAATATCCTTTGGCAGTGGAAGTTAGATGCATACGTACCTACTTGTTTATTTGCCCCCGTTCTCGGAGGACCTGTTTGGACCTGGTGGTCTTCGGTTTCTTCGGCTTTCAACAGGAATCCCAGATGTATATAAATATGTACCTCCTTCCTATAGCTAGCGTAGCGTAGCAAGCAAATAAAATGAAGGTAGCAGTCGCGTTGGTATCATACTTGTGTTTGCGGTTACTTTACCGGGATGAACTCTACGAAACGGAAAGATAGAGAGATTCAGATTTGATTCAGGACCTGCTACCCAGAGAGGTGTTTGCTTCAGACTGATTTTGGTTTCATGTGTGTGTACATATGTGGGTATCTCTGCATACATTAGTACTGTGCAAAGTTACACACTGCCTCTGCAGGTGGTTCGTCCATAGAATACGTGAATCACCAGCGAAAGAATACCCATTTGTAATTTAACGTTTTAGATATGGTTTAAAAAAAATTGCAGACGGGGTTATTATGTCACAATTTTCAAACCTAATTTTAAGAAGACCCCCGCGTTAAATTTCATTTTCTTCAAGCTACGCTTGGTTATCTTCACTCTCGGATGGTTTGTTAACTATCCTGGCATGAACCTATCGTAAGCACTCGCATCAGCATCATCAACAGCTGAAATGTTTTCGAAGATGCAGTTTGATTTTGGGAAGAGATTGTTTGAGAAAAGCGGCTAAAGTTAGTTTTGCTATTTGAGCACGGCAACGTTTGGCTACGGTGATAAATTAGTTTACAAGTTTACGCTTACCAGAACTAGAACATGGCACAAAGGCCATTCACCTTTAAAGTGAATTTAAGGTGACTGAGAGGACCAGTCTATGCAAGGTTGGGTTTCGAACACATTGGATTGGTTGGTTTTTTAGACATTGTCACACATTTAAATAGTTGAAGTAGCGTAATTATACAGACCTTGTCCTTCAAAATTTAAACCCAATTTCTAGAAAATATTCGTTGAACAGTTGGAGCGGTATCCTGAAAATTCTCTGAAATGAATGACGAGCAGGTCTCACCCATATTCATATTCATAACAAGTAGCTACCTGAATTTGTTGTTCTTAAAAAAACGGACGCCAAGATGACAAAACTGTTCCCATTCTATCGGTTATGAAAGAGGGCCTAAAACGAGCGAATTGCCTCGACGGTTTACACGAATCCATTGTCCAAACAGTGCAATAACATGCTTTCCCAAAATTTGTAAAGCCAACAACGGGGAAGATGATGTTATTCCACAAATGGGTCACCATATTTCAGCAGACCGCTTGGCTTGTTAGTTCCGTTCCGTGGCAGCTAAAACGTGTCGAGAATTTATTGTTTATGGAGATAGTTGTTTCATCCTCACCTTTTCTCTCCGACAAGTCAGTCAGCCAGTTCATAAAACCCAGTAGCTACCCGTAGTGTTGCAGCTGGAGAAAGAAATTGCCGTCCTCCGAGTTTCCCAGCCGAACACACTGACACACCGTCTGTTGTCGCCTGTTCTAGATCTATGCTAGATGCTAATCTTGTTGGTGTCCCTGTTCCTGTCGGCTGTCGCCGCTGACGGGATGACAAAGTTGTTCCCATTTTTTTCTGTTTTTTGTTTTGTTTTCATCCGTGTATGCGCGGATGGAGGTAAACTGGGATGCTGTTCTTCGTGATGGCTTAAGCGCATGAAACTAATATGTTTGGGACTTTGGCCCTTATTATTTTAAGGGGGTTATTTGTTCAAATATGCAATTGATTACATCGAATAGAGGAGAGCAAGCTGATTTACATCTGTTTGAATGAATAATTAATACAATGCATCAAAACCACCTTCAAATAATACATGAAAACATGAAATGATAGTACCTTTTCCAGAAAGTTCTTCAGTTGGAACTAACGCAGCTCAACCGGTCAAACGGTATGCAACGTTTCGTTTGTGAACAGCAACCTAAAAGGTAGTATTTTTCACTTGTAGTACGGTACAGATTAGATTCATTTTTCTTTTGTTGCATGGAACCATAGCATTGGCTTATTTTTGGTTGTTCTAGTAACGAGGAGACTTCTTCGAAAAGTACATAGGATGGTTCCCGTACCAGCGCACTGTGGTGAATTCGTACTGAGAGCATCCCCTATCCTCCTCAAACATACGTATTGCACTGTCACAGCAAGCGTTGCATATTTCAAGCCAAATTTCCACACGTGTTGTTTGTATGTTTGTTGACAAGCCAGAACAAGTTTAAAGGGAAAATCGGGCCATGAACACGATTCCTGTTTGTAGGTATATGAAAAAGTAAACTTATAGTTTAAAAACATTACAAGCATTCTGAGTGGGGAAGAGTGACGTCTTGAAATATGGAACAAAACTGTCACTTTTGTATATAAACCGGCAAACGATACAGTTATGTTGCAACCTTCGTACATCACATCTCTGTCAGTCATTTGAAGACATCCTTTGCGAGAGGGAAAAACAACTTTTTCGCGGATTTTATTTTACTTTTTAAAATAAAAGTAAACAGTGTTAAACTACTATCAGAAAGGACAGACTATTGCGTGTAACTCAGCATAATTGGAAACACTTATTTTCACAGTATGTAATAACAGAACAACAACAGTCACCAAGAATTGCATTGGGCATCAAGCTTTCAAAATTAATCCAACGAAAAAACCTACCTTACGAATGACTCCTGTTCTGATATAGTTAGCGATACCGGCTCTACTTTCACCATCTAGCTCGGCTTTCACATTCTCTTTCCGACCTGGCGAACTAACGTGACAGTGATACCTGTTGCTATGGCAATTTTTCATACGTTTATTGCGAATGAGTGAATTCTGGATGGGTTGCTTGGATCCTTTTGCTCTGCACATCGTTGGGTACAGTGACGGACGAATTGATAAAACCCCCTGTAGTAAGATTCGCTTTTTCATTTTTGTCTATAATTAAATATCGAGTCAATTGTTAATAAAATAAATTATTATTTGAAAAATAAGTGCTTTGTACTCATTAACCACTTTTACATTAAATTTTGCTGAAGATATAATTGAAATTTGAGCTTAGCAAAAAAAGAAAAAAGTCCAACACACTGCAATACGGTGGCAAATGAATTGTATTAAATAATGAACCTGTCTAAAGATTTTATCATTAATCTTCGGCCATTGTTCTTATTACTTCATGGATTCCTTTCGACATTGTCTGAACCAAAGTGCAACAAATTTCCAATGGGATATCGTATCATGCTCTCAGTATCTCTCTGCACAATTTTTCTTTATTTCATAGAATCAACTAACGTTTCGACAATCTGCCACAAGTGTTTAACCGGAACTAGACACGGATAGTGAATTGGTATTTTATTTCATATGAACTTAAAACAGCTTTGATCACTGTGTGATTTCCGGCGCGCTGAAATGTCTCGAAGTATTCGAGCACAGAAGAGACCCACTGGGTATCTGTTACCATGTCGTAAGAGGTGACTAACAACAGGAGGTGTCCCTGAATTAAAGTCTCGCTTCCTGCCGTATATTGAGTTTGACTAAAAGGACTTAAAAGTTTAACCACGGTCGGAGTATTATGGGTTTCGCCCTAGGGGCAGATCACTTGTGATGCATTTTTAGAAATCAGCTAAATTAAATGAATTTCTTTCCATCGAAATAGAAATTCGTAATGCATTTTGTGTTGCGTGCAATGTATTTTGCGTTGCGTGTAAGACTTCAAAACCCTGCAAAAAACAGCCCTACATTCAACAAAACATCGAACAAAGTGGATCAGCGTAGGAGGATTGTTAAGTAATCTTTTCTGTGAGGGAGTGCACAGTTGATGCAGAAATGGAAATTAAATGCATTTTTGCTAAGTTGATGCAAATTTGTTATACATTCCTAGAGTGATCTGCCTCTAGGTTTCGCCCTTCTGTGATTAGTGAATCTCTATCGAAATAGTTGCCATCACCTTATTGCCAGGGTGTTATAAAATTGGCGCGATCGCGGGAGTAGGTGTGTGTGGATGATCGCGAAGGGCTTAACCGTTCGTATGCTAATGTGTTTTTCGCGCGTATGTGTGTGTGACTTCACGTGTACACATCCGATTTTGTAACAGTATGTTTTCTTGGATGGTCGCGCGGACCCCCATTCTGATATTTAGTTTTCGGTCTCTGGATCACATTCTGACAGGCAGTGAGTTATCTCATATCACTAGAGTTCCCGGTCATGTCGTCATGGAACGTGTTGTCTAGTAAATATGCGAGCTATTTTTGCCTTATTTTTTGAAGTAGAATACTTCTAACTTTTCACTATATGGGTCCCGCTTCAAAAATTTCGGCCGGAATTTTACCCGAGTTTTTGAACGTGAATATCTGCCGTTGCACTGAATGAAAAGATAAGATGTTTGAGCTATCTCATTGGAAATATGTACAACAATTTTTTGTCTAATTCCGAAATATGTACAATTACTAGAAATAGTGGAAATAGTGTATTTTGTGAAAGCAGTAATTATCTACTTCATAATTGGCCCGTACAATTCTGCCAAGCAGCTAGCGCTGCTGGGACTGCCTCTTTGTCATCCAATGAAATGCGGCACACATATAAAAGCAGAACACATGAAAAATCGTCAGTTTGCTTTCTGACCTCGTATTAAGCAAACGTTGTATACTAGATCAAACTCTTCGGGGCAATATGCGTATTCCATGACTGCCGCGAGTAATCATTCCAATGTTGCACAGGCGCGCCAGTGTCATGCATACAAAGATCACATACCACAGAAAAGAAGGACACTCTTTTTTTGCACTGGAGATAGGGTGGTTAGGAGTGAGAGACCCCGCACTCTTGCTCTTTAAATTATGTGTGGCGTGTTCAGATAAATTCACCACGGCCCGCACTCCAAAGTGAACTACGTTGTCTAGACTTATCCAGCTGGGTTGGTATTGTGCCGCTTTGATGTTTAAATTAGGAGGCAAACAAATCTTTCACACGGCGAATTTGGGGCAAACAAACCGCTTCTAGGGGGACTGAGGGGAGAGCGGTAGTATAAAAATCCGAGATCTCAGTGTGCGTATTTTAAACATCAGATATCTCAATACACTGGAGTACACATTGGAGTGCGCTTTTTGGTTCGTTTTCCGCCTGCAAGCAATAAGGGGTCATCACTAAGTAATGGCATTACTGTAATTGTATGGGAATTCCGTCATTACTCATCTTACGTGATCATTAAACGTGACATTACTAGCGCCTCCCCAAACAACCAGAAATCGCATAAAGTTGCATGGATTACATCGTACAAAGAACGGTTTAAAATCACTGTCGTATATCTGTATGGGCCGCGTATATATTTTTTCGCATATAATGATATTACATGAACTTATTGCGATTAATATTGCAGAATCACATAACCATGCAGATGAATTCTTGTTATGTATGCTGAAACTCGTCAGAATTCCTCAAACTGATCAATATACGTGAAATTCATCAATTTCCTTTATCACACTGTATTGTGTAGGTAATACGTCGTACAAACTGATAGTTTATAACGATAAAAGTAATCGTTCGAAGTCACATTTTATGTTGCATCATTGTAGCAATGTGTAAATAAATTCAACCATTCCGAAAGTTGTCACATTTGTAGGATATAGTGAGACATGTAAAATAATGTGTGATTATTTAAATAAAAAACGAATTATAAAAGCTCGAAAAAGTGGGACATATAGCCGGTTATTGCAGCGATATAGAAAAAAATGGAAGGCTGTGAATAATGATACAGTACCAATTGAAATCCCCGAACCTAATGGAAAGCAGAGTACAAAGCTTTTCACTGAAAATAAGCACGAAAAGTTACTCAAAGTATCTACGAACATTGAATTACCAGCCATTGCTAATGAAAATCGGGTTGTAATTCAAAATAACTGTAAGAATACTTATTTAAATTCAATATTGCAAGTTTATTTATAAGGCAAACATTTGCAGCTGACAGGACAAATCTTATTGCTGACATTCGGAACTGGTCCACGGAGTTCCACATCACTCAAACCGCAGTGAAATCTATTGTAGGAATCCTCAACTCCCACTTGAATTTGAATCTGCCGAGTGATGCTCGTACTATTATGAGGACCCCTAGAAACATACGCATAGTAGAAATGTCGGGAAATGGACGATATTGGCACCAGGGATTTGAAAACTGCTTAAATAAAGCATTGGAACAGCTTGACCGACCTTTGTCAATATCATTGACTATTAATATTGACGGCTTACCAGTTCACAAAAGTAGTACTAAAAACTTTTGGCCAATTCTCTGCAAGGTACACGAGTTTCCTATAATTCCCCCTATGGCCATAGGAATATATTATGGAACCAGCAAACCCAAAAGTGCTTCTGAATTTCTAAATCCATTTATAGATGAGCTACTACCTATTTTAGAGCATGGGTTGGTGGTTAATGGTAATCATGTTGCAGTCAGAATACGTTGTTTTATTTGTGACTCTCCTGCTCGATCCTTCATCAAAGGTGTGATAAATTTTAACGGTAAGCATGGTTGTCTAAAATGCACAACAAAAGGTATATGGGTCATTCCATGCGAAGTGATCAAGGCACGTGTAATCGACCTCCACGGATTTGAACAAAATTTAGAGGAATTGTTCATCTAGGGCCAATATATAAAAACCCAAATTTTTGTGACAATTGAACCACCCCTCGGGTCATGGGAGCACCCCCCGTTTTGGCAAATTGTCAAAACCCTTGATTTTCTTTTGATCATATCTCTGGTTCTATTTACTCTAGAATCAAACCACAGGATGGCTTTTGAAGAAAATTGTTCAAGGAGTCTATAAAAAATATTATTTTTTGCCGACAGTGTTGCCAAGTATGCAATTTTATCAGTTAAATATTAAAAGTTAATTTTTCTCAAAATACGTATATTTTAATTTTGAAAATTTTAATGCCATCGCGTTCCTCAGACATTTTTACATAAAAAACACTTATCATCTCAATATAATATGAGCGCATCCTGAGATACACTGTTTTGAAGAGAAAAAACCGCAATTTCCCATACAAAATCGCAAGCGCACAACACTAAAAAACCAACTTGAGTATTCTGAGTTCAAACATAATTTTTCGTGAAGTAGACGAGAAATGATGAAAAACTACGTATTTGGTTTGCTTCTAGCAGATCAGGGTCGATTTTTATGACAGTTTGAAGATTTTCTCAATTTTGGCCAATAAAAATGGATTTTTATATGAGAAAATCGGAGTTTTTCCCTTCAAAACGGTATATCTCAGGATGCGCTCATATTATATTGGGATGATAAGTGTTTTTTATGTAAAAATGTCTGAGGAACGCGATGGCATTAAAATTTTCAAAATTAAAATATACGTATTTTGAGAAAAATTAACTTTTAATATTTAACTGATAAAATTGCATACTTGGCAACACTGTCGGCAAAAAATAATATTTTTTATAGTCTCCTTGAACAATTTTCTTCAAAAGCCATCTTGTGGTTTGATTCTAGATTAAATAGAACCGGAGATATGATCAAAAGAAAATCAAGGGTTTTGGCAATTTGCCAAAACGGGGGGTGCTCCCATGACCCGAGGGGTGGTTCAATTGACACAAAAATTTGGGTTTTTATATATTGGCCCTAGATGAACAATTCCTCCAAATTTTGTTCAAATCCGTGAAGGTCGATTTCAAGTTTGCATCTTTTTTTGATCACTTCGCGTGGAATGACCCATATATAGTCATACCGCTAGTACAGTGGTATATCCGCAAACTAACGCTCCACCTCGGACTAATGAGAAGTTTCGGAACAGAGAATATCCCGAGCATCAACGCATTGATACATCATTAATTCGTTTGCCAATAAATATGATTGAAGATGTTATAGTTTCCGATGCCCTCCATTTGTTGGAACTGGGAGTAATGCGAAGGTTATTCAATGGATGGCGGACAGGATCAATGACAAAACGCGCTAAGTGGAGTACAACAGAAAAAGCTGAAATTTCTCAATTTCTTGAAAAAATACGGTTTCCTAAAGAAATTCATCGTCGAATGCGACCGATCGAACTAGCATCCCTTTGGAAAGGCTTAGAATACCGTAATTTTCTAAATTATGTTGGTTTAGTAATACTTAAAGATTATTTAACTGAAAAGTATTATCAACATTTTCTCGTTTTGTTTTGCGCGGTTAGAATTTGTTCGTCTGAAACGTACAAACATTTTTTACAAGTTGCCAAGGACTTGTTCATCGAATTCATAAATAGTTATAAACATCTTTATGGTTTGGAATTCCTTACAAGTAATGTGCATAATTTGTGTCATGTAGTTGATGAAGTAAGTAGGTTTGGATCTCTATATACTCTATCCGCCTATCCGTTCGAGAACTATCTTCATTCAATCAAGAGAATGCTTCATGCAGGACCACTACCTCTTAATCAAATTGCCAATCGTTTAACGGAACTCACCAATAGTGCAACCTCGATAATTTTTAGTGACACTTGCCAGACAAACACAAGAACTGTTCACGCGGTAGAGAAAACAGAATCCAAAATAACAATAACCCTAACAGATTTCATTTTGAGTACAAACTTTGAAGATAAATGGGTTCTAATGAAAGATTTGTCGATAGTTTGTTTAGAGAACGCTGTGAACGATAGCTTGGATTGGAAGTTAAAAGGTCGTTCAATATTAAATAAGTTTGACTTCTTCGATAAGCCGTTTAAATCATCGTATATTCATATATTTTCAGCAAGTAGAGGAAAATGCAATTTGTCAAAAGAAAAACTATACGACATAAGCTGCATAATGTGCAAACTAGTTGCTATTGAACGAAAAAGAGAAATTGTATTCATTCCTCTTATCCACACACTTGGATAGAAACCTTTGCAATGCCTTTAATCAACTCAATTCGATATTCATTTATACATATACATTTATTTTTTTATAATTCAATTCAGTGAATAGTTAAACCAGCAAAATGTAACGTTTTATATAATAAATATTGTTGAAAATACTTAAGAATCTAGTCTTGAATCCGAATCAGCATCTGAGTCATCCTGGTTAGAATCGCTGGTAATATTATCAATCGTTTCATCATTATCAATTGGAACTGTATCTGCCTCGCCTTTCTTGGCCTTTGTACGGCGACACGTAGACTTTCGTAGCTTCTTACTGGACGACCTTGCTTTCGAGTAACGGAAAAGACGATTCTTGCAGAATGACTCCAATTTTATATTCGTATACGTTGGGTCACCAACGCTCACCATCGTGAGAAGCAGTTGCAGAACATTGGCAAATTCACGAAATCCTCGTTTTGACTTGTTTCCTCTGTTAATACCAGTCCAAGTAAAACCATTCCAGAATATTCGTGTAAATAGACAGTCAACAATCAAGTAGCATGCAGAGTCACCCTTTCCGTAGTAAGCAGCCGGTGGAATAATTTTTGTGAAATATTTGATCTGAAACGTGGATCGGAATTTTAGATTTAGAGTTCAAACGATAGCGATATAAAATATAATTAAATTTGGTTTCACTAAAAAATTTCGCCCTGGGGAGAAATTTTGGTGTTTACCCCATTTTTTCTCCTTAGGGGGAAAAATAGCATAGTAAAATTATAGAGCAAAATTCTACACTATAATCAGTATAGATTTATTATATAATACTTACGTAATCATTGAATACTTGCTTACTAGCCAACATCTTGTTGAAATTAATCAAGTCCTCTTCGTCGTTTATAAGTATATGCTCCTCAGCTGCCGTTCCTTCTTGTGCTGCAGACTGATCTCTTCTGTCCATATCAAGGCTTGATTTCCGTCGTGTACTCACCAGCCCCATTCCAAAAATACCCATATTGATGGGATTATAGAGGATTTTGCGTAATCGGAAGTCGCCATCTTCAATTTCAAAACGACACCAAACATCGATTTCCGTCGTGTACTCCTCAACCGCATTCCGAAAATACCCATATTGAAGGGGTTGTTGACGATTTTACGTAACCGGAAGTCGCCATCTTGAATTTCAAAACGACACCAAACATCGATTTCCGTCGTGTACTCATCAACCCCATTCCAAAAATACCCATATTGATGGGATTATAGAGGATTTTACGTAACCGGAAGTCGCCATCTTTAATTTCAAAACGACACCAAACTTCGATTTCCGTCGTGTACTCATCAACCGCATTCCAAAAATACCCATATTGATGGGATTATAGAGGATTTAGCGTAACCGGAAGTCGCCATCTTGAATTTCAAAACGACACCAAACATCGATTTCCGTCGTGTACTCATCAACCCCATTCCAAAAATACCCATATTGATGGGATTATAGAGGATTTTACGTAACCGGAAGTCGCCATCTTCAATTTCAAAACGACACCAAACTTCGATTTCCGTCGTCTACTCATCAACCGCATTCCAAAAATACCCATATTGATGGGATTATAAAGGATTTAGCGTAACCGGAAGTCGCCATCTTGAA
Organism: Topomyia yanbarensis; assembly: GCF_030247195.1. Classification (NCBI taxonomy): domain Eukaryota; kingdom Metazoa; phylum Arthropoda; class Insecta; order Diptera; family Culicidae; genus Topomyia; species Topomyia yanbarensis. Next base: position 455,169,319 of record NC_080671.1, read on the forward strand.
TTTCAAAACGACACCAAACATCGATTTCCGTCGTGTACTCATCAACCGCATTCCAAAAATACCCATATTGATGGGATTATAGAGGATTTTGCGTAACCGGAAGTCGCCATCTTGAATTTCAAAACGACACCAAACATCGATTTCCGTCGTGTACTCATCAACCCCATTCCAAAAATACCCATATTGATGGGATTATAGAGGATTTTACGTAACCGGAAGTCGCCATCTTCAATTTCAAAACGACACCAAACTTCGATTTCCGTCGTCTACTCATCAACCGCATTCCAAAAATACCCATATTGATGGGATTATAAAGGATTTAGCGTAACCGGAAGTCGCCATCTTGAATTTCAAAACGACACCAAACATCGATTTCCGTCGTGTACTCATCAACCGCATTCCAAAAATACCCATATTGATGGGATTATAAAGGATTTAGCGTAACCGGAAGTCGCCATCTTGAATTTCAAAACGACACCAAACATCGATTTCCGTCGTGTACTCATCAACCGCATTCCAAAAATACCCATATTGATGGGATTATAGAGGATTTTGCGTAACCGGAAGTCGCCATCTTGAATTTCAAAACGACACCAAACATCGATTTCCGTCGTGTACTCATCAACCCCATTCCAAAAATACCCATATTGATGGGATTATAGAGGATTTTACGTAACCGGAAGTCGCCATCTTCAATTTCAAAACGACACCAAACTTCGATTTCCGTCGTCTACTCATCAACCGCATTCCAAAAATACCCATATTGATGGGATTATAAAGGATTTAGCGTAACCGGAAGTCGCCATCTTGAATTTCAAAACGACACCAAACATCGATTTCCGTCGTGTACTCATCAACCGCATTCCAAAAATACCCATATTGATGGGATTATAGAGGATTTTGCGTAACCGGAAGTCGCCATCTTGAATTTCAAAACGACACCAAACATCGATTTCCGTCGTGTACTCATCAACCGCATTCCAAAAATACCCATATTGATGGGATTATAGAGGATTTAGCGTAACCGGAAGTCGCCATCTTGAATTTCAAAACGACACCAAACATCGATTTCCGTCGTGTACTCATCAACCCCATTCCAAAAATACCCATATTGATGGGATTATAGAGGATTTTACGTAACCGGAAGTCGCCATCTTCAATTTCAAAACGACACTAAACTTCGATTTCCGTCGTCTACTCATCAACCGCATTCCAAAAATACCCATATTGATGGGATTATAAAGGATTTAGCGTAACCGGAAGTCGCCATCTTGAATTTCAAAACGACACCAAACATCGATTTCCGTCGTGTACTCATCAACCGCATTCCAAAAATACCCATATTGATGGGATTATAGAGGATTTTGCGTAATCGGAAGTCGCCATCTTCAATTTCAAAACGACACCAAACATCGATTTCCGTCGTGTACTCCTCAACCGCATTCCGAAAATACCCATATTGAAGGGGTTGTTGACGATTTTACGTAACCGGAAGTCGCCATCTTGAATTTCAAAACGACACCAAACATCGATTTCCGTCGTGTACTCATCAACCCCATTCCAAAAATACCCATATTGATGGGATTATAGAGGATTTTACGTAACCGGAAGTCGCCATCTTCAATTTCAAAACGACACCAAACTTCGATTTCCGTCGTGTACTCATCAACCCCATTCCAAAAATACCCATATTGATGGGATTATAGAAGATTTAGCGTAACCAGAAGTCGCCATCTTGAATTTAAAAACGACACCAAACATCGATTTCCGTCGTGTACTCATCAACCCCATTCCAAAAATACCCATATTGATGGGATTATAGAGGATTTTACGTAACCGGAAGTCGCCATCTTTAATTTCAAAACGACACCAAACTTCGATTTCCGTCGTGTACTCATCAACCGCATTCCAAAAATACCCATATTGATGGGATTATAGAGGATTTAGCGTAACCGGAAGTCGCCATCTTGAATTTCAAAACGACACCAAACATCGATTTCCGTCGTGTACTCATCAACCCCATTCCAAAAATACCCATATTGATGGGATTATAGAGGATTTTACGTAACCGGAAGTCGCCATCTTGAATTTCAAAACGACACCAAACATCGATTTCCGTCGTGTACTCATCAACCGCATTCCAAAAATACCCATATTGATGGGATTATAAAGGATTTAGCGTAACCGGAAGTCGCCATCTTGAATTTCAAAACGACACCAAACATCGATTTCCGTCGTGTACTCATCAACCGCATTCCAAAAATACCCATATTGATGGGATTATAGAGGATTTAGCGTAACCGGAAGTCGCCATCTTGAATTTCAAAACGACACCAAACATCGATTTCCGTCGTGTACTCATCAACCCCATTCCAAAAATACCCATATTGATGGGATTATAGAGGATTTTACGTAACCGGAAGTCGCCATCTTCAATTTCAAAACGACACCAAACTTCGATTTCCGTCGTCTACTCATCAACCGCATTCCAAAAATACCCATATTGATGGGATTATAAAGGATTTAGCGTAACCGGAAGTCGCCATCTTGAATTTCAAAACGACACCAAACATCGATTTCCGTCGTGTACTCATCAACCGCATTCCAAAAATACCCATATTGATGGGATTATAGAGGATTTTGCGTAACCGGAAGTCGCCATCTTGAATTTCAAAACGACACCAAACATCGATTTCCGTCGTGTACTCATCAACCGCATTCCAAAAATACCCATATTGATGGGATTATAGAGGATTTAGCGTAACCGGAAGTCGCCATCTTGAATTTCAAAACGACACCAAACATCGATTTCCGTCGTGTACTCATCAACCCCATTCCAAAAATACCCATATTGATGGGATTATAGAGGATTTTACGTAACCGGAAGTCGCCATCTTCAATTTCAAAACGACACCAAACTTCGATTTCCGTCGTCTACTCATCAACCGCATTCCAAAAATACCCATATTGATGGGATTATAAAGGATTTAGCGTAACCGGAAGTCGCCATCTTGAATTTCAAAACGACACCAAACATCGATTTCCGTCGTGTACTCATCAACCGCATTCCAAAAATACCCATATTGATGGGATTATAGAGGATTTTGCGTAATCGGAAGTCGCCATCTTCAATTTCAAAACGACACCAAACATCGATTTCCGTCGTGTACTCCTCAACCGCATTCCGAAAATACCCATATTGAAGGGGTTGTTGACGATTTTACGTAACCGGAAGTCGCCATCTTGAATTTCAAAACGACACCAAACATCGATTTCCGTCGTGTACTCATCAACCCCATTCCAAAAATACCCATATTGATGGGATTATAGAGGATTTTACGTAACCGGAAGTCGCCATCTTCAATTTCAAAACGACACCAAACTTCGATTTCCGTCGTGTACTCATCAACCCCATTCCAAAAATACCCATATTGATGGGATTATAGAAGATTTAGCGTAACCAGAAGTCGCCATCTTGAATTTAAAAACGACACCAAACATCGATTTCCGTCGTGTACTCATCAACCCCATTCCAAAAATACCCATATTGATGGGATTATAGAGGATTTTACGTAACCGGAAGTCGCCATCTTTAATTTCAAAACGACACCAAACTTCGATTTCCGTCGTGTACTCATCAACCGCATTCCAAAAATACCCATATTGATGGGATTATAGAGGATTTAGCGTAACCGGAAGTCGCCATCTTGAATTTCAAAACGACACCAAACATCGATTTCCGTCGTGTACTCATCAACCCCATTCCAAAAATACCCATATTGATGGGATTATAGAGGATTTTACGTAACCGGAAGTCGCCATCTTCAATTTCAAAACGACACCAAACTTCGATTTCCGTCGTCTACTCATCAACCGCATTCCAAAAATACCCATATTGATGGGATTATAAAGGATTTAGCGTAACCGGAAGTCGCCATCTTGAATTTCAAAACGACACCAAACATCGATTTCCGTCGTGTACTCATCAACCGCATTCCAAAAATACCCATATTGATGGGATTATAGAGGATTTTGCGTAACCGGAAGTCGCCATCTTGAATTTCAAAACGACACCAAACATCGATTTCCGTCGTGTACTCATCAACCGCATTCCAAAAATACCCATATTGATGGGATTATAGAGGATTTAGCGTAACCGGAAGTCGCCATCTTGAATTTCAAAACGACACCAAACATCGATTTCCGTCGTGTACTCATCAACCCCATTCCAAAAATACCCATATTGATGGGATTATAGAGGATTTTACGTAACCGGAAGTCGCCATCTTCAATTTCAAAACGACACCAAACTTCGATTTCCGTCGTCTACTCATCAACCGCATTCCAAAAATACCCATATTGATGGGATTATAAAGGATTTAGCGTAACCGGAAGTCGCCATCTTGAATTTCAAAACGACACCAAACATCGATTTCCGTCGTGTACTCATCAACCGCATTCCAAAAATACCCATATTGATGGGATTATAGAGGATTTTGCGTAACCGGAAGTCGCCATCTTGAATTTCAAAACGACACCAAACATCGATTTCCGTCGTGTACTCATCAACCCCATTCCAAAAATACCCATATTGATGGGATTATAGAGGATTTTACGTAACCGGAAGTCGCCATCTTCAATTTCAAAACGACACCAAACTTCGATTTCCGTCGTGTACTCATCAACCCCATTCCAAAAATACCCATATTGATGGGATTATAGAAGATTTAGCGTAACCAGAAGTCGCCATCTTGAATTTAAAAACGACACCAAACATCGATTTCCGTCGTGTACTCATCAACCCCATTCCAAAAATACCCATATTGATGGGATTATAGAGGATTTTACGTAACCGGAAGTCGCCATCTTTAATTTCAAAACGACACCAAACTTCGATTTCCGTCGTGTACTCATCAACCGCATTCCAAAAATACCCATATTGATGGGATTATAGAGGATTTAGCGTAACCGGAAGTCGCCATCTTGAATTTCAAAACGACACCAAACATCGATTTCCGTCGTGTACTCATCAACCCCATTCCAAAAATACCCATATTGATGGGATTATAGAGGATTTTACGTAACCGGAAGTCGCCATCTTCAATTTCAAAACGACACCAAACTTCGATTTCCGTCGTGTACTCATCAACCCCATTCCAAAAATACCCATATTGATGGGATTATAGAAGATTTAGCGTAACCAGAAGTCGCCATCTTGAATTTAAAAACGACACCAAACATCGATTTCCGTCGTGTACTCATCAACCCCATTCCAAAAATACCCATATTGATGGGATTATAGAGGATTTTACGTAACCGGAAGTCGCCATCTTTAATTTCAAAACGACACCAAACTTCGATTTCCGTCGTGTACTCATCAACCGCATTCCAAAAATACCCATATTGATGGGATTATAGAGGATTTAGCGTAACCGGAAGTCGCCATCTTGAATTTCAAAACGACACCAAACATCGATTTCCGTCGTGTACTCATCAACCCCATTCCAAAAATACCCATATTGATGGGATTATAGAGGATTTTACGTAACCGGAAGTCGCCATCTTCAATTTCAAAACGACACCAAACTTCGATTTCCGTCGTCTACTCATCAACCGCATTCCAAAAATACCCATATTGATGGGATTATAAAGGATTTAGCGTAACCGGAAGTCGCCATCTTGAATTTCAAAACGACACCAAACATCGATTTCCGTCGTGTACTCATCAACCGCATTCCAAAAATACCCATATTGATGGGATTATAGAGGATTTTGCGTAACCGGAAGTCGCCATCTTGAATTTCAAAACGACACCAAACATCGATTTCCGTCGTGTACTCATCAACCGCATTCCAAAAATACCCATATTGATGGGATTATAGAGGATTTTACGTAACCGGAAGTCGCCATCTTCAATTTCAAAACGACACCAAACTTCGATTTCCGTCGTGTACTCATCAACCCCATTCCAAAAATACCCATATTGATGGGATTATAGAAGATTTAGCGTAACCAGAAGTCGCCATCTTGAATTTAAAAACGACACCAAACATCGATTTCCGTCGTGTACTCATCAACCCCATTCCAAAAATACCCATATTGATGGGATTATAGAGGATTTTACGTAACCGGAAGTCGCCATCTTTAATTTCAAAACGACACCAAACTTCGATTTCCGTCGTGTACTCATCAACCGCATTCCAAAAATACCCATATTGATGGGATTATAGAGGATTTAGCGTAACCGGAAGTCGCCATCTTGAATTTCAAAACGACACCAAACATCGATTTCCGTCGTGTACTCATCAACCGCATTCCAAAAATACCCATATTGATGGGATTATAGAGGATTTAGCGTAACCGGAAGTCGCCATCTTGAATTTCAAAACGACACCAAACATCGATTTCCGTCGTGTACTCATCAACCCCATTCCAAAAATACCCATATTGATGGGATTATAGAGGATTTTACGTAACCGGAAGTCGCCATCTTCAATTTCAAAACGACACCAAACTTCGATTTCCGTCGTGTACTCATCAACCCCATTCCAAAAATACCCATATTGATGGGATTATAGAAGATTTAGCGTAACCAGAAGTCGCCATCTTGAATTTAAAAACGACACCAAACATCGATTTCCGTCGTGTACTCATCAACCCCATTCCAAAAATACCCATATTGATGGGATTATAGAGGATTTTACGTAACCGGAAGTCGCCATCTTTAATTTCAAAACGACACCAAACTTCGATTTCCGTCGTGTACTCATCAACCGCATTCCAAAAATACCCATATTGATGGGATTATAGAGGATTTAGCGTAACCGGAAGTCGCCATCTTGAATTTCAAAACGACACCAAACATCGATTTCCGTCGTGTACTCATCAACCCCATTCCAAAAATACCCATATTGATGGGATTATAGAGGATTTTACGTAACCGGAAGTCGCCATCTTCAATTTCAAAACGACACCAAACTTCGATTTCCGTCGTCTACTCATCAACCGCATTCCAAAAATACCCATATTGATGGGATTATAAAGGATTTAGCGTAACCGGAAGTCGCCATCTTGAATTTCAAAACGACACCAAACATCGATTTCCGTCGTGTACTCATCAACCGCATTCCAAAAATACCCATATTGATGGGATTATAGAGGATTTTGCGTAACCGGAAGTCGCCATCTTGAATTTCAAAACGACACCAAACATCGATTTCCGTCGTGTACTCATCAACCGCATTCCAAAAATACCCATATTGATGGGATTATAGAGGATTTAGCGTAACCGGAAGTCGCCATCTTGAATTTCAAAACGACACCAAACATCGATTTCCGTCGTGTACTCATCAACCCCATTCCAAAAATACCCATATTGATGGGATTATAGAGGATTTTACGTAACCGGAAGTCGCCATCTTCAATTTCAAAACGACACCAAACTTCGATTTCCGTCGTCTACTCATCAACCGCATTCCAAAAATACCCATATTGATGGGATTATAGAGGATTTAGCGTAACCGGAAGTCGCCATCTTGAATTTCAAAACGACACCAAACATCGATTTCCGTCAACCCCATTCCAAAAATATTCATATTAATAGGATTGTTGGCGATTTTGCGTAACTGGAAGTCGCCATCTTGAATTTGAAAATGGCGGTAAACATCTATTTTCCTTCTCTTTTCGTCATCCATTGTACATACATCTCATTCTATAATAAAATTCCATCATTATGAGAATCATATCTACATCAGATGCTCAAAAATAGTATCTTATAACATCGCTCATCTATCTATCACTGAGCCATACATTTACAACTCATCTACTGATGGCACGACAAGCGATGCGTGTGCGATGTATTAATTCTATCCCTCTATGATCGTTATTTTCTATCGTTCAGTGATGGGCGGGAAGTCCATCAGTAAGTGAGCCTCACTTTAGGGTTGAAGGAATCAGTCGATTATATCTGCTCTTGGAGCTGATCGAAATCGGAAAACGAGCCTCAGTATTGATTTTTTGCCACCCTTGATTGCGAGCCGTGGCAAGTTTCTCTCCAAGCAATCTTCCACCACTTGCCGAACCGATGTATTGACTGTGGTAATAATACTTTTACTCATTTGAGCCATTTCATTCCTCATTAGAGTCATTTCATTTTTCAAAGTGGCCACTGTAGCTTCCAATGAACACACTAGATTGCCTGAAATTTTTAAATGCAGAAGCGATATTAGTTTAGAGATGGGAAAACACTGAAAATATCCATACCCGATTCTCCAGCTACTCCAGGCTTTTCTGTCGATGGATTTATGTAAATGATGTTATCATCAGACACGAAAACAGACTGAATTTGCTGCATACCCTCTGGAACTTCTAAAATGGCTGACGTACACTCGTTTGCTGAAAATATTACGGTAATAACTTGTTAATAAACGTACTCTAACCAGCGTATATCAGATTATTTGTAAATAAGGTCGTTAACTGTTAATTTTTTATTCATTCACGCATACCAACACTGAAAGGGTATTTCTAGACCTTTTATTCAAAACGACATATCTACAATGAGTGAATCTCTTTGTTCATTTTCTCTTCTGTTAATAATTCGGTCGCTTTAACAACTCTTTGCATAATATGCTAATCAAAACCACCGTCTTAAAATAAGTGAAAAGTGCCGTAAACAGTGTCGCCGTAAACATCGAAATAGAAAGTAAACAAAGAAAGTCACTCATTGTAGATATGCCGTTTTGAATAAAAGCACTAGATTTCTTCAATAAATAGTAGAAAATATTTGCGTTGATATATGTAAATAGAACGTACAGTAAAAAGTATACAAACGCAGAACAGATATTACAACGCACGCTGTTATGATTCTTACTTGTAGGATGTGCTTCCAGTTTTGATTTCGGTAGATATTGCGTTTGGCGCGGTGAAACGACAGAACTGCTTGGATTCGGAGGAGTTCCAGAATCAAAATTTTGCAATGGGATTTGAATCATCGGTAGGATTCTAACAGCTTGTGATACAGTCTCAGTTTGTCCATTGGTCTCGTCGGCTTTATCCTGTAGCGGTGCATCTTCGATTTGTTTTTCATCAATCTGAACACGGTGCCACTGAACCTGTTTTTGTTGTGCCAGAGGGACGGAACCAATTTGCCCTGATATTTCCGACATTTCTACAAACATTGAAATTTATTAAATATCTAACGAATGATTGGTATGAATAAGACCTGCAGCTTACCTTGAATAATCTTATTATAATCTTTGAAGAGACTCGCATCAGTAGCTTTACCCTTACGATGCTTCAACAAATTTCGTTTGTTTTCGATGTCGGACACTTCTTGCTTTAGTAGATCTTCTGCGGCAGCTTCTGCCGCTTGCAGGCTTTTATATTTTCTACCCACTATAACTGGGATTTTCTTTGTAGCACCGTGGTATTCAATCCCTTCCATTCTCAGTTTGTCCAGCTTTTCGTTGGAAGGAAGTTTCGGCCACATTAAAAATCCGCCACGAACCCAGGAAACCGGTACAGCAAGAACACGTAGCTGTTGCTTTTCAAAAAATTGTGCAACAGTAAACATCTGTGAATAAATTAAAATCTTTAGCAAATTTTGTATTCTTTACATATATTTTAAGCTTACCTTTATAGATTTACTGAAATTTTAGATTTTCATGAAATTTGAAGCAACAATTATTGAGGCCTTTTGTTTGGTTTGGCTTCTTTGACATATGAATGCAGGGTTGCCATTGAGCCAGATATATCTGCACAGATAAACTTTTTTAATTTCATTAGACAAAAAGGAAAAAAATCCTTTCATTACGTCAGCTTTTTAAATAATATAATTTCTAACGCACAATTTATCAAATACACGAGTTAATTCAATTTAAATCGTGCCTTATCGAGAGAATATATTGATTTTATCAAATTTTGTGAGGGTATATTGGTAAAACCACCTTAAGATACCACACGCACGAATGATTATTGATTACAAATTCAAAATTTATTTAACCAGGTTATGAAATACCCAATTTCGCCAGATAATTTAATCTTGATTTAGCAAAATTCTTCCTAAAAAGAACTGGTAGCCCTGCTTTGATGTGAATATGTAGGAAATGTGCCTGCCTGTATAAGATTTCAAATTAACTCGCAATATGAGATATTTTCCTCACATAAAGTTGCAAATTGTATCACGAATGACATTTGCGAGTAATTTTCGGTTATGCGAAATAATTTGGTTAAATACACGATGAAAGAAGAATGCAATAGCCAAAAATCGGCATTTCTGATAACTAGGAGATATATCAGAGAAGAGAGTGCCGCTTGACGACTAAGAAGTTCAAGGTACGAGTCTGGATGGAAAACTAAATATTTCGTATATATGAGGAATAAATTCAAAAGTAAGGTGTGTGTAGCTTCTCCACGGTAATGACAAAAAACCACTATATATACGCGAACGGAGGTCTTAGTGGAATGTATGTAACATAGTGAAAAAAACTACGCCAGGAATAGCAATACGAAATGAACTAATTTAGTTTTTTTTTCGTTTTTAGCATTAAAAAAATACGGTTGAAGTCGCATATAATAACAAAAAAAATCGAAATTATAACTGACGAACATCGCATACATTGCTAAAGTAAATCTTTTATAATATTCTTTTGTACCGCAAATAGTAGGTTTTGAAGTCGCATAGAGTATTTGAATTACTCGACATGTAGTACATAATTCGCATAAAATAATTTTTTACATCTCCATCTTTTACATGCCTCCACTTTTGCACGCATATAGCGCATTTGAAGCACCTTGTGCGATTTAATGTTCACGCATTAATGTACGCACAATGCGATCATAGATTGTGATATAAGTGTAAAATGGTTGTCTGGGTCATGTAAGGGACCCTATTGTGCGGGTGCGATTGATGATTTGATTCAATGTGGTACAAATAGTTGTGGCAGATCAACAAACGGGCCCATAAGATCGGATGCAAATAATCGATGTTTCAAGACAAAAAGATCGATTTTGAAAAAAACCATGCAGAAGACAATAAAAATTGCAGCATTCGAATTAACAGTGTAATTGTATTCCATTTCACTTCGGTTATGTTCCAGACATTACCTACCCATCTTTTTATTCTTGATTTTTTTATTAATTGGTCCAAGTATATGTATATGAGTACTGAGATGTTCATCTTATCACATCGGGTGTTGCCGAGATCGCAGGTGAAGATTGCGTGGATTATCTCGAAGGGCTCAAGAATTTGTATGTTAACGTGTTTGTTGCGTGTATTTGGCTTCTTGTGTATAAGTTCAATTTTGTAAACGTGTGACTATTCGCGTATTCACGTGTCTTCTTGGATGATCGTGCTGACCGTGAATCTCATACTAAATTTTTAGTGCTTCAGATCCTAGGAATGAGTGGAGAGACCTAGATTGATGGGACCTAGGGTAAAGGCTTCCGAACGTGATCGATTCATGATCGCGCGAACACGGACGACACTAGGTTCGCGTGTGAGACCGCGTTTGTAAATGTATAGGTGCTAAGACGTTCACCTTATCACCGGGGTATTAACACGTTTGCGAGATCGCGGGTGTAGGTTGCTTGGATGATCGCGAGGGCTCAAACGTTTGTATGCAAACGTGATTTTGTAACTGTGTGGCTAGTCACATATTTGCAAGAACCGTGCGAACCGTGAGTCTAATATTTAATTTTCAGTGTACGGTTCAGATTCTAGCAGAGAGTGGGTTTCCCCATATCGCTAGGGTTCCCGGTCATGTCGCCATGGAACATGTTGTCTAATAGGTATGAGCGTATTTTCTCGATTCGTCCAACTGATGGTATTGGCCTAAGCTTCCAGGATAGACTTCACTTTATCACTGAGATGTAATCATATTTGCGAGATCGCGGGCGTAGGTGTGCGTGGGTGATCGCGAAGAGCTCAAGCGTTTGTATGTTAACGTATTTTATCGCGTGTGCTAGCGTGTATGTGACTTCACGTGGTATACATTTGATTTTTTAACCGTGGTACCATTCACAGTTCCCTTGTATAAACTAGAGTTCCCGGTCATGTCGCCATGGAACGTGTTATCTGGTGGATATGGGCGTCTTTTTTTCTTACTGGTCCAGCCGAACGCGTGTGTGGAATGGAAGTATAGGACTTGAAAAGAAAAGATAGAAGACAATAGATGAGAGATGTAATAGATTAGACGGGTACAAGATACAACTTAAATTATGACCATCACATGACAAAACGCTACTTATACTTGAATAGCCAACCACCATACACACTTTATCATTTATATATTTTTTTGATTGATTGTTAGCTGGTAAAGGGACAAGTGTGTACAGCAGATTTCATATAAAAAGAATCGTAACTGATTCGTAAAATTAAGCGTTCTAGATCACAATCCTCAATGCGGTAGCTGCAATATCAGCTTACAAATGGTATTGGATCACAAAGTTATCACAATTTTCCTCCTTTATTCGGTGAAAAACAATAGATAAAAGTTGATTCCATTAACAATTTAGAGGCTATATATAAAGTTTTAATCCCAAAACAACAACCTAGCTAATGATCATGGTTGATTTGCATAGGAATTTCGTATGTCATCAGAGACATCTGTTGACTTTTTGGCTTCAATAAGCACTTGATGCTAGAATTGTTGTCTGTTTTTGTCACAAGATACCACAACTCGATCTATCGAGAAATGGGCGCTTGTCATAATCGTGTTTCGCTGTATCCCAGTAACCCAGCAGAATATCAAAATTCTGAAAACTCCACTTTGTAGTGATTTTAAAATTCAGTAACAAGCATATCTAACTCAGTTCACCCGAAAATGGCGTTTGTCATAAGATAGCACAACAGTGACGACTTTTCATAGTCGGACACCCCATTTGTATTATTTGTGTCATCGCAGTTCATCTGATTGTCGTATTAGATAATAAATAGGTCCACTGATAGAATATATTCGTAAATCGCCAGGAATTTGTTTCGTACAGACAATTTTCATAAAATATACGAATTTTTTCGTACATATGATGAATCGTTCGTAGTTCTATTGAAACATTTTTATTTTTTAATACGAATTTTTCGTGAATACCACGAAACGACTTTCGTTGGCTTATTACGAAACAGCTTCATTCGGCAAACGAATTGTTCGCTGCTATATACGAACATCTTTGTAATATTTACGAGTACTATTCGTCATATCGTCAACGTCAAAAAAGCTTCAATAAAAGTAGAATTCGTCAACAATTCATCACGACGGTCTCAGTCTGACTATTTAGTAGCCGTATCCGTGCCCGCCGGTTTCAGGAAGATTTTCTGAACCTCTTTCGTTTCCAGTTGATCCAGAATCCGGAGCTGTACGGATTCAGCTGAGCCATCGCGAACTGCTCGTTGGTTTTGTATGAATTAGATTTAGTTTTTCTCTACCGGAGCAATCAGTGCTTTGAACTTGATGGCACTGATTTTGACCAGCTGATTGCAGGTAATCGAAATGATCAACTGTTCGTCACAATCGAACACTAGATGACCACCGCTGGAACTGAGCGCATACACCATCGGGTGGTTGTTTGATTCGTTCAAACATTCGCACTGGTTCTTCTGGATGAAGGTGTTCAAGTCCAACATTCCATGACCGTAATCTTCTCCAGATTCATACAGGCTGGTGACGTAATGTTTCTGTATTTTGGCTTCAAGTCCATTAATGTCTGCACCCTGCATCCTGTCAATCTTTGTTCTGGCTCGGTAGAAAATAAACATTGGCATGGTCGACATGCCCTGGGACGGCGCCGTTTCGGTACATCTGTCGACGTCCACCTTGAGAAACACAGCCTTTGGATATTTCGTCGGAAGCTGATCGAACAAATGCGATATGTTTCGGCACGATCCGGCACCAAGCTGCGGTAAAATCCACAACGACCAATTTTCCTCCTGCTGCGGCTAGTTCGGTTTGGCAGTGAGCTTCATCGGTGATTGCTTTAACAGCCATGCTGTATGGTTTCTTGCACTGCTATCGGTTAGATAAAGATTCTAGTTACAGGACCACTATTTTACACGGATAAATTAACTACTTAATTAACTTTTAACGTTATGCACTTTACTCCTCACAAAATTTAACTAATCGAGAATGACGAGAGATGAACGATGAAAGATGATTACGAAAACTTCTCTTAGATGAACGAAATGAATTCTTGTTCGTAATATACACAAATGTTTATTAAAATAAGCAAAACATTTCGTTTCATTCACGAAAAATAATGTCGTTTTCAACGACAACATTCGTGCAATGTACACTAAATAAGTAAAATTTACGAAAACTTTCGTTCATCAAGCTGCCATTTTTTCACACCACAGTAAAATAGATTTTTTTAAATAAAAAAAAATCGAAGTTGTCAAACATCGATCCCAAAAGATCGACTGAAAACAATAAGAGGCTAACAAATACGAAAACTTTTCTAAAATAAACGAAATGAATTCGTGCGACCAACGAAGTCGTTCGTAATATACACAAACATTTATTGAAACAAACGAATCATTTCGTTTCATTCATGCCATGTACACTAGATAAGTAAAATTTACTAAAACTTGTGTTCATCAAGCGTCCATTTCATCACACCACAATCTTTCTAGTCCTCAATACAGGTGAGCAGGTTGAAATAAAATCGATTTTGCTAGATCGATTCGTTTAGTTAGTTAAAAAAATTGTTGTCGTGAGACATCGATCCTAAAATATCGATTGCAAAAATAATGAATACGAAAACTTTCCTAAGATGAACGAAATAAATTCGTGTGAGTAATGAAATCGTTCGTATTATACACAAACGCTTATTAAAATAAACGAAACATTTCGTTTCATTCACGAAATTTAGTGTCGTTATCAACGATTACATTCGTGCAGTGTACATTAAACGTGTAAAATTTACGAAATCCTTCGTTCACCAAGCGGCCATTCTTTTTCATGAAATGAACGAAACCTACTAGTTACAATGCACGAAAGTACTTCGTTGCAGAAAACAACGAATGAATTCGTGCATTTCATGATAGATTTCATTATATTTACAAAGTTATATTATCAGTGTCTGTTCTAGCAATCTATCGTGATTCTTTCTGTTTCACGGAATCGTACGCGATGTTGAAATACACATGCAGAGGATCAGTCCCCTAGTTGTTAAACTACGGATCGTTTCTCAAATAACTTCCGATCTCAATTGGTCTTCTCGAAAGCAAACGAGTACTTAAACTTATGGAAGACATACTTCGTCGAGAAGTATGTCACCTTTCCAGAGCCTATTTAGCTAGTCCAGATTCTTGTTTTCAGTTTATACCGATCACTTTTTCTATTATCCCTTCAATTTAGTCCGACACTTCTGATTTTCGGAAGGGCAACACAGCCCCGTAATTTTCAACGTCATTAACATTATTTGCCTGTGTCGTTCTGAACATGTTCGGAACCGGTTACGTTGCACAATATTGCACTAATCTTGCCATCACAATTCAGTCCTTCGAAGGTCATTAATGAGACTGTATTCGTCCATTTCTACAAATTCAGAACATTTCTCCGTGTGACCTCAGAGACCTGTCCGTTACTTCTATTACTCCTAAAGCACCACCCCTCCAAATTCTGGCGATACTTGTCTGGTTTTCATCCTATGATCACCGACATGCAGTTATCCATGTGGGAGAAGTCGCGATCACTTCACAGCGAAGTCTGAAGTCTCTCGGAGACATTATAGACGACAAGCTGACCTTCGGCAGCCATGTCGACTATACGTGCAAGAGAGCGTCGACTGCTGTTGCGGCTCTATCGAGAATGATGTCCAACAGCTCAAAGGTGTGCGCCAGTAGACGTAGGTTACTGGCAGGCGTTGCCGTATCTATCCTCAGGTACGGCGGCCCGTCATGGTCAAGAGCACTGAGGGTAACCAGTTACCTACAGAAACCGGAGAGCACCTACCGCGTGATGTGCCCCAGAGTGATATCTGCCTACCGCACGGTATCACACGATGCATCCTGCGTGATAGCGAGCATGATGCCAGTCGGGCTGGTTATTCGGGAAGATGAGGAGTGCTTTGAGCTACGTGGAAATAGGGGAGCCCGCGAGCGCACCAGGGTGACCTCGGTCGCCAGATGGCAGCGTGAGTGGGACAACTCTTCGAAAGGTAGGTGGACCCACCGGCTGATACCTAACATATCGAGCTGGGTGGGAAGACCCCATGGGGAAGTTCACTTCCACCTGACACAATTCCTGTCAGGCCATGGCTGTTTCCGACAGTACCTCCACAGGTTCGGGCACGCGGAGGTCCCAGCCTGCCCAGGTGTAGACGAAACTGCCGAACATATACTGTTCGTATGTCATCGGTTCGACGTCGAAAGAAGAGCAATGCTTGACGTCTGTGGCTGGGACACAACCCCGGATACCCTTATTCAGCGGATGTGTCAAACGGTGGAGAAGTGGAACGCAGTCTCGGCTGCTACCATCCAGGTTGCCAGTAGGCTACAGGTAATCTGGCGAACCGAGCAACAGACGACGGGCACGGCTAACTAGTGATTGGTTAGCTGGAGCGAAAAAGGCCAAGCGCAAAAAAGGGAGTGAATGGTCTGTTCATGCCGAGGCAGGTTTGGCGCAGCGAATGGCAACCGCGTAAGGGGTAAACCCAGCCACCCCGAAGCAAGACAGAAGAGTGAGTGTATAGGCGTATAAGTGGACTGCCTCATGCCAAGACGGGAGGGTCGTAGCGTAGTATGTTGGAACTTAGCTATCGATGCCTCATGGCGTGGCAGAGGAGTGAAAGGGTGAGCATCCAAGTCAGTCTCACACGGCATGTTAAGGGTGAGCACAAAAAACAACCTCACATGGTATGGTAGAGGCTAGCACAAAAGTCAACCTCATGTGGGAGTGTTTGAGAGTGAATCAAAGTGCGATTGAGAGAGCACCCAAGTAAGCCTCATACAGGACGTATGAACGCGTGAGTGAGAGTGAATGAGTACATTTAGTACAGCCATCCCCCCAGAAGTAATACCGAGAGGTAGTTCCTGGGAGGAATGATGGCGGAGCCCAATGGAGTTTAGTCGGTATTAATGGCTGGTCACCATTCGAGTCCGACACGCCCTCAGTGCACCCCGTGTGGTAGATTGGACCCTACCAATAGCACGTGTACTGGGCTAGGACATAAAGGTCCTCTCCATTGTAAAAAAAAAACATACACACACACATACAGACTTTTTCCTATCTCGACGAACTGAGTCGAATGGGATATGACACTCGGCCCTCCGGGCCGGGATTAGGTTGACGTTTTTCAGAGTGATTGCATAACCTTTCTATATGAGAAAGGCAAAAAACGATGTTAGTTAGATGAATCGGGTAAGATTAACGTGACATCAGGTCAACCCCTACCCCCCTTTACGTAGCATGACATGACCCTCTACACCCCCTGTCGTCACACATCATCACAAAATACAAAACTCCCCCTCCCCAATATAATCCTACGTCATTTACTGATGATCCCTAGTCCGCTTTCTCTCGGTTTATCGTTTTCGTTCATGATATCCTCGCTGTTAATGTTGTATGGGCTTTCACGATTACCTGGTTTGAGTTGTTTACGATCGCTTATCCGTGTTCTTTGTTATTTATTTTATTATCGGTGGTGCTAGCAGTTGATTGGGAAGTAGTAGGCGCATCACAATGATCGTTTACGTTGTGCGTAGGTTCTGTTGTTCCAATATTCGTTGGTACCTGAGCTGCAACTCCGGTGGTTTGTGATTTAGTTGATGCTGATGAAGGGCTGTGTGATGGGTATGCTTGTAGTTGATATTGCTTCGTTAGAGGTTTGTGTACATGGTTTCTCGTAGTGTGTCTTCTTGTGCAACAACGTGGGGCACGCAGGGGTCTGTCCTTCATACATGCACAGCGTGATTTGAGATTTGGTCACACGGTTTGCTTTGAATTGAAAGTTCAGATATGAAGGAATAGGTTCCGTTACTCGCATTCTCACGAAACAAACACCGTTGGAAATACCGAGAAAAAATTTCTCCAGGTTTCAAACCTAAAGGATTTCACCGTTACGTATTCTGACATGATAGTTGTAATAAATTTATTAGTAGTACCCAGGTGTTGATCGTGCAGACGCATATAAATCTTATCATTGTCAATATAAACGGGTATTTTGGCCCGATCATTATCATGCTCAACGACATTTTGCATGTTGTCTTTCATAGCGTAGCTTTCCGTTATGGCCAAAGCTATAAACGTTATTAGAAACGAGTGTGGTGGGCTTGTATAACGACGACTTTCGTTAGTCTAAACTGCATTTGCAAATTTGCTGTTGAATTTTGCTGTTGAGTTTCAAACATCTTGAAGTGAATAATCGATATCGCACCGATGAAAGTAACGGTGCTTTGTTGTTCACACTGGCTTGGGACGAATTTTATTATTCGATTGCTTTGATATAGACAGCAGACTTTGGGTAGAAACGTTCGTTTGATTCACTGCACTGTTAATAAGCAGAGCGACTGATTAGGTACTGGCATCGACCCTGTAGTAATTCCATTATGCCCAGCTCGAGAGAACGCTCACTGAAATTATTCAAGTAGATGCAGAAGCACCAAAACGCCAATGTGTCTTTTCAGATGTACCAAAGAGAATTTTTCTGGTCCCGGATTGAGAGATGACGTAAGTCGAGAAGAAGCGCAGGTAACCAATGAAACAATAAAAAAAACCATCGGAAGGTATAATTTGGAGATTCGACTGTAATCAGTTTTGTTTGTCGCATTCCGATTGAGGATGAGTATACGTTGCAGTTATGATTGCGGTCGGTCGTAACTGCGATCTGGATCATAGTGAAAAGCGAAGACTGAATAAATAGAAATATATTAGCCTTACAGGAGAAAAACCAGGCCAAATCAAGCATTTTTCTCGGCTTCCCAGGACACCAGGACAGTCAATGCAAAACCAGGACGTGTTCTGGGAAGCTAGGACGTATGGTCACCCTACCTTGCTGGACTTTCGCACCTCGCAACGATCACTACGCTTTATTGGCCTACTAAAACCTAAACTTCACCGAACGACATCTGTGCTCAACGAACGGAAAACAACGGGCATTCGAATTTTCTCCGCAGTCGAACCGCTGCTTAGTTTTGGTGAACGACCGTATAAATTCGCACAGAAAGTATCACAGTCCTCAATTTTATAATTTTGTCAGATGGCTAATCAAACTAAATAAATAAATGAATAAATAAATAAACAAATAATCAGGATTTGGAGGTCGCAAAATAAGAAGTTCTTTTAGGGCAATGATGCTACTGTTTTGTCCGACACTGTATGTATTCAGTGTGCAATCGAAACGAGGCGGACGTGAAATTTGTTTAGATCTTGCAAACACCGATGGCAGCAGCTTGGGTGCTGATATGGAATTGACACAGTAGAGATTAAAGTGGTAGACATTTGGGAAATGGGTGAAGCTTCAAGATAGTATGAACCTTCAAAATCCATCTTGATTGATTATGCTTTGAATTCTTGCGTCTTTTTGAAAAACAACCTTTCTTCATGAGAAAGGTGAACGTAGGAGAGCGACAACCAGTTTTAGTCAAGGCAACGTAGATGAAAAGATCAATACTCTTTTTCTCATAATAAAAGCTGAATTTTGCAAGCGTGTAGAGTAGCCATGCAAAGCGCGGTTGCTAAGTGAATGAAACCGTAGGAGGCTATGCACCGTAAATATTAAACACTTGAAAGTAATTTTTTTTTTAAATTCCGATAGTGTCATTTAATCCCAATTTTCATATTATTTGGATAATTATTGCCCTTCTCCGTTTACTTCATAACCTTGTCGAGACAATTTATCCACGACAGCGTCTGAACTCTGTTCAATTGTGAAATATGAAATATGTGTATGAAAATTATAGAGACGTATCTCGCGGTATCGCAAAAGCTATAAAATAGCTGAATTCCGATTTGACCGAGCATTCGAATTTGGCCAGGAAAAAATGCGACACAAATCTTCAGTAAAAGAAAGAAACGCTTCATAAAATTTAAATTATTATTCAAATCAGGTCTAATTCCAAAATTCGAACGAGAATGTAATTCTATTTATGACTACTGTTGCACTTTAAAATGAAACTCGTTCCAATATCGCGCAGCATTTATTCACGATTGCACTCAATTCAACTCACAATAATCGCCTTAAATATAAACTATTTTCCATACAGTTCCACACAATCAACAATGAGTGGTAATTAGAACCTTTCCGTCCATCGGAACCCCACCGGCCCCCTGTTTGACCATTGCAATCAGGAGACTAATTATCAATTTTGCTCAATAGCCGCAATAAATTTTCTCGGCACCATTGTTCTAGTCATGATGTACGGAGCAGTTGCAATAGATGGAAATACACCCTCCGCCCCCGACACACATACTCATACTCAAACGCGCGAATTCCAATCGACCCGGGTCGCGGTAGTAAATCACACAACACGCCGCTCACAGTTCCAGCTGGTACCAATCGATCCGGGGTGACTCGTCCCGGGCGTTCCGCGCGGCCACCACGGACAACGTGACCAATATGGAAACGATGCTACCCGAATGACTGTCAGTTTACATCACATAACTAGGAGCGACGGCGGCGGTGTACGTGGAAGTGCAATAGAATTTATGTTTCACCCTCTCCTCCTCCTAACATTCATTGCATTGTAACGTTTATTGGTAAGCATAATCATTTGCAGTGTGTGTGCGTGTGATAGGAGCGGTTGTAGGATCACCTTTCCGTGGTAGGGCAGAACGCTACCGTCAGTTAGAGCGTAGTAGGCTAGATACGTTCATATAGCGGGCGTCGCTGCGAGTATTCAAAGCCAATCACGAGAATTTGAGGAAATCAGTTGAATAAGGTTAGCACAAAGGTGTCCAGTACCCGAAAATCGGTTAGGGCTCACCTCGAATACGGGCATTGTTCCTCGACCTTTGAACATTTGATTGATAATGAACCCGTATTATTTTCTGTGAATTGCGAAGAAAGATTTTCGTTTGGTAAAATCGTTCATTGGGATTGAACCCAATACCACTGAAGTGGTAAGCAGTTCCGTTTAGTTTCCACTGGGAAAATGTAGAAATTGGGAACAACTGAAATACCGATAAAAGGAAACTAGTGATGTGGGCATTGCGGAGAAACATTCAGGGCTGACTAGATTGAAATTGTTATACTAACATAACGACAGCAGAATAAATTTCTATTCTTCCAGTGCAGCACGTGTGTATCTAAGATAAAACTTTCCATTGAACAAATCTTGATACAATTATGTATCAAACCAAATAGCATAGGTGAATCGGGAAACAACTTTCCTCGTTAGCATTGACAAAAGAAAAAAGTTGGTGTAATTGATTTTTGATTAGACTTTGTCGCTTATCAGCCCGCTGGAATTAGGAACACGTTTCGAGAATGAATAGACAAATCAAGTTAAGTTTGATTGATAGAACAGTTACAAACCACCAAGCGTTTCCTTGAAGACTCAATTTTGTTGTAGACGCATGATTATTTACTCGAAGCGAAATCTAATTGATAATGAAATAGAACTATTTCCTTCTCCTGAACTCCAACACGATTGATTCAATTAGTAAAGAATGTCACTGAAAGTTACACACAGGAACAATCCTCCGGGAACATTTTTCACTAACATATCCCAACTAAAAACAAACACGTACGGCCAGGTCAGATGATTGAGCAGAAAGGAATTTAATGTCGAGCAATCAGAAACATACCGAGTTCATTGTTTCTGTCGGTATATAGATTTTGCAGTGCAGAGTGCAAGTCCCGTTGCGAATATATTTCCAACTAGTACAACACAAATAGCCAAAATGATCAAATCACCGAGCGACTATGTATTTGCATACCACTCGACGAGTTTTGCATTCAACGGAGCCCACACACAAAGGAATACCGACGTGTTTTGGTGTTGTCGATTTGGCATTCCCGTTGCGAAACGGAAGGCAACTACTACTGGATGGGGTGGGATGGGATCAAACGTACATCAAGGAGGTGAATTTATTGCTGATATTTCAATATAGTGAAAGCGATCACTAGCAAAACTTTAGAATTAAGGAATATTGGTTTGCGAATGTACTACATCACCCTGAAATCATCCATGCACCTCTCGATCGCCTAAACTTTCATCTCTACTGAGATGAAAATATCGGTTCACTGTACTAGTGTATACACCTCATAGACAGTTGTTGTGAAAGCCGTAGTCATCGCCGTCTGAAGATGGTTCAGCTTTGATTGGATTGATACACACTGACCGAATGCCATGCAAGTTTTCTTGAGTTTGAAATCGATGTGAGTTGAGCAATTGAGTTTTGAGTCAAGAATTACCCCAATGTACTTAACTTCATCTGCGATAATAAGAAAGTCAAAGAACTGCAACGCACGATCTCCGGCTGTGATCCTTCGTTGCGTGAAAAGCACCATTGATGTTTTATTTGGATTTAATGATAGTCCAACATGAACACACCATTGCTCACCAACACATAAGTCTTGTTGCATCAAATCAAAAAGTGTGTTAAGGCAGATACTGGTGATCATTATATATAATAATCGGCGAAACCACCTTTCGGAAACCCAATCTCATTAAATTTCCTCAACAAGCCATCGGCGACAAGGTTTCATAAAAGTGGTGACAGCACTCCACCTTGAGGACATCCGCAGGCACTTAGTTTTCCTATCTCTACTTATCAAAACGATGAGCATAGATGTTGGTTGCTGAGCATTGCGTGTAAGCAGTTGGTGATATATGACCTCGTTCTGCTTCCAAAATGGATTCGAAAGACACGTTCTCAAAAGAACTTCCAATGTCAAGAAAAACTCCTAAGCTTGATTGATTTTGCAAATAAGCTTTTTCAATGTTGTAGAAAGCATTGTCTAACTTCACCCCTGATAGGCATGTTGCATTGCATGCAGTGGGTGCTCACCCAATCTAACATCCCGAATGTAGTGGTTGATTAAACGTTCCACTGATTTGAGAAGGTCAGACTGGTCGGTCTAAAGCTCTTTGTCTCGCCATAAGTGACGTGGATACTTTTAGAAATGAATTTTGATGTATCCTTTAGCAAGACTACAAGTAGGAACTTTGTTCAAAAGATGCTTGAAATGTTCATGTCCTTTCCGAGGAAGAACTGGAATGACTCCATCTTTCCCGGAGACTTAAACTTTCAATCGCTGATTTGATCCAAGCAAATAGCCAAGAGCCAGAACTACTTGATTACTGGTACTCAGGAGTAGTCATCAGTGATGGCTCCGTACAGCCTGAAAAAGTGTGTGTCGAAAAGACGGTTGAGTACTACATCTACGTCAAACGAGTATTCACCAGCAGTTCTAATGGAACGGATATGAAAGTCTTTCGAGTTCGATCTACTAGTCTCATTGAGAATCGAGTAATATCAGAGGATTGAAAGACATTTCTGTTAGCTTCATGAGCCCAGTCTAATGACTCCGAATCGTCTCTGCGTCTGAGTTTTCAGGCTCTTCCGCATAACTGTTTGAGTCTAGCAAGTTTGGGATTCCACCAAGGAGCTCTTCTAGAGGCAAGCAGAACTTAAAGCCTCTTAGTGTGGTGCTATGAATAAGTTTTTTTTTATCGACTACTTCATCCAATTCACATGGAGCTATTCATTCCCTGAATAATACCCTTGAAAACTAGCTGTCAAGCCTCCTTCGTAGAGGTCTCAGTTCGTGGGTTTGGGATTACGATATGTGACGATATAGCGAGACGTTTACATGATCTAAGATGATGTATTTATGACAACTTTAGCTCATTCGTAATACTGTTGGAGCAGATAGTTACATCTAACAACTGTTCTCTGACCGATCATTCCCATGTTGGAGAATTTTTGCATTCAGTTTATGCAGATTCGTGCTGCTTAAGTATTCTATCACTTCAGGGCCTCTGGAATTAACCCATTCATGCCCATGTTGTTTGTGGACAACAACGTTTTTGAGCACCTATAACTTTTGATTGAGGCAAGATTTGCTCACAAAACAAGTAAGGCTAATAAATGTGACTATTGGCTTTCATTTGAGCATTAACAGTTATAAGGATCAGCTCTAGAACTGAAGTTATTGCAATTAGTCTGATTGAACTCCAATGGAGCAGTGCTGCCAGGGACCGTTTACGTTTACGACGGAAAATGATTTTTTTGTGAAACATTCTGAGTTCTCAAAAACCTAATCAATATGGGTGTTTTTTGAACGGGTTTTACGAATAGATACCAGGGATCGATCTTTGGAACCATTCTGACAGGAAGGCGACTTCCGGTGTAGCGTTTTACATTTACATAATGAAAACCCACCTGGTCGTGTTTTTACCGCTGGGTCGCACCGTATATACTAGATTGTTACGACCAAAATTTGGGGGGGGGGTGTAACGGGGTTATACATTAGCTTCCTCCCCCTTTGGTTTCTACCTGATTTATCTGAAGCTTTGGTAAAACAAATGGGCTGCCTGAAACTCACTCAATTGCAGTGAATGCGATCAGTGCATTAGCAGTGCGTAATATTCGCACCAGTTTTTCACATACACAGATTGTGGTTATGATGAAGAATGATGTTCAAAATGCCGTTGATGGTTGTTAAAATGAATAAATTTCCTTTTACCTTTGAATCTTGATGATTTTAATTCATATTTCTCCATTTTTGGTAAATTTTCTTATGGTGCCGACAACCGACGAAATTGTTAATAATTTTTTTCATGTTGACAGAATAAATTAAAATTCCCCTACTGCAGTAAAAATCAAACTTTCAGACAATCTAACACAAAACAATGTTATTCCCAGTAACTCATTTGGTTTCAAACAACATACGTCAGCTATCATCTGTTTAAATACATTAGCTTCGAGAATTCACCAAGCCAAAAAGGGAAGGGAACATAATCATAGCCACATTTATCAACCTCAGCAAAGCTTTTGATAACGTAAATATAGACATTCTACTGTAAGTATTAGTTGAAGAGAAAATCCCATATGAATTAACAAACTGGAAAATTATATTAACTCTCCATGACGGTGCGGAAATAATAAACACAACAAACAAAGGACTTCCTCAAGGCAGTCCACTAAGAAAAAAACAATAACATATTGAAAATGAAAACCAAACGAGAAATGGTACACATCCAGCTCAAATGCTAAGATGATCCAAAGCAATAGTGAGGCCACCTTTAGATTATTGTTTATCAATAATAGCAGCAGGGCCGGCGGAACACCTTTTTCCCGAGTGGGTAGTAAGATTCGAAGTGATTTCTCCTCGTACTGACGAAAGTTCAGATATCGCGTGTGTAAGTGAAAATGAAAATTCACTGCTAATATCTGGTGGCTATTTGGAAACACTCTTTGCTTTGCTTTGGGCTATTTGTTCGACGGCTCCGCGAAAATGTGTATGTTGAATACTACACCCAAAATCCAACGGGCATGTTTCTATTAATTTTGGGTAAGATTCTATTGCCTTTTTGGTAACAGACCACGCAATTGCGCATTGCGGTATTAAACTCATATTACCGCAAAGGTAGTAAACGGTGGATTGACGATGTAGGATAATTCGGTCGATTAGCATTAGTATTAGTATCGTGTCAAACCACCCAGAGTTCTGGCGGATTTCTACCCAAATTCAGGCCGGAATCTGCACCAATTTTGGCAGAAATAGCTGGAATTCCGGATTTTTTGCAGGGTAACTTGGATAGTGAAAGAAAATTTTTAGGCAGTTTCTAGATCCGACACAGCTTCCGATCTGGACCAGTCCCCAAATTTGGACATCCCGGATCTGGATCAGTTTCCGGATCTGGACTAGTTCCCGATCCGGACCAGTTTCCGGATCCGGACAAATTCCCAAATCTGAACCAATACCCGGTAATGGACCAGTCCCTGGATCTAGCCCATCCCCTTTTCTCCTTACCAGGTCAGGACTTGAACCAGGTCCAGATTTGGTGCTTAGATCCAGACAAGAGTCTGGATCTGGACTCTCGGATCGGATACGTGGATCTAAACTATATGTCTTGCTTTCCGTACATGACGGGAAGGACTGTTAATGTTTTGTGCAGTCGCTACCTTGCTGTTGACGTTCGTGATAGAAAACAATTCAATTTAACTTCGACCGAAATACCCAACCACTATTCCGAGTCGGCTTTTTTCTGACTGTGCTTTGAAGCTAGCTGAGTGTGAGCCGATGGGTATCTCCGGCGACCGACATCCTTTCAGGCTTAGTGGAGGTCGATTTGAATATTTCTCCAATGGCAAAAATAATACCAACAAGTCCTACTTTCGATACAAATTATATCTAGTACAACCGGCCTCCGGATGGTCTACTTCCGGACCAAAGACGTGTACGAAAAAGTATTTTGTCTGCGTACCCGCCCAGAAAGTAGAGATTGATGGTGTAATCTCCGAAAGGGCATTGATTGCGAAATTGGGGGTGGCTCCTGCCAGATCCCTGTGCTTCAGTCAGTGTGAATTCTGGTATGCAAGCAATTGTGTTCAGTAAAAATCGAGGAGTATTAGAAAACTTACTTTCCATCAGCCTCATTTCGAGCCTTTCGCCGGATTTGTTCTTCCAAAATTTGTTCTTTTGAACGGGGCTCGTCTACTTGTTCGCCTTTTTGTAACCTGGGGCATGAACTGAAAAACCCATTGTAGAAATAAGGCACGGTGTGGAAAATGCGGAGAAGATCAAGATATTGGCTCCTGGTCTCGGAAAGTCCACATGGGATATCCAAAACTTCAAGTGTCTCTATATTTCAGTCATTTTATTTTTCTAGGTTCACTTCCGACGTAGATCTTCCTCAATTCGCAATGGCCGAAAACAATATTGAGGAGCGTTTTGGGGATCAAAACGTGCTATTATTTCAATCGGATTAGCCTTTGCTCGGTACCAGGTATTGAAGTTGTCACTTGTTAAATCCGAATGCCTATGGGCAAAGAGTTATTGATATTCTTTCCATATACATCGCACCTCAACTGGTTCGAGGAGATTCTTCAGGAGGATCTTAATGCTGATAACCGATCTATCTTACTGCATGATATTCGCGACAATTCCAGTATGACCATCTTGAATACAGTGAAAATGACACGAATGCCTACTAGCGCGGCCAAGTACGTTAGATTTATCGCTGTATTCTAGCTCATTAGTGTGCCCATTGATTGAAAGAGCTACGCGTCCACTATTTCCGAAACAATGGAATCAAAATGAGAAATTCCTCCGGTGGCGGTGTGCAACGTTTTGACTGGCTTGTTTTTCTACACTGAGATTAAAAGTCAGACGAAACGAATACCTGGCGTGAACAATCGTGAACGGTTTCCCACTCCGTTGTGGGCAGAGGGTGCTCAGAATTGTATGCGAAAAGGTCCTATGAGGACTTTTTGAGTGTCAGATCGTCCAAATTTTTCCGAATATACGCGACGTTAGAAACGCAAATAAAGAAACTTGATACAAACTGAGAAATGCGGTTATTGGCACCGGTTCGTCAACGGATTAACGAGAGAAACAATATTTCGTCTAGCAGCTGGGCCCTACGTCGTGTGCTCGATTCGACCTTTGATCGGAATACCCGGAACTAAGAATTTTTCATCGGCGATAACAGCATTCCACGTAAATTTACATTCAAATGATAGACGTTTCGCGATGAAATTGTAATAATGTATATAAACGTAATAATTATTCTTCAAGCACACAAATTTATCTGACGGAAAAGATACTCGCGCTAAGCATTTTCCCCGCAAAACTTATGTTTTTTTATTTACCTACAACAATGTCTTACAGTCCCAAGTAGGCGCATCGATCGATGGAGCATGGAAAGCACTCCTAATTTTCCCGGAGAGAATATAGGAACCTAGATTCTTTATATTGAAATTGTCGAGATTGCCTGATACAAATATTAGTTTCAGTTCATTCGTTCATTGATCTATTCAGGGTAATAAGAAAAGTGACACTTAGATTAGAATGGTAATGAGAAGGCGGACACTTAGGCATTAGAAGGTAATATTTGTGAAACATCGCGCAGTTTTAAAGATTTTTTCAGTTAGATTTAGAGTTAGAGAAAGCTCGAAAATTGGCAATTTTTGTGGGATAATGGAAGTTTGGGAATCCCAAAGGCATCAACCAACCTTGGTTAAAAAGGATGGATGAACGTCGTGATTTCCTTCGTGTGGCATCTCGGATCATGTCCAATCATTATACGTTAAATACGCATCTCCGGCGTATTGGGGTCGTAAAGAGCGCTCTCTGCGCTTGCGGTGACGGCTATCGCTAATGTCGCGTCATGTTGTTTGGTCGTGCGCCTAGTGTTCTACACACCAAAAAAAAAATTACTGTTGAGGTATTTCGAAACTTACCTAGATTGTGGCAAGCCGTAATTGACGGAATGACGAAATATAACCGTGTTCTGTTTAATTTTACATGCAAGAATACATTCCAACGCAGTGCCACAAAATTCCACATTTTAAACAAACGCCAAATGTGGAGTGAAATTACGTGATTCGCCAAATTTAACGATATGATAAATTAAATTCAAATGTAAAACTATTTCATTTTTGCTAAAATTGCATATTAATATTTTTTGTCTATTGATCTGAACTCATTGTTTTAAGATGTAGATGTGTCCAAATATACTGACATGAGTATAAATATAATAAATAATTCCAAATTTCAAACAAATTCTAATTATTCTCAAGACATTTAAATTGTGAAGCAAAGGAATTTATATCTGAATAAAAATATGCGATTGTTTTACATCGAGGATTTCCAACGCAAGAATTTTTTTCGAAATTTCCCCCTCGGTACTCATACTACCCACGCATTCTGCCGGCCCTGAATAGCAGCAGCACCAAAAACAGTTTTTTTTTAAAATTAGAATCAGTGCGTTATCTATCATTACGTACATCACTCAGGTTACTTCAGTTCACATCGAATCATGTACTACTATACGAAGCAGGAGAATTACCTTTCAAACTTAGAGCCAAATACCTAAAAATCCCTTTCAAAAATTATCTACTTTAACAAAAGCCCCATAGTTGTATCACTCTATAATATCATAAGTATGGATCACACCTCAAAACACACATCATATCTAGAGAAAACAACAGCATTACAATGACTATCATTTCTACCAGATGTAAAAACGAAAATTGCTAGAATAAAAGACGAAATATAAAAAAAAACTAACAATGAACAGTGAAATACGCGGACTAAAAAATACAACCTACCTATAAAGCTATAAAAACAAGAACTGGAAGAACTGATACAAAAAAAATATATAAAGACCATCACCTTATATACACAGACGGATCAATAATTGATAACAAAAATTGATACGGATACTATGAGCCCCAGGAAAGAATCTCATACAGTGGCAGACTAATAAGACTGACTAGAATTAGAACAGGACATACAGCAACAAAAGAACGACTAGCTAAATGGAAATTGATTACAAATGACCGAAGCGAACAATGCACAATAACCGAAGACATCACTCACCTTTTGTACGACTGTCAATAGTTTAATTCCATCAGAATATCCTTTTCCATATTTACATAACAAAAAACCGCTCGCAGAAATCCTCGCAGAAACAAAACCGAAACATATGAATCAATGGCTCAATATCTACGAAGAATTAACAAAAATGTTTGTGTTATGAAGTCTAATAGAAAACAAAAATCAACCATAAAAACCAAGAAAGCACCAAATAAAATCCACACACATTTACTCACAGAGGACCCAAATATATTCGAAACGTATATAAATTGATGCATTTGGCAACCCAACTATCCACAAGATCGGGCTTTATGGACCGACAGGTCTGAGCCAAAACCTGTTTTAATCCACCTATTGGTGCAATTGTACCATTCTCGTTTCTTCAAACTATGATTCCATGGCTGGTTATGTTCGTTTCAATTATAGAAATATTTAATACATTGTATGTAGTACACTACATACAATGGCTCACCAGCCACGAACCTGATGAGCTACATGTCGACGGTGAAACACTTGATACAGCAAAATATCATACTTAATTAGCCTAATCAGCATTAGTTCAATGTTGTCTTCCTGCTAACTAATTTTGTCACGTGTTATGGGTGTGTGAGGAGGGTGAAAACTCCACGAACGAACCACACCAGCTTAATTTGGGATGCCTTCTGATGTAGCGGTGGTATAAAGATGATGGGGTTGAGTTGGAGAGGGGTATGAGTAATGGATGGAGTGATGATCTGAGGGGGGGTGCAATGAGTGGTGATCTAAGAGGAATTTACATGGGTGGTGACCAGTGAGAGGAGGGGCGTGTTACCCCTCTTCGTACACCACTAGCTACGCCCCTGTTAAAATTCAGAAACCTTATATCAGTAAAAAAATGGAATTAGGTTGACGATTTTTAGAGTGATTACATATCCTTTCTATATGAGGAAGGCAAAAAGAGCAATCGGAAAGCGATTTTGTTTTATGGTGCGCCGTAGTAAGTATAAAGGAGATAGTAGGGTCTGTAAATGTGTCAGAAAGAACAGTGTTTTACATACACTGCTGGCCAATAAAATAGGTGTGTTATAGATTATTTTGTTTTTCTCTTAATTACACATACCAAATTACAGCAGTCTCAATCACACCTACCGCACACACAAGCCTTGGTATCTGTCAAGTTACTAGTAGGTTGTTGACGCTGATTATATTTGCAATCTTTGTCAAGATGCAAAACAAGACTGCCGCAGGCTTTTTTGTGTGGTCAATATAATAGGTGTGTGAAATATATTAACGTATTTGGTATTTGGTAAAGTTTGTATTCTGCGTGCTAATAAATGTATTTAAATGTTGAATAAGCCAATGATTTGTTATAGAATTCATAGAATGGGTCGAGCATCTCACTGCGCTCAAGTTTTGCTAAGAAATTTTGTTAAAGATAATACGTATAAATAAATAAATAAATAATAAATCACGAATACACTTCGGCATTCCGAAAGCTTCGTTACAAATGCCTTAAATCCTTTGAAAAAAGAAACATGCAAAAAAACCCTAAAAAACATCTACAGCAGCTGACCATTTTATTGCATTATTAGCGAAATCTGATCCATTCGCGTCATCCAGGACTATTACAGCACAAATTGGAAATGTGGTAAGTCCGAGAACAGTTCGCCGTAAGCTGTAAAATTCCAATCTTCCAGAAAGAATACCTGAAAAGGTTCCACTATTGTGAAGCAAAAGCCTTCACAGAAATATGCAATTTACTTTTGAACACCGATAATGGGTCTGGTTCAGAAGGAATCAAAAAATGGCGACATATCTTTCGGAGGGCCAATCGAAGATAAACCTGTTTTCCTCCTATGCACAATGAAACGTTAGACGTCCACAGTGCAAAAAGTTTGATCTGTGACACACGCAAAATATGGTAAAGCACGGGGGCGAGAACAATGAGGTTTGGGGCTACTTTTCGTGGAATTACGCAGGTCTTATTTTTTGCAACACTACTATAATGGCGAGATTCGAATGCAAGGCTAAAGGATGGACATCCTAAAGGATGATGTCATGCAGTCCTATACCAAAGATAACGTGCCTTTATATGGCAGTTTCAGCAAGATATTTATCGAAAACACACACCGAAGTATGTAAAGAAATGATTTCGGGATAATAAAGTGACTATAATTTCGGACCCTACCAATCTCCTGTCATCAATCCCGTAGAAAATCTACGTAATGTGCTTAAAAAGAAGTTATCCGGTCAAAATTTCAGAAATAAGGGTCGGAAAGCAGCTTAAAAGGAATGGTACACTATACCAAGGGAAACTTATCAGCGTTTGAATGACTCAATGCCAAGGCGAATGGATAAAATGTGGTTGAATAAGGGAGGTTACACAGGCTACTAGTTGTTAAAAATATTAAAGTCTTAAAATCATTGGATTTGAAAATTTTTAATGCAATGGATTACAATACACCTATTTCATTGACCAGGTACTTTTTTGGATTTCATGCAGAAGAGAGAGTTACGGTAAAGGATAACAATTAATTTACAAAGTAAAGTGTTCTTTTTCATATTTACGACTGTGCCTAACTATAAAATATTGGAATAAAAAAAAATTTTTAGGGAAAACTCAAAATTTCATGTATTTTTATCTCACACCTATTTTATTAGCCAGCAGTGTATATAGAAAGGCTTTGGAAAGTGATAAACACCTACCCGTAAAAATGCAAATGTCGTACCAATACGGCCGAACGGAATCGGGTCAAACAAGTCGAAAAAAATATTAATAAGGTCAATGAGGTCAACAGCACGAGAATTCGGGTTTTTGTTCTTCAACCTTTAAAACCTAGGTTATCATTCGCATACGCTATGCAGAAGCTAATTCATGAGTTCTGAAATCAAACCACGACGATTGTAGAAAGTTATAAAACTCTTGGGAAAGATTGAAGCAACCACTTTAAAAGAATTCTTCATTCTTTTCTTCGATGAAAAAACTTATAAACAGCTTCAAAAGGTTCATCGAATACAGGACAGGTAGTCTGCACCAGACCGTAGTCAGGTTCCTCCTATGATGTCAACCAAATTTCCAACAATCATATGATGTTTCTAGGCGGTAAAATCCCGCTAGGTTGCCGCTGGCTGTCATTTTATCTTCCAACAAGACGGAGCTCTTCCTCTTACTACTAAGAAAATGCAGAAAAATTCGGTAAAAATGTGTAAGAATTTTCACAAACTTTATGAACATCCCTAAACAAAACTTTCCGTCCATGCTTGCCTACGATCACCAACTGTGCCCTCTCGTGGTGGGATAAAAGACTGTTGGGAGCTTTCGCGTAGATCGTTTTCCCACATCCACCCTATAGCATTTGATCGTACGAGCTTGAGCCACGAGTTAAAGCAGGAATTTGGTTGTGAACCCCTTTGCCCGTAAAGCAAATATTGCACAAAGGGTTATAATAAAATCAAATTAGGAGACCTGTGCGTGCGAATGAGAAGGGATGCTAGTTGAACAGCGTTCGTAAAATAATGTATCGGATTAAGTACCCAGGGAGAATAAAGCTTCTTCATTTAGATGATCAGACCACTTCTATAGAAACCGTTAAAGCAATCAGAGTGATACAAAGTTCGGGTTAAGTAAAATCGTGTGATTAGCCTTAGAAGTACGCCCGAGTAGTAGCTGCAAGAATAAAAGGGCTTTTGTAGATAGACTGCCAATTTTTCACACGTAAGCTACATCATATTGATCAATCGTTTTTAACCCATGTGAAACCAGTGTCTTTGTATCACACAGCAAACATTTAGAAGCCATTGCGCTTGGCCAATAACTAGAAATAGTACTCAGGAATTGGAATAGGCAGGTAATACGCATTAATTAACATAATCAATAAAACGTTCTCATGAGTGTTACGTCGAACAGGAAAACCCACAGTTCGACGTGGGTCTTTGTGCCGGAGTAGGGTCACGTGCAGCACGGAAAACTTCACACGTGGTCCCAATCGGCTAAAATCGGTACACCCTAGCACACGGCCCCCGCTTCTACCCAGCCGGAAAACTCCGTTGAACTAATCCTACGACCCGCCGTCGAATTATCTCGTAGCGGTATCGACGTCACGACCAATTTTCCACGTGGTCGAAATCCGAACTATTTCCCGAATGGTCACGCACAACACGTCTAACGTCGAGTAACTAGTACCGTGTCGCCATCGCTGAACGTAACGTGGTACTATCGCGCGCTAGGATTCCGACAAGTGTCTTTGCTACGGAATACGCGCCGGCCCGCGTGGGAGTTCTACTGACGGTTTTTCACGCTGAAAAATAAATTGCTGCCAATGGAAGCATCATGGTGTTACGGTCTAATCGACAATTGTGTGCTGTCCCGGAGCGGTGTCGGAGAGATGTAAGTCAGATGTCGAGCACAGACAGTCTAAGGAAATGCGTAGGAGTACATTTAGCCATTAAGAAAACTATACCTGTACACTAGTGTTAAATGAGGACGTTAATCTGAAAATAGAAAATAATCTAGCTAGAATGTCATGACGGTTTCGCCTAGTTTTTGTCTGTACCAGATTTAGAATCGCGATTTAGATAAACTCGGGTTGATGTAGTGCTAACGCGTTCAAAAAGCAATTCATCTTATACAGGTTTAGGAACGATCGTATCTTTGGTTCGGTACAGAACTCGAGTCTACTTGGATGTTCAAATGAAGTCGGGTGTTTGATTATTCACTTATAACCCGCCCTGGGAAAAAGCCTCAGCTGGGCAATCTAAAATGCCTCAACAGCCTCTCCCTAGGAGAGTGGCGCTAAAGCTGTTGTAGGTGATCAGGACAAACTCATTCGTCACAAATGTGCTAGTGTGTCACGCGATCATCGAAAGTTCATCGTTCTAGACAATGGGCTAAATAAAAATGTTGTCTAAAGTAGCTTGAAAAGTGTCCATTAATGTTGTGTACAACCTCAAAAAATGCATCAAGAGAAAATACAAAAATTTTCAGGAAGGAAATATAAATGACTCACGATGAACGTATTCGCCAATGAACAGTCCCATACATTCCTAGTGATTGCTATTGAATTTCACTAAAATCGAAGTTCTGGGTCCGGAGTTACGAGTAAAAGAGTGTTCTTCGAATTCATTTACACGCGATTCTTTCTACACCACATCAGCGAAGATTTCAAGCTATTTGTTGGAGAAATTTGCAATTCTTAATTTAGCGAGCGCAAAAAATGAAATATTTTTAAATTGTCTGCGAAGAGCCACCGAGTAGTCTTTAGCACTAAATACCCGTCATTGAAGTAAAGTGGAAACAAAGTAAATGTCTGGCAAACTCCAATAAAAACCATTACCTCTTAATCTATGAGCTAGGATCAAAACAAATGCGAAAATCACCATTATTTTAAAAAATTTCTATTTTAGTAATTATCATATCGTGGTTCACTCTATTACAAGCGGTAGATAGGTGCGTGTAAGTGATATCAGTTTGAGCGCGACGTTCCATAGTACCTGTTATGTAGAATGTCTGACATTGCAGGTTATTATCGTCTGCATAATCACCAGTTCGAGAAAGGTTATTATATTTCATGAACTGGCAATATCTTCGCGGATTTCCCGCAAGAAAGATTCCACAAGTAAGAGAAGTGCGAATGATTTCGTGATTTTGTTTGTTTCTCGTAGGGGAATTGTGGGAAAAACCGACACTGTGGGTAAAACCGACACCCCACAACTTTTCCTAGAAATCAAATTTTTGTTCATTTCATAATGATACATTATTATTAGTACGTTTATGTAGGGCATTTGAAGAAAAATTGGATTTACGTTAGTGCGCCGAATGTCATAAAAATAAACAAAACATACGACAGCAGCGTTCATACTCGTCTGGATGTAAAATTTCGTTGGTAGATTTTAAGGTTTTAACCGAACAAGCTTTTCAAATCACCCCATTTTTCAGTACCTATTATTATCGGCCTTTCCTATGATCAACTAGATGCATTGAAGACGAGTTTGAGAAATTCAATATTTTTAATTGCTTTTATAAAAAAAATGTGCGCTGTTGGGGTAAAACCGACACCCTTTGGTTAGGGTAAAACCGACACACTGTTAAGATGGTTGTGTTTACTTGCGATTCATTACAAAAGGCTGGGGATCTTTGTGACACTTCAGTTACACTATTAGCACACTATAGTAATAGCTGAAATACACAGAAATACTTTTATTGTGTTTATTTCTTATAAGTCTCTTTAAAAATCAAAAATTGGAATTTTTGCTTATCTGATTCTATCGAAGCTTTTGCTATTTCTGCAAAAAGCTCATCAAACCGAATTTCTAGTGTTCTCTTGGTTTGTCATAGACGAACTTTATCACAATGAGACAATGATATTATGTATACCCCAATAGATCGTTGATGATCAGAGTCCGATAAATCAAATCTGAAAGAGATAGTTTTACCAAGAAGTGTTTTTGTCACTTATAAGTGAATGAAACAAATTAGCAGAACGTAGAACACTTGCAAATCTTCTCTTACGAAATAAAATGACACTGGAAGTTGCAATGATGTGCGCAAGGATTATTTGGAAATACTCATATCAATAAATAATCCTATATTATAAAATACTCTTATTTATAGTACTACGCTTTCGAACTTTCTTCCCCTCACTACATGATGAAGCAATAAAAAGCACATATTTTGCTTCATACATACTCACACTTTATTAATCACGCATATATCTAATTTTTAATAACGATAAAGATTTTAATAAAGTGTAGAGAAAATAAATTAAAGGAGGTGTCGATCTTACCCCTATAGGGTGTCGGTTTTACCTGCAGTGCCTACAAAACGTCACTTTGTTTTCCAAGTTTTACAACCAATAATTTTTAATGAAATTAATTTTTCGAGGAGCTGAAAAAATTAAGTCTTTTTAAGAATTTTTTGAAGAAGAATTGTGCATTAAAATTATAATTTTATTGGTTTTGTGGCAACTTAGAAAAAGTGTTAAGCTTAAGGTGTCGATTTTAACCATAATTCCCCTACTCTGCTTGAGAGAGATAGTTTACCTCAGAGTTCACGTTGCAGTTATGGTTGCAGTCGGCCGTAACTGCGACTTGGACAAGAGTCTATCAGAAGACTATGAAAAAAAAATAGACATGCAGGATGGAAATCAGGACAATTCAAGCTATTTCTCCGACATCCTAGGACACCAGAACAGTCAGTTCAAAACCAGGACATGTTCTGGGAAACCGGGACCCTAATAATTCCTAACCAAAATATTAATCAGCAAACCATAAAAACATCCCTCTCTCCGTAGTTGGAGTGCGTTTCAGCCCACGCTACTCAACAACTCCAACCATCGCACGCATATGCAAAGCTTCAAAACAAATTCCACTCATCGGGGGAACATTGAACGACAACCATGTGCATAAATTCAATCTTATCTTGGGATGGTCGTGGTTATATGGAAAATGATGGATTTCTGAGAAAATGTCGAATTTTACTTGAAAAATAGATAGTTCAGTTGAAGTTCATGAAGAGTCAGACAACGTTTGAAAAAGTTTCGACCAATTTTATGCAGGGATAGCCTAAACTAACGTTAGACGATACTTCGTGGGTTGCAAAACTATTTCAAATCCAATTCTGCAATTTTCTTGCGAAAAGTCAAAGTACAACACTGACGAAGCTCGGTACAACAGTAGAAAGTAATCACAGAGAAAGTTGTTTCCTCGAAGAAGGAACAGCAACTGCAGTCGGAATGTGTTTCTGTTTGTTCTTTCATTTCCGCTCGGTCTATCCATCCACAGGTGCAGGTGTTTTCCGCTCGAACGGGTGGAACTGCACTGTGGTAACATCAAGAAACAATTCTGGAGAAAGCGTTGTATCTGTTATTAAATATCTCACGGGCAATGGAGGTTCTTAATTACTTAAAAGTATGTTTGATCTACAGAAGCCAGGCTCTTGTTTAAAATAAGATTATTATAAGGGCATAAACCTTCACACTCACCAACTGAACCAGAACCGTTTTCTTTTGAACTCTCCGGTGAAGAAGGTGTCCACAAGTACCACCATCATATACATTGTTTACAAAGTACTTCAGGCAGCAGCAACAGCAACAACAACCAGCAAGCGAAAATCTGAAACTCGAAAGAAGCCAGACATCAAGCGAAACTTATTCATTTCGATTGCAACCAGAACTGTGCCACCGGAGTTTTTTTTCTTCTGTGGGAACGCTCGATACTTACACATAATGCCATATACGCTTCGAGACTGCCAAACCGTGTAGGTACGTGGTTGTCAAAACTTTTAAATAGCTCTCGACATATTCTTACAAGTACTTTCCGGCACTCGGTAAGATTAAAGCAAGTCTGCAAGTCTGTCCCGAGCAAAAACACATTTCAAACAGCATATGGCATCTGGCAGGAAGCAGGCCATGACGCAAAAAGGTAGCAGTTCGTACCGTACGTGGTTTGACAGTTGCAATTCCAGAAATGCTTCCATTATTGTTGCACTTCAGTGGCATAGTTGGTTACACTTTAGTTTTTCTTTAAAGCTTCGCTTGTTTGCGCAATTTAGAAGTATCAGGAGATGCAAGAACGAGTCTGAAACAACTGCGAACAAAGCTTCTGTGCGTCTTAAAATGTGTCATACCGGGTAAGGAACTAATTTTCATATATTAATCGTAGTTCGAATTTATTGGTTTTATTTAAATTTTACTAAATTCAATCGTAAATGAACAACTCTCAAGCCGTCAATGTCCGTGTCCAGTTCAGCTAACAATTTTGTAAATCAATATATAACTCACCTGTCTGTAATCGAGACATCCGCCAAAATTCATCAACAGATTGTCCCATCACACACCGTATCATCGATAGCAAAATGTCCTTCCACGTATTTTGTTACCTAATACGATGCTGCTTTGGAGCTTTGATAGTCAGGGTTGTTCATCAGATGACACATTCCTACAAAAAAATTAAAGTCAATTGATAGTGGAATCAAAATCTGTGTCCTAAATACACTCTAACCGCAAACATTTCACATTCTAGGTTGATCCTCGTTACGACTCTGCATCGCACCGTTCATCGCTTCTATTTAGTGGTCCACTAAACAACCCTAACCGAAATCCGCATCAAAATCGACGAGCGACGCGGAAAGGTGGTCCTCACCGTCCAATGTGTAAGTTCACGCATGTTTACAACCGTTCTATTCAAATTGTAACTGCTGCAGGCGAAACATTTGATACTCTAGCAGTAAACTGTCGTTTGGTGGTTTTGTTTATCCGTTTGACCCGGATCGATAATACTTGCGTATTGGTTTGTCCCTGTGCCCACGAATGGACTTTTAATTGTCAGAATTCCCAATTCTAGGCCGATGCGAAGGCAGAACGGGAAAACCGAATAGTCTTCCTAATACCAGCTGTAAACAACTGGTCGCCGGGAATTGATGCTTATTTACACTCTTAACTGTTGATATCACTACGAGTCGATGGTCCCCGATGGTTCGGGAAGGATAGCAGAAAGCACTATCCCCGGGGGTCAACACCATCCAACACCTGTGTCATCAAATATTCATTCCACTTCCGTCGCCGTGACACGGACCGAAACGATACAGCGTTTCTATTTGCGTTAGGACACATTTCAGTTCGAAGCACATTTTCCGGCGGTCACGCTACTAATTTAGGTAAATCAATAGCAGCGTGTAGGAAATAGCACCGCACTGCGGAAGCATTCGAGAGAATGTAAATTGAATCCGATTATTTGGCGATACCTACCGATTGCGAAATGTTCGGGAGCGCGATTTCTGGTGGTTTTGTTCGCTGTAAGTTTGTTATTATTTTAATGAAAGGTGTGGTAATGGATTTCCGAGCTGGTCTCGACGGTTCAGCATAGGGGGTTTCAGTCAGTGGGGAAACTTTTGATTTTGACAAATAACTGAATCGTTGATAAAAAAATCCCACAAAAGGAAAACATTTTTTCAGAAAATTAAAAATCCCTGTTAAAATGTATTCAATCCAATGGTAATAAATATCAGATAATGGAACTCAACGCTTTTGAAATATGCCCTTCTTGAGCTGCCCTTCAATGCAAAATTATAAAACGATTATAGTATTCATTATTTTTGACATTTCGAGGGTGTTTCCTGGGAAATGGTTTTCCGGAAAACAGTTGATTTCAAAAATGGCATTTCTGTGGAGCAGTTAATATTGGTCACCATTTTTACATTTCTTATAAAAGAAATGTATAGAATTCGCTCAAACTTTCAAGATTTTTTCCGAGGCCCGGAGGGCCGAGTCTTATATACCAATCGACTCAGCTCGACGATTTGGGACAATGTCTGTGTGTGTGTATGTAACGGACAAATTCTCATTCGTGTTTCTCAGCAATGGCTGAACCGATCTTATCCAAACCAATTTTAAATGAAAGAACTAAAAAACAGTATGAACGCTATTAATTTGTTTTTGATTCTGATGTTTAGTTTCCAAGATATGAATGTTTGAATGTGTAAAAATGGCGTTTTTTGCAGTTTTTTTGAATTATCTGCCGAAATTGACAACATAATTTAACAATTTATATGTTTTTAGACAGCTTTAACGAATACCTTTCGAACAAGCTATAGATTGTTGAAATCGGACTATTATCAAAAAATGCGGACGAAAGATTTTTATCATTTCCCATTGCCAGAAATATGACCAAAAACATGTAATCTATTATTAACGCCAAAACGGCTTATTTTAGGTCAATAGTATCTTCGGAGAATTTAATGGAGGTAATATGCCCTTTCTTTCGGTATTGTGCTTTTGCTGATTAATCCCCCTATGAGTGAGATATTTTCACAAATTTTCTTGGAAGTCATTATATCGAAATGATGCCTTCATCAAATTTGTAGCTCTTACTTTTGCGAATAACTTTACTGAAGACCTTAAATATCTATTTTGAATACTTTAAAAGTTATGGCTTGTTGTTTGTTGATTACTCTTTGTCGCCTGTTTATTGTTCAATATAGTAATAATCCATTGAATTGAAATAAGCTAAACATTATTTCGATAAAACGAATTTTGTATTTCATTTTACTATCTACAACCGTTAGAAATAATCACTGAACACTTCCAAGTTGTCTGGAAGGAACTTGATAACTTATCAGTACAAAAATGTTCATTTCTGCAAACCTTCTGACTGCAATTTTTCTAACTTATAATCATCGGATCGATCTGAAACATATCGGAAAATGAAAAGCGAAATGAATAGCTCCAAGCAACGGCTTGGCCAAGAGAAGGTTTTGGGGTTTAACACCATACAACCCCCCCCCCCCCCCACAACACCCAAAAAAAATATTGGATTGAAGTTGAAAATTTATTGATGCAGACTGATTTAATTAAATATTAGAATAACAATTATCTGACCCGTAGATTGATAACCTGTTGTTGTAAACGTCATGAGGACTTTTGATAAATTGTCGGAATGGGGTCCTGATATGTAACTGATCTATTGGTCTTGATTTCACAGTTGTCTAATTGCATCAATATCAAATTCCTGCCTGAAAACATTCCAATAGAAAATTCCAGAGTTCTGTAATCAATCATTATCCTCAGATTTATTTTCAAATTGAGCTCGTTTTTGTAGAAATGTACTGTAATAAGGGTCTTTATTTAATAGGAAGCGAAGTTAAAATTGATTTAATGTCTATGAAACATAGAACAGCTCACCAAGAAAAATGCATAACTTTCAACATTTGCTAAAAATATTTTTGCCTTTCTCATTCACTCTAAAATTCGTCAATCTAATCCCGACCGGGAGGGCCGAGTGTCATATGCCAATCGACTCAGTTCGTCGAGATCGGAAAATGTCTGTGTGTGTATGTATGTGTGTATGTGGAAAAAATGTGACCTCGGTTTCTCAGAGATGGCTGGACCGATTTGCACAAAGTTAGTCTCAAATGAAAGGTACAACCTTCCCATCGGCTGCTATTGAATTTTTTATTGATTGGACTTCCGGTTCCGGAGTTACGAGTTGAAGAGCGCAATCACACAGCAAATTCCCATATAAACTGAAATGAAGAATTTTCAAAATCAAATTTGTATTTTTGATGCCAAATGACTTTAAAATGCATGAAACATTGAGATGCTTGACAAAAATTGACTTCTTTGGACTTTGGTACATTTTTGCAAGGGGTTTCCAACAGCATTGATTACATGTCACTCCCGAAAAAAATTACCTAGATTATTTCATGGTTATAAAGATTACTTCTTCGAAAAACCGATTACTAATTAATTACTCGATTACTGTAAAATTTCTCGATTACTCTGGATTATTTGGAAACAAAGCGAGTTCTTGTTGGAATTACTTTAGATTATTCAATTATTTTAAGCGGAAACTTAGCAAATTGATCGTTATTATCTAACAAAATAATAAATATAATAAAAAATAAACACCTTTAATACTTTCTAGCTCTGCTGGATTATTCTAAATCCTAAACCATGTGAACCGACAAAAAATTCAAAACGACTCACAGTGGCATCTCCCCATACAAAGATGTGACAAAATTATAAAAATTGGTTTATTTGGCTAAAAATTGGGTTTTTAACTAGTTTTAGGTCGCTGAATCCATTTCTATCAGATTTGAAATTCCATAATTCTTTTTTTCGACTCCTTTTATGTAAACCCATTTGAAGGCGTTGGTCGTTTAAGGGTTAATATACACGTTAATAATAGTAGTCAATAACATCAGATAGCAGAAATGGTTGCCAAAACTAGTAAAAATTACTAATTTTTCAGTAATATGATGTCGAGTAGGCAACCAATTTGTAAGAAGATTCATGAGCTACAGTGCGTCTCCATATGGGTATCTTCAAAAAATAGATATAACAACTTCGGCGCAAAAATGCGCAAGATGAGGCCTATATATCTTGAAACTACAATTTGCTTGTAAACGACATCTATGAATATCTTGTAAATATTAACACGCTAACGCAACTTGCAGATGTTGGAGTGGTCTCCGTAATAGAATCCAATGCCAAAAGTACTTTGGACAGTTTGTCTGCTTCAACTTTCAACCGGGTTTAAGGTTTCCATGCAGAAAACAAAGCTAGTCGTATTTTCAAGGAAGCGTGATACAGCACAAGTACAGCTTCTTTTAATAGATCAAACTATCGCTCAAGTCACCGCAGTAAAATATCTCGTCGTCTGGTTCGACTCGAAAACCGCATTAGAAATCAGAATTAGAAGTGGTAACATAGGATCAATTTTCCAATTTTTTTCAATTCAATAACTAGAATATAGTGGTTTGCTCTGACTTATGAAAACTCGACGAGTCTCCTGGCTTCGGCACATTCAATCAAAATTCACCGCTTTCCACAAACTGCTTCAGTTTATGTCCCAAAATTAGCCGTAATTTGGGATATCCTTGGGATCGTTGACACCCTGCCTGTAGACCATTATTTCTTCGTTACGGATAGTATAAGTTGTATGGAGTCCCTCCGTTCGATGAAGCGTGGAAAGCACTCCTAGAATTTTCTGGGGAAAGCACGGAAACTCTTGAGTGTTTTTTTGAGAAACCCTACCAGATTAATACCTTAGTTTTGGTCCCTTCCAATTGCTCCATTCCGGGTAATGAAAAAGCGCAAACTCTAGCTAAGGTGAGTGCATTAGAAAGTGATTTTTATGAAAGATCAATTCACTTCAACGAATTTTACATGCATTTTTCTCGTCAAGGGACACTCGAAAGAAGACAAATCACGTGGAACAGTAGATACTTAGGAAGGTGGCAACATTCTATAATCCCACAAGTATCCACGAAAGCCTGTTTTAAGGGGGTAGATATGGGTTGTAATTGAATTCGAGTTATGCTTATGCCAAATCATACGTTTGATGCACATTCCCAGCATATTGGGCTTGTAGAGAATGATCTTTGAGCTTGTGGCGAAGAATTATCACGACATCGAACATGTTGTCTGGTCATGAGACGAGTACTGTGGCGCCATACCTCAGATAAGTTATTTCTTTTGGGTTCGGGATGTGCTGGCGATAAATATCCAAACATAAGCTATTTCTTCACTTTTCTCTATAATTCTCTGATCTCTACTACAAGACTAGCATACAATATCGCTGCACTCTTGAAAACCGAATGCAAATAACGGACTGGAAGTCGGGTCTTTAAAAAAGACCAGCCGCAAGATTTTGGATCTTACTTAATCCCCCGAATGTCGCTCTTGTGTATTTCCAAAGAATTGATCCCCCATGTGAATGTTTTTCCAAAGAATATTTTGCGCACCTACCAAGTGCCGAAAAGTGTTTCTCCTAGTTTCACTTGTTAAATCAAAGAATCTTTCTTGTTAAAATGCTAAGATGTATTCAAATGTTTTTGATTGCCTCCTTAAATCTTAATTAAATTCAGTCAATATCTTAGGACCTAAGACATTCAATTTGGAGTATACAAAGAATGAGAGCAAAACTGTGAAAATCAACATATAATGAGTCTTGTAGTAATGAATTACTTTACGATTACTTTATGATTAACTGATTACATTGTATTTACGGTTGATTACGTGAATTATTTTAATAATACAGAAAATTACCCTGCTTATTATTGAATACCAAAGTAATCGACGGATTACCGAATTATTTCGAAAAATCGAAGTAATTCTTGATTAAGTGTCACAATTTTGGCTCGTTGGAAACCCCTTGCATTTTTGCCTTTCTCATATAGAAAGGTTATGCAATCACTCTAAAAATCGTCAATCATACCGGCTCGGAGGGAGTATGCAGTGAGGGTTTGCTACTTTAAAATTAAAACTAGTTTAAAATTTCTTAACAAGTTGAAAATTTTCGGCAGGACCCGTACCTCCGGATCTTTCTCCATGATCCACCGCTGGTTTCAGGTGATGTTTCAATATCACATAGTATCTCAAGATCGGGGCTGTTGATCCATTGTATGTATGTGCAAATCGTACTGAACATGTAATATTTATTTCCACCATTGTATTGAACATAATCAGCCATGGAATCGTAGTCTGGACAAATGAGACAAGTTGTGCTTGCACCACTAGGTGGATTAAGACAGGTTTTTTTTGGGAATGCGTCGAGTTGAGACGAAAACGTATTATGATTAATAACGAGGATAACACTTTCCGAATGTAGAGAGAAATTTATGAAAAATGACGATTTCCATTCGATTCTAGCAGGTTCTGATCGATTTTGATGAGCATTTGATTTTTGTTGTATGACAAATTATATGTATAGGTCAAATGTTTAAAAACAGTAATTTAAGGTCAAGATAGCATCATTTTGAAACCGCCAATTTCGGAGGTTTAGTATCTTCAATGAGTTTTACAAACGTTAAACAGCGCATCATTTGATAAAATAATTTTGACGGTATATCGTCCAA
This sequence comes from Topomyia yanbarensis, assembly GCF_030247195.1. Lineage (NCBI taxonomy): Eukaryota > Metazoa > Arthropoda > Insecta > Diptera > Culicidae > Topomyia > Topomyia yanbarensis. Next base: position 455,214,134 of record NC_080671.1, read on the forward strand.
GAAGTATTTATGGTGAATTTTCTCAGGTTAATATTCATGACTACAATAAAGTCTCAACAAATTCGCTAAAGACACGAACTTTGTTACTATTTTCTGAAAAATTAATTCTGCATAATTTTAAAACTTCAAAAATTACGGTTTCGGAATTATGTCGTTTGGACAGTATGATCGAGTTTCACCAAACCCCCACCAAACCGAATTTCTGGCTACGCCGCTGACTTCAAGTAAGTAAAAACAAAGTCGTTCTACACTCGTTCACAAGAAACTTCTTCGAATGCTGAATATCTATTATAATACATTGAAACCCCGATTTTATCAGCCAAAAATGAACATATGTTTGATGGGCTCTAGCAGACGAACAAGACTGAATTCGAGTTAATCCTTTCTTGAGCATGTTTTCCTTATCATGAAGATATGCGAAATATGCGAAAATAAAAAGTTCATCATAATCAGAAATAGTTATGAGACTACATCAAGGGACGAGAAGAATATTTTAACAGCTTCAGTTTATTATAAAGAAAAAAAATTGCCCGATTTAGTCAATGTTCCCTATTTTGTCAGCCTAAAATACACCATGCGACTGATAAAAATGGGTCTTTATTGTATGTATTATTCGCTGTGTTTCACATTAATAGGTGCATTGCTTTTTTGGAGATTTTTTTTATTGCATCTAACTACAATAATTTTTAGGTAGTTTACAAGGGGTTATTTTATAGACTTCTTCCAAAATTTGGCGAACCTATTCCAATTCGTATACCAATTAATTGGTATACTTAAGGGTTTATATGTTGCAGATAGAGAAAATACTGAAATTTTCAGCTTTTTTCCTACACAATATTACGAAAGTTTATTAAACAATTTTTCCTAATAAGTTTGTGAAAATTATAAACTATTTGAAATTTTTTAATAGTTTTATTTTTTATTTAACCGTGATTTTTTAATAAATAGTGACCATCGTTTCACAACGTAGTCTATTTTTCATGGATTGCGGTGAGCATGATCTCTCGAATTGCTGAACTGAAAATTAGGCCATTACAAATCTTTTTTAAAAATTATTTCCAAGTACAAATTTTTTTCTGAAGGGGGGGGGGGCAAACAAAAAATAAATATTTATTTTATTAACACAATTTTATTTCTTTTTACATTTTCTTTCGATTGAACAATCGTGGACGTTTCCACAGGGTGATTTCGTATAGCGGGGTTGAGCTATTTGTTTTACTAGAAAAATTCAAGCAAACATTACTGAATCAATGAAAAGTTCACATAGGAAAGGGATGCTAAAGTTTTCGTTTTAAATAATTTTCCGAACAGTGCAATTTCTAAATTCCCAAAAAAAGCTTGAAAGTTCTCTAGAACTTAATGTAAACATTTAAGAGTACATTAAGGTATTAACTTTTGGTTGCTTGAATAGTTTTCATTCCGTTGTGGCGGCACATGGACCGACTGTACACACAAGGCATGAAAATCGGTCAAAGGTGAACCTGCTTGATAACAATGTACAGAAACAGGATTGCAACATTTCACTTATGGACTTTTGGAAAACATTCTGGATATCTGAAAATGTCTGTATGTTTCATAGTATGGTTAAAAAAGCTTCAAAACTGCATTGGCCCTAGGTGGGACTCACTTTTGTGCTTAACCACTACTAACAGTCCTCACTTTTCTGCTTTCAAAAAAGTGAGGTTCTCGTGGAACAAAAGCACGAGACTGCATCGAAGCGTTATATCGTGGGGAGGCTGATTCAGTCTCAAGACAAAATGATACATTAGAGTGGTTTAGCTCCGAACACATATCCGGCTAATCGCAGTGATGAACTTCCGTTAGCCATTTGGCTCCCGTTTCTGTGAACCATTTAGTTCGCGAGCCATCTCAATTCCTCGTCGGAAGTTCTCCCGATACCGATGCCTGTTGCGCGAGTCATTTAGCTCCCAGTTTTGTCGCAATCTACTCGCATAGTCCATAAATCCTACTCAAAGGGCCAACCAGTACTTGGCGAGGACGGTTCGGCGATATTGGATGGAGCGTAGCTTCTGGTTCGCTGCTTCCGGTTCGTTGAAAACTCGACGACCCACCGCTGGTGCTTCACTCGACCTACTCGATCTTGTCCCTGACGGTGAAACTAGTCTGCTCACATGCTTCGGTCCAGCGATTTCCGCTGGTTCGTGGTGCCCAGTACACTGGCGCCTCAAGCAAAGCTGTGGTTGCTCTCACAGCCTTCCCCTTAACATAATCGTCGTGACTTTAAAAGTTCAATTCGATGATATATTTTCCGACCGCGCTGTCTTTCGGCTGCTAGTCATCACCAACTCTGTTTTATGATGGGCAATCGTCTCCGTGTCGAGTGTCTCCTCTTCTAGCGATTGTCCGATTACTTGGAACACCACATCATCCGTGAAGCCGAAAATTATATCTCTGGGAAGGTTCAGCTTCAATACTCCATCGTATACTGCGTTCCACAGCGTCGAGTCTAGGAACGTCAGTTGTATCTCTGCTGTCTCCACAGCTCCCACAACCGTTTGGATGGATTTCACTGTAGACCTGCCTATAAGGAAGCCGAATTACATGAGATGCCGTTCTCACGGTCCGCGTACTTCGTTAGCTTGTTCAGGATTACTTCTCTCTAACATTACCAAGGGATATATTGACTACGCTGAATTCCAATTATCGGATCGTTTTGAACATATCCGGGCTCTCATGTATCGCTTCACTTTTATGGCTTTCGCCATCTCGATAACCTGTTTGTTGGTAAACCGATCTTCATCTTTGTGATCATACCTAATATTAGATTCATGTTGTGGGGAAAACCTTTCGATGGTGACCTCCATCTATTCCGGGCACCTTTCAGGTGGTGCAACTGAGCCTTTTATCTTTGTTATGCCAACTTTGTAGGTCTCTCCTAAGGAAATTCGCGTTGGCTTTGTGGCAAGGCTTTCTTGTACAGCTTGACTGCTTTGTTGAGAGCGGTTCTTGCAGCTCGCTTCCCTCGAGCTTTCTGACTTCTTTTTTAATTTTAAATATATTTGACACGGCACAATGCGTGAGCACAACTGAGCCGTGGAGCGCACCTTGGGGGTCATTTGGTCCGTCTTCTCTCGCATTTTCGTTTACGTCCATGTCATCATCGGTACTGCATTCATCTTGCTCATCGTCGGATGTTCTTATTTGTTGTTTGTGCTTACGGGGCGCTATTGTAAATCCTTCTTCATCGGTATTAGATTCCTTATTGGTGGTGTTGGTTGTTGGTTTAGAAACATTTACTGTAATCGTTGTTACTTCGATGTTGGTAATGGCAGTTAGTTTAGTGGTACTGGGACCGATCGTTGTTGAGCTGGTGGTTGTGAATGCCCGGTCTGCAGTCGTTGGTTTACCAACTGGTTGTGGTTTAACATACGATGATTGTATACCGGCTTTGGTCGTATCAGGTGGAATTTCTTTAGCAGTCTCTGCGCAAGGTTTCCCGTGGTGTAGCGGATGATCACAACATTGACAGGTAGGAATCTGTCCTGGGTGCGTGACTAGTGTTCGTTGAGAATATTCAACACCATGAGGTGATTTGCATGTGAAAGTCAAGTATGAGGGAATAGGTTTTGTCGGACGCATTCTCACCACACGAACTCCGTTGCGGCGTCTTGGGAAGAAGTTCCTCCAACTATCTTCCTTAACACGTGGTGCCAGGTCATGTCAACATTTATATACGTTGGGATACTGTATAAAATGTCATTACATTCGATGACGTGTTTCATGTTGTTCTGGGAAGCGAATGATTCTGCTTGACTAATATTTTTTAACATATTCAGTACCGCATGACGTAAATGGTGGAATTGCACCGCATAAAGTACCGCAAGCTACGTTGAACTTCAAGTTCACCTTCAACATTTGCTCCCCTTCATGAATTGATGGTATTACCGGATATTTCGTGTAGTCAACAGCAACACAGTTTGCCCGCATCGTGATATACTTTTGCTTGGCATTGTCACTAATTGTTTGTTCACGTATCACACACTAGGCAGAAGGAATCAATTTTTGCCAAGCGTCGCGCGGGTAAATTTGATTACTTGCCCTGCTATTGCAGCGGAGCGATTTCTAGCTGCTGAACTGAGCGAGATGAGAAACCGAAGTGATCTCCGACTTCTTCTCCAAGCTCGGAGGCAACTTATACGTAGATCGATAATCGTCGTATTGCACCCGGCGACCGTTTCTCAGTTTCCCATCCCTTGGTATGGTCGCATTACACGCCTTTGTTAGTAGTGCCGTGAACTCGTTCGCATTTAGGTTGAAGAGGATACCCTCAAATTCAAGTTCTTCGACGGACACGTTCCTGTGAAAAATCGCTGTTTTCCATCTTCCCTCGTTTATATATCTCCTACATATCCATATTCATGTGTAGTTCATAGTCCTGTTATCAACGCTGTACCAAATCGCTTGGTGGGCGCTGTGGATATATCCTCGCACACTTTTCAGTCCTTCTTTCCGGTTACTCCAAGGCTACAAAAATTGACATCGATAATGGATTCCCGGTTCTTCCTGCGGTAAGTGCCGATGATACCATTATTTGTAAGATCTGTATTTAGCTTTGCTAAAGCATTCTTGATCGCTGATGGCCAGACAAAGTTTTTTTTTGATTCCAGCGTCTATCTCGAAAATTTCGCATGTTTCTGGTTCTTGGAATATTTCAGAATTAATGTCCCTTCGGCTTCTTGGAAAACGGCATATTCAATTTTCACAAGCTTAGCCTTAAATGGAAGGTTTGGTAGCAGATTCATAAGAATCACACATATGGCTGCGAAAATACGGTATGAATACTACGATCCCATATGAAATCTTTAAATGTCAAAAACCTTTCGGTAAAGCTCATGTATATTGAATATTGAACCACATATAAATCGCCATGAGTCTGATTTGAATTCAGATTGTTTCCTTATCGAAATTATTTTCGAATGCAACGATCGATTATGTCTCTATCGACTGTTGCGTTTAAAATGGAATCGATTCAGAAGTCGGTCTGTATTAGCCTTTCCATGAGATGTTTGTTTGATAATACACAGATGGGTCCTTCCTTCCGCGACCAGCAAACGTTTCATTTGATGTTGGACTGGGTCGATGATCTCATTTAAACTTCACATTTACCCGAGAATGGTCAAAATAAAAATTATCATTGGATAGTAATTTATAAAACTACCATAATAGTTTTCAGTTACGAAAAGCCAAACTCTATGGAAGCTATTGTTATTCTATAAAACGTGACAATTTTTTGAATTTTGGTTATTTTAAAAAAATTATTTGCCCCCTGATTTTTTTCAGCGATTTTGAAGGGGGGGGGGTGACATAATTTTTAAAAAATATTTGTAATGGCCTAATGGACTTTAGTCAAATCATCGGTCTAACAATTTAAATAATACTATGAATCTTAATGAATTTCACTTGTTTTCGTATTTTTGACATAATAATTTTTTAGTTACTACAATTTGCATGCAAACTTGTTGTCAATTTTCACTCCATGTATTTCGTCGCAGAATCGTCATACTTTCTATAATTAAAAAAAAATACTATTTTCGTTCTTTGAGAAATATGTGCATCGGACAGCAATTTAATAATAATCGAACAGAGAGTTGAAAAGTTTTATAAATATCCTGTATAATATTTCAAAATACATAGTTTGAAATGACTAATAACATTAATTCTCATAAAAGATACATCATCTAGACACCCAAATATCTTATTGCGTGCAAATCAACAAATTCTATCATTTAAAATTCGATTCGTTATAAATTTTAATGGCGTATACTGGAACCATTAAAACCATTCATTCGAGAATATTTACTTATATTTATATTAAAATGTCGGCCATTTTGTATCCCCCATTTTGAAATTTGAAAATCTGACATGAAAATTGTAATCTGCGCCCCAAAAAACCGTGGTATGTACCTTTGCAGGTCAATCAAAACCATTTTCGACTTTGAGCCAGGTTTTTAGGGAAATCCGCCACTGTGCAGCGGTCAATATTCGAGCCCGTTTGCTGTACAACCAGTCAGAGTTAAAAATAATCGAAGCTCTTTTTTGACGGCTGAAAATGAACCTGACGCGACTCGCGGTGAATGGAAAAAATATTCATTCAAATATCCATCCTTATTCATTCAGTTGAATATCGTACAGTATATTCATTTCACTACTTATCTAGGAAAATGTTTTCAAATGTCGATAAAGCATATGAAACAACAATCATCATCGGTTACATTGTGCCAGGGCCTACTTTGATGCGTTTGATTCGTTGCTGCACGGTCGATTCGTGTAATAATCGGAGACGAATGAAAATTTGCATGGATGAATGGGCGGTTTGTTCGTTTGACGTTTTCAGCTGCGTCACTGAATATTGAAAATGAATGCGGCTGAATATGATCAATTTTCATTCAATGAATTTGAATATTTTTAACTCTGCAACCAGTACCAGATGCTAATTAAACTCAATGTCTTGGTCGACGATGAATCATTTACGAAAACCGATTTAAAACAAATCCTGTAGCTCGAATTCTACGAGGATCCTGCTCGCAGCAAGTTTCCTAGTAGATTTCTTTTTCTTTTGCGAAAAGAAATTATTGTATGGCAAGGGATCTGCCCCTGTAACAAGAAAACCAGCGTTTTTATGACGGATAAGACTTCGAATTTGGAAGTGTTAAAAATAGGGTGTCCAGCACAGTTCATTCCAAAAGAGCTGAATCCACAAAATTATTCCCGGATTCGTCCAATGGACCTGAAATGAACGATAATGAAGATTAATGCAGTAGTTACCAGTGTCACATTGGTCGGATGTAGCATTAGTGTGATCAGCTAGCCAAAACAGCGACCTAATTAAGCGTTCTGCAAGCGGCACCAAACAAAAAGAGCGAGAATTTCTTCGAAATAATTATGAATGATTTATTTCTGTTATTTTCATTAACAACGTGCTATTACTTTGTTTCGTAATTCATTTTTCGATTGCAAAAAAGGAACTAAATGAGTCAAATTAAATTCAATGAAATGAAATGAATTGATGAAATAGATCAAATGAATAAAACTGATCAAACTGAATACTTGATAAATTTAAAAGAATTAACTAAAGTTAATAAAATTAAAGCTGAAGAAATAATTAAATCAGTTAAATTTTCGAAGAAAATATACCGTGCAAGACCCATCTACCGATCAATTAACAGCGATTTCTACTTCTAACACTCTTTAAAAAATAATGTTAAAAGGCATTTCAATTCGATCTTCGTTTTCAACTAGAATATTTAATCAACTATCAAGAAAAAATACGCAAGTTTGGAAATGAATTAGCAGACAGTGCAAAATAGCCGAAAAGCCCAACAATTCTAGAGTACCATTCGCCGATCACTACAAGTAATAGATATCCATTTGCCGAAAATTCTAGGTTTATAATTTTTTATTAGCGGCAAATTAAGTCCAAACATGTGTTGCAGACTTTGTTCATTCGGTTTGTGTATAATTCACTTAGAAATATTGTCCTTACACAGTTTTATTAACAGTTGGCTTTGAGTTAAGAGAAAAAAAAAGCGGTAAAATGGCAACGGATTTAATACAGCACTCAAATATAATTATTTGGAAAAATATGAAAAGACGAATAATGAAAGTGTATATTATATTGATGTTCTACGTACTATTTCCATATTTCACTTTATTTATAATTTCTAAATTCCATGTAATATTCGAGTCAAAACAATTTCGCCATCAAATTGAACGGTAAATGGAGGCCTATCGGTGGATGGGCTCTGCACGGTAATTGAAACACAAAAAATTTTTAATTATGAAATTAAAAAAAGAGCAACATGGCCTCCATTTGCAATGGAAATTTTATCAATGATTCGCAGAAACTTTACCTAAACCCATCTTCTACCAGCTGACACAAACGAATAGTCCATAAGATATCAACCATGTTCTTAGTGTGTCTGCTACTTCCAGTTTTTCGTTATACATATTACATATACTTTCTTTTACTTTAATACTACGGCATAAAACTTTTGAGAACTTTCCCTTCTTACTAATCTCTAGCCAATTGAATGTAGTTAAAACAAAAATTAAGAAAATAAATTGGATAAAACTGCAAGGATTCCCATGACTATTTTTAGAAAATAATAATTCTTTTCCGTGCAAAATCAAGCTTTTAAATTAAATAAAGCAAGAATAAGTCATATTTTTATTTCATCAAAAAATTGAAATCTAATTTTGATCTCAGTTCATTTTTTTTAAACATGACATAAAATTTTGATCTCATTTTATTTTTATTCTACTTTGCGTTTCTTAGAAGATTCAAATTAATTTTGTTGTTGTCAATAATCAACATCTCAAAGAGTTTTTAATTTGGTCACAATGATGGCAAAAATAAACTCAAAACGATATCAACCTGAGTAATCATTACGTACAATAACACGCCATCAAATTTAGTTTTCTATTTGATATCAGTCTGTGCTCGGTGAGTATCATCGCAACAAAAAGACTCAAAAATCTGTTTTAATCCACCTAGAGGTGCAATTGTGCCTTTCTCATTTCTCCAAACTAAGATTTAATAGCTGATTCGTACAATATAACATTATGGATATGTCTTTCATTCTTATTACACTTGGTAAGTATATATATAAGAGCACCTTTTTGCATTCATCGCGGTATCGGTTTGAATCGGAGTTTTCTATGTGATCGCACTCCACAACCCGTAACCCCGGAGCCGGAAGTCGGATGGAGGTGGTATTTAATATCAGTTTCCGGGGACGCAACACCTTTCATTTGAGACTAAGTTGATCAAATCGGTCTAGCCATTTTCGAGAAACCAATATAACCTTTATTTTGAATTTGGATGCTTCCGGATCCGTCGATGGTGGCAAGCCTCTGTGAACAAAATGTGCTTCAGGGACGCGGCCGACTTTGACAATTTGCAATATTTTTAATGTAACTTGTTTTTATTTTCTTCGATAGTACGACTAACAAATTGCCTTTCGCTTTTCTAAATAAAACTGGCATAAAACTCTTTTAAAAAATCACAAACTTAAATATACGAACTGGCAGCGATTGGGGTTGTAACTAGAATCAGTTTCTATGTCTAGAAAAAAACTTCGAATATATACTTTTAGGCTGTGGACCATTTGGCGAACTTTTTTCACTTTTGGTTAAAATTTGACTGTTCGATAGTTTTTCGACCCATTCCAAATGTGGACAAATTGATAGGTATATGGAATTGACAGCTGTAAAACAACTTTAAGTATGGCACTCGCAGCCTTGGAATGTAAATATTCACATAATGATATAACCGAAAAAATGCTGGATGCAACATGTTCCCGTTTTCATATTTGTCCTGTATTTTCCACTGAAAAATATCGCCAACCTAAATAAAGTACAGAAAACTGTTTCCACCTTTCTTTCTACATCATCAAACAGTTTAACTGTCGAACTGTAAAATTTAAACATGTTATAGAATTGGGTTATTTTGCAGATAACTAGGTAGAAATGGAATTTTTTTTAATGAATCGGATCATCTGGTTAAGCTGCAGAGCACCCGAAATCTAAAAATATTATGTCGATGTCGAACTTCACGTCGAAATAATTTGCCAATTTTATTCGAAGCTTTGTTTATATTTATTTGCATGCATCTAGGCTTAGGTTGATGATTTTCATTTTCTCAGTACACTCTCAAAAGAAACTTTAAACTGGGGCGTCGTCAAACCAGGTGTCACTCATTCTAAAATTCTTAAATGAGCCACACATTTTTTAAACCTTCTTCGTAAGATTTACGTCGTTATTATTTGTTGTTACTCTAGATGTAAAAATAGCCTACCATTCACATGTTTTAAATATAGGGATGATATAAATAATTTTAAAACAAAAATTTTGAATTACCAAAAATACCGGCACGTCACAAAATATTTTTTGATCGTGCATTCCCATTTCTTGGAGTAGAGAATATTTACAGCGTTATCTCATTTCCATAATTGGTTTCGTAACGAGGATAAAATATATGTTGTGCGTAGTTCATTAAGCTTTAAGGCGACGATACAGACTAATTACTTAATTCAAACACCATAAAGACTTATTAAGATTTATCAAAATCCAAGTGAAAAAGACATATTTGTTGAATCCTCCCACTAGTTGTGTTTATAGTAACCATTTCCTCTTTATCTTCAACAACGGTCGTTTTGTCTGCTAATTTAATTATTTTATTAAAATGCAAAAAAAAATTAAAATTGTCATATAAATTTAGAGTTTTTAATATTTTACATTATAGCAAAATCGCAATATTGTCTTAAAACGATGCTCTAAACTCTCGAACGCATCAAAATTCTTATTCATCATTGAAAACATAGAAATACAATTTATTTGATTCATGTGGCTAATGTGAAAATGACATTTAAGCCACAGAAAAACTTCAATAAAATTTACTACTTCGCCTAATCTAGACAAAAAAATCAAGGAAATTTATTATTCGGACACATTTTCAAACAAGAATATGATAACATTTCCTCGTTGTTCACTTTATTGTGGCTCGGAGCGACAGTTTCGTTCTGGTTGGCTATGACATTCACACATATTGAGTGTTTCCCCTTCCAACTGTCCACGGTAGCGCTGCTCCAGCGGAATCTAATCAGATTAATTGTTATAATTTTAGTTCTAATGAATAACTGCTAACTGTAAGTGCTCTAATAAAAGGAAAGTTTCAGTTATTAGGCATACTTTTTGTGAGCAAATCGTTCCTAAACCAAAAAATATAGCTATTCAATATGTTTGTTTATAAACAATATGAAGGGGTAGGAATCAGGAATCAGAATATATTGGCTCAAATGGCACGTTCCCCGTACATAGTCGGGGATTTGTGCCTTGCCGTGTGTTTTCATTATTTCCTGAGCGGAAGGAAAGGACAAGGAGGTGTGGGGAAGTAGACTTGGAAGGGTGGGAAAAACAGCACAAAACAAAAAATAAACAACAGGTAAATTAAACTCACAAGTAGTTCAACTTGCCTGCGAATAAGCCTAAAGCTCTTTACCACATTGGATAAGAAACTTTAGTATGTCTCTGAGTTTCAGTCGACCAAACATGGTTTCGTCTATATAAGGACGGCTGAAGACTCGTAATCGCAATTGCGCTAGCGCTGGGCAGTTGCATATCAGATGATATGAAGTTCCGTAGTCGGATTCACAAAGATCACATGAAAAAGACTCAGCGCGCTGAATAGTTGCCATGTGATAATTGAGTTTGCAGTGGCCGGTTAAAGCCCTGGTCAGCATGCCGCAGTGGAGCTTCAAAAAATGTAAGAGATTTTTCGAAACCACTGGGCATGGTTGTTCTAGAAACGCCTTTGTTTGGCGACACGTTTGTAGATTTCTCCAATAATTGCGGTGCTCGGACGAAGCCCAGGACCGTATTTTTTCCCTTATCCAACTTGTCGAAATTGGCAGCGCGGGCTCAGGACCAACGAAGTCAATCGCTGAACCTGCCCTGGCCAATTCGTCAGCCCATTCATTTCCAGTAATACCGCAATGTCCGGGCACCCAGACAAGGTAGATAGTGTTGACAATGCTTAGTTCTTCGATTTGGGTTCGGCACGCGATCACTAGCTTGGACCGGGATTTGTCTGAGCTAAGGGCCTTGATTGCAGCCTGACTATCGGAGCAGAAGTTTATAACTCTGCCGGACAAACTCAGTTGAAGGGCCGATTGCACCCCGCACATAATCGCAAAGATTTCTGCTTGGAATACAGTACAGTATCTACCTAGTGAGTGAGATTGTTCCAGTCTCATTTCACGACAGTAGACACCAGCACCAGCACGTCCCTCCATCAGAGAACCGTCAGTGTAACAAACCACTTGCGTTTGTTGTTGTCTTTCCATAAAGCCAGACAACCACTCCTCTCGAGAGGGAATCTTAACATGGAATGTCCTGTAAGCAGGTATGGGAAAATTCACTCATTCGTTTGGTTGCACCTGATAACCATTCATCCTTGGTTCAGCCACTCACAATCAGCATAGTGAGCGTGGAACGACGAATCGTGAGAGACTGCGATGAATCTTCTCTACATCACCATGTTTCTACAATTCGATCAATGAATGAACACTCACTGGTTGTGAGCGATTTAATCTATTTTAGAAATGAGCTGAACGTCTGCAGAATAGGGAGGAATTGAATCCTGAATGAGTCAAACTGCATTCATTCATCGAATGCACTCTATGATTCATTCCAATCAGTTCAGCATAAATCAATTGTTTCTTTTGCTCTTCTCATCCATTTTTCAGTATGCCATCGGGCATATTTGTAATAATACTGAGAAACAGCATGTAGTTACCACTTTAAGATTTATTGCTCGATCGAGGCAAGCCCTGACTTCGATAGACTATTCATTTTCAATTCAACACTTGTCAGAACAGGATCATATTTTTAATTGTGCAGGATTTGAAGGATTTTTGGCAAGTTTTTCTACTGCTGGAGGAAGCTGAGGTTTCATGGTCACAGTGTCCCGTCAAAAGCAAGATACACCCACCTGCAAATTTTGATGCATAGTAGCGAACGTCCAGGAGGTCTTCGAAAGAAGTTGCAAAAAACCTGGGAATATATTTTCCAATACCGGTAATCGCGTATCTCGGTAATAACTCGCTTTCCTTCTATTTTACAGAATAGCTTGAATCACATCCGGAATTCTTAGAGTATATATTTTCCTATCAATTCATTTGAAGTATTCTCCTCTACATGGTCTGAACAGTATCCTTCTGAACTTTCTCTTTCTACCACAGAAAGCAGCAAAAAAATAAATCCATAGATACGGTCTCGAAAGGATAAGCGGAAAATACACATCGATATGCAAGTTTTTGGATGACCGCAGGCGAATTTTGAAAGATTGTAAACTTCCTCAAAACGTCAATGAAGTATGCGCCTGGCTAAAACATGTTTTATCTGATCATCTTCAATGACGATAAAATACCGTTAAGCTTTACTTTGGAAGTTTTCCTTACAAAAAATCACAAGCGCGTTGGAATATTCATGCAGTTGTTCCGGAACGTCAAACAATAAACGTCTAGATACTCCAAATGTTTGCTGTGGCTCTGTCAGACCTCGTAACGTCTATCAAACGAAGTGTAAAAAAGACTGATACCCATGAGGCCGGCACACACTTTGTGTTTAATGGGATTGCAGTTCTTGACACGCTCTATACTGGTACAATTAAGATGCATTCGTTTCACTTACAACTAGTGTTTCGGATTTCGCGTCAGCATGCCATCGGCCTTACTTGACCATGCAGGACGACTGTACTTGGTATTCAATTTTAATTTGTCCCAAAGTGCAATGGTTACATGACAGGATTGATTACAGTGGAATCGACGAATCGTTCTTGGTATGGTTCCAAAGTCTACAAAGGTATCGTAAATGTATTTGAATGAGCCACTCAAAGGCCTTAGAAGAAGCAGATTGAAATGCATATAGCCAGTGAAGTTGCGTGGTCTTCTGGGGCCCTTGGTAGATTCCCAATTTTGCTGCCTTTGGTAATTGAGTGTGCTCCTTGAATTAACACACTTATCCCGACTTATTTCAAACCTTTTCCTTATTTTTTCATAAAATGCCGAGAAGTAGATATGGTTTATTGGGCAATGAAAGGCATATTATCTAAGATCATTTTTATATAAATATGTATATATTTCAGTGTAATTCGTAGAATACAGTCCAACGTACGTAAAGCAAACAAACAAAAATAACTCAATCTTGGCTTAAAATGTATTGTCGGTACTCAAACTTTCGGAAACTTTCTCCAATAAATCAGAATTGAGTTTGAGGACAAGCAAATCCTCCACTGATTTCTCAGTCAGTCGCATTCGATGATCTGTGAGAATTAGTTTAAGACCACTGAAGGCCCTCTCGACAGAAACCTGAGTAGAAGGTGCCGCCAAAATTACCATCGCCAAACGGTAAAGAATAGGAGACGTAATCTTCCGTGATTCCCAGTACGTAAGTATGTTGAATTGAGTGCTTGTCTTAGATCCATCTGCAAGTTGAATTATTGGCACTTTTTCTTGTAATTCCAGCTCTTTAATCTGAGAGAGAACTGATTCATCTATGGAATGTGATACTCCCATCGGAATGTCGTCTTCTTTGAAAAAGGCAGAAAGGTACAAATCCAAGTCGTCTTGTGGCTCACTAGCAGATGTAGATGGAGCAGGCTCAGTTGCCACCCCTTCAATTTCATCAAGCCGATGATATAGCTGGAGCAGAAATTTCTGCAAGTTTTATAGAAAAACAGTTTAACGAAATAATTCGCCCAGATTTAAAGTTGTCATTAAATGACGTAGTGAGATTTATTACCTCCATATTTCATTTACTAGCTTCAGGTTACGTGCAATTACAATTTGTAACGTAATTCTTACCTGGATCTTATCTTTATCCTCTGTTGAGATGCGCTTGGAACCTAAAAAATTGAATCTTGGATCCAAATACAAGCACGCTTTGAACTGCAAAGAACTGGTAAGTTTGTTTGCTCGAGTTTTAAATGCATTCAACAGCCGTTTTGCGAGAATGTTTGATTTCAATTTATCCAATTGTGATTGGCACTGCAACCAATATACGTAGAAGTCTGACAGCGGACAATGCCTTTTCTGCAGCTTAAGTGTAAGAATGAAAGCTGGTTCTAAAGCCTCACAAATGTTTTCAATAAACGACCAATGTTGAGTGAAGTCTACAAAAAAATTAACTATGTATAAGACATACACTTCATATTTTTAATTGTATATACAAAACCAAAGAAATTGTGTAATACAAATATACAGAACGTTGAAAAATAATCACAAAAAGTTATATGAACGTTGATCACAAATAAATTAAATATTACACATTAGTTTAGTACCTGTTTCAGGATAGCTAGTTTTCAACAAATTGAAAAACTGGCGTTGTTTAAGGAGTGATGTCATCATGAGAAATTTTCCATTCCACCTCGTGTCGTTGGCGATAGGAGGTAGATGAGCATCGTGTGTTCTAAAAGTGTGGTGATATTCACGATGCCGTAGTTTCACCACCATTTTTTGGATCTTAGCGATGCGTTCTTTGTAGGGTTTTAATATGTCCCATACAGCTAACTGAGCTGTATGAGCAGCGCATCTTGTACTGTCAAGAATTTCCTCGATTTTACAAAAAGTGTCCTCGTCATCTAGTGTTATCAATTGTACATCCCCTTGTTTGCCATCAGAGAAATCATCTCCTTCCAATGAGTCATCTGATCCGATGCTATGTTCATCTGCAGATAATTCGTCGTCACTGGTAATATCGCATGTATCATCAGGTAACTCAAAAATGCGACGCACTTCTTCATTAGCCACGAGCAAGTTGATTGATGGGCTTTTTTCTAGGGCTGATTTCTCTAACATTTCTTTCAACAATTTCACGGTCGCCACCATATTACTCCCATTGTCGTGGGCAATGGAGTACACCTGCTTCATGTCAACACCATATTCCTTCACAACGTGCATTATTACGTCTTTCAGGTTTTCTTTTGTTTGTCGGCAGTGCATTTCTTGAACAGCTTAAATAATTAATAGAATTTAGACCATTAGTTTATGTTACGCGGCATTGAATGAACGGTATTTTAGATAATGTAATGAAATTCCAAATAGTACGAAAAATGGTTAGATCAGCTAAAATAAGTCTCCCAAATCAACGGATTTGAAGGACTTAGGTGTCTAACTAGACTTTAAACTTCTAGAATTTAAAAAAAATCAACTCACCAAGATTCCGAATTACAACTTTCCCGTCATAATAGTATTGTGTATTAATACCAAATACATGTCGGTTTCCACGAGACGCGCTGTCGATTTTTAGGCTAATCAGCTTTTTGGCCATTTCTTTTTTTATCCAGCTACGTGCGAGCTTCGAGCTTTTATTGATAAGATCTGAAATGGTCTTCCTGTTGACTGCAATACCAGCTGCGTCGTACAGGGGCCCAAGTAGAATTTTGTAAGCAGACATCTCGAAAAAGCTGTATGGCAAATTATTTTCTGTGAGCAACATCAAAGTACCCAGAATTACTTTTTTTTTGTCTGATTCGACAACGAGTTTTTTCTGTTTCTTTTTGGTTGCCACTAACTCAGCAACATTAGTTGCAGGTGATGACAACCCTAGCCTATCATACACGACAGGATGATAGGCTTGAACATGTCGTTTGAAATTGCCGGCATTCAGAACTGCCTGTTCGTAGGCGCATTTGTTTTCTGCAACACATTTGTATTTGCCATCCTGCTCACTGATAATTTGCAATAATATGGATTTCTGCGTGGGATTTGAGCGCTTCATACTGCAATAATTTTTAGCAACTCGGTATATTTTAATTTTGACTACTTATCTGTTTTTACTTGCTTTGATCAGGTACCAGATTAACGGTAAACAAAACGAACTGATTGAACTAGATGAGGACTGAATCGATTCAATCAATTATTCGATCATCGAGTGTCTCGCAAGTCAAAACAACAATATTCCAATCTGAGTCACTCACTTCCAAATGTCATTCCGAAAATTTGCAGAGAGAATGGGAGCCGATCTGAATGCGAATGAACGAACTCGTTACAATACCTCACCACTGAGTTCAAGAATGAATTATGTGACAAGCTAAGGTGAACACTCTCTCACTCATACATTGTGAGACATAAATAGCGAATGGGAGGGTGAGATATATCAGTGAACGAATACTATGGAATGAATTTCGATTGCATTTTTCCCATACCTGCCTGTAAGGAAAACTACAAGTGAGTGTAATATCACTGGGAGCAAGAATATCTTCACCCCATGTAACCATTTGTGACCACAATCGTGTATGACTGGTAGCAAGATCAACATGATTACTGTTCCAAAGCCCAGTAACCTGCAGTCTGTATGCACATGATAGTGCTTCTTGTTTGAGGTGTATGTGTAATGGTTTGATATTTAGAAGTGCCTCAAGAGCAGCAGTCGGAGTCGTGGTGAAAGCACCAGTCAACGCCATGAGCGCCATTCTTTGCAGATGGTTTAGCTTTGACTGGACTGTCACCACCTCTCCCCTCTGCCACCACACAAGGCATCCGTATGACAGTATTGGACGTACAATTGTCGTGTAAATCCAATAGATGTATTTAGGTTTGAGACCCCAGATCTTTCCAAAAGTTCGTCTGCACTGCCCGAAGGCCATGCACGCTTTCTTGACTCTGAACTCAATGTGAGCAGACCAATTCAGTTTGGAATCCAATATGACTCCAACGTATTTGACTTGATCTGCACACAGCAGCTCAGAATCAAAGAACTGCAAGGGACGAACCCCGGTTGTTATTCGCTTCTTCGTGAAAAGAACCATTGAAGTTTTGCTTGGGTTAACTGATAGTTTAACTTGTCGACACCACTGTTCGACAGCTCTTAATGCCTGTTGCATCAAGTCAAAGATTGTTCCGATGCAAAATCCAGTAATTAGTATTTGGTAATCGTCAGCAAACCCGTAGGTTGGAAATCCAAGCTCATTGAGTTTCTTCAACAAGCCGTCAGCTACTAAGTTCCATAACAAAGGTGACAGAACGCCGCCCTGAGGACAACCGCAAATACTCAACTTCCGTATCTCAGCCTGTCGCAGTGACGAGCAAAGTATGCGGTTACTAAGCATTGCGTTTACCCAACCTGAGATACATGCAGGTATCCCATGACCGCGCGTCGCTTCCAGAATAGACTGGAAGGACACATTGTCAAAAGCACCCTCAATATCTAGGAATACACCCAAGCTAGATTGCTTGAGCGAGAAGGCCTTCTCTATGTTGTAAACAACATCGTGAAGCAGAGTGATCGTGGATTTCCCACACTGACATGCATGTTGCATTTTGTGCAGTGGATATTCAACTAAACTAACGTTCCTGATGTGATGATCGATTATCCGTTCCAAAGCTTTCAGAAGAAAAGAACTTAAGCTGATAGGCCTAAAACTCTTGGCTTCTTCATAGCTTGAGCGCCCCCCTTTGGGAATAAATCTAACAGTTATTTCTCGCCATGCTTTCGGGATATACCCGGTAGCAAGACTGGAAAGCAAAATCTTTTTCAAGACATGTTTAAGAATATCAAATCCCTTTTGCAGTAGCACGGGAAGTATTCCATCTTTTCCGGGTGATTTGTATGGAGCAAAGCTGTCAACTGCCCACTTCACCGATTCAGTGGAAACCAATGTGCGTGCTAACGCCCACGAGTCGGAATCACCAGAATGAGATCTGTGAACATTGTTCAACTCCGGATCGATACAACCTGGAAAGTGTGTGTCGAAGAGACAATCAAGAACATCTTTTTCGTCCGTCACATAAACACCATCTCTGGTTTTTAAGGAGTTCATCTGAAAATCATTCGATTTGAAGAGAATTTTATTTAATCTGCTAGCCTCGTTCAGACTAGAGACATTAGTGCATAGGCTTTGCCAGCCAGCCCGTTCTGCAGATCTAAGACATTTCTTATATGCACTACGAGCTGACCTGAAAGCCCTGGAGTCATCACGCTGACGCCGGTTCCAAGCTCTTCTCATAACTTTCTTCATTCTATCAAGCTCAGCCCTCCACCAAGGGGTTCCCCTAGTCGATTTAACAGTACGAAGTGGACAAGCTTCTTCGTAGGATGCTAATATGAATGAGTTTGTCGTATCCACGACGTCATCTAAGTCGTCTAGTTGACTAATTGTTGGAAAATATCCATGAAATTTAGTCGCCAAGTTTTCCAAAAAGAGGTCCCAGTTTGTAGATTTAGGACTACGATATGTCACCACATTGAAGGTGACATCAAAATGATCGAAAAATATATATTTATGATCGGATAGAGACGGTTCAGTTTCATTTGGAACCTGCCAATTTCCCAGTTCATGCAAAATTCTATCAGAGCAAAGTGTTATGTCTAACACCTCCTCCCTCCCAGACCTCGCAAAAGTTGGTCGGTTTCCCACATTCAGAATATGGAGATTTGTACTACTTATGTACTCCATCAGTTCAGAGCCTCTCAGATTGATGTCTGAGCTGCCCCAAATGATGTGATGAGCATTTGCATCACTGCCAATAATGAGCTTTTGAAATCATCAGAAGGAGATGACTCGTTATGCTGTAGATATGCTGAACAATATATATAAATTTTTTGTCTACGTTTCCAACAGTCAGTGTAACTGTGACAACACAGATATCGCGAGTTGTGAGCTCCGATATGAGACACGCGTCAATAGCCTTATTTATTTAGTCATGCCTGTCTTGTTGTAAGCAATGAAGGCAGTGTTAAGTAACTTTCCAAAATAGAAGTTTCCTTTATGGAAATACGGTTCTTGAACCAATGCTATGGAAGCTTTACCTTCCTGCATGAGTCGAAATAAATTCATAGTTGCTGTACGTTTATGTTGGAGATTGACTTGTGCTATTCTAACCATTGTTGATTAGAGAACTGTACATTTCATCTCCAACACAAATTGCACAACTACTAGAGGACACCAAGCGAGTTGGGATGTTAACGCATTTAGCGAGCCATATCAGGTTTAAATGGGACATGATCATTTAATTCCCACGATTTGCGAAGAAAATAATGGTCCACTGTGTCCGAGATTCGCATAACACAGCAAGGGCAAAACCCAAAATGCTCCGTGCGCGACTGGCATATTTTAGACCCTCCAATCATTAAGTCCTCGGCACGGAACTACACCTTGACTTAGGGTCTCCTACTTTCAGTCGCCTCCTACGACATGGCAGCAGGACTCCAGTGGCTCAATTCTAGGCCGGATACCACACGGCCTCTGGGCAGGTTCATCTGTACACATCGAAATTTGATAATCGAGACTCAATAAAACTTCACCGAACTACCATCAGCCGAGAGTCTCTGCAAACCCCCAGCCAACAAAAATTCGGCAAAATTAAGTGGATCATCGGTGAAAAAAAAATCGGTGTGTAGAGTGAACGTTCCGCTGCGTAATGCAGCGTACTGGGGAGTTCGCCCGACTCTTCCCAGGCTCCGTTCGCCATTGAGAATGTTTTAAACCCCCTCAACAATTTTACCCATAGCACGGGTCGCATGACACTATGGAATTGGGGTTCCCTGTTTGGTAGATTTTTACCACTGAAACAGGTAGTCCGTAGTGTAATTCTTAGCCGGTTGAAACAACCACTACCGACACTACATGGCTTATCTAGGCTGTTCGGTGAAAGAAGCTGACATTGAAGAACAGCTTCCATATTTAGATGGGCGAACAGCCGCAGAAGGAAGGAAGGAAGGAAGGATAACGGGAGGAGAGGGATTTGGGCTAAGCGCTTATTTAAAGGCGGCACTGGCTCGCCTTGTCAGGGCTGCTTTAGGACATGTGGTATTTAGGCCTAGGACGTATAGGGCCCACTACCTCGTCCTACCACACCCGCAGTCAGCCCCCGCTGCTGGTTCGGGTCGCGAATCACAACTAGTGGCTATCGCGATTAAGCATTATCCACCACCTATGACCCGCCCGGTTGCTTGCAGCTCAGCTTCCCACGTAGCGTTCCTCCACCACCACGGGGCCCGGAATCTAATCAGATTAATTGTTATAATTTTAGTTCTAATGAATAACTGCTAACTGTAAGTGCTCTAATAAAAGGAAAGTTTCAGTTATTAGGCATACTTTTTGTGAGCAAATCGTTCCTAAACCAAAAAATATAGCTATTCAATATGTTTGTTTATAAACAATATGAAGGGGTAAATATGGTAGAATGTTCCTAGTGGACATTCCTTGTCATGGATAGTCAAAAACAGCAGTAACTCCAGAAAACATTGATCGGTTCCATTGTTTGATTTTATCCGATCGCAAATCACAACTACATAGAGTGACCATATCAGGAGAATAAAATCCCAGAACAGTTAGAAGAGGACCCCCCTTCCGATACCTCTATGGAACGTGCATGGCGAAATACTCCCCCGGTTTTCGGAAGTCATAAAGAATCTAGGTATCTGACGGGCAGAGCTCTGCCAGAATGTCTTTCGTGAGCTTTCATTGGTCGAGCGCTTCTTCGGAAGGCGATCGCTTCAATCCGTTGTTGGAGATTCCTCAATTGAATGTATGAGACAAAATATTTTGAGATCTTCTGCGAAGGTGCGGTGAGGAGTCGCTTGCGGTGAATAAACGTCATTGATGTAAAGAAGAAGAAAAATAGCAACGAACCCAAGTAATTTCTCTGAGCAATTCATGATGTAAAAGTAAACGTGGGTGTTTGTATACCTCCAATGATAACTATTATCGATTTAGGATAAGGTAAAGCTCTACCAGCTCTTCATCGTTTCATCGAGATCGATGTTATAATAAGAGCATTGTTAGTTTAAAAATATTACAAACTAAATCTGTTTGTCTCTTAGTGGTTTTAATATCTAAAATGTTAATATGGTGAAGTTCAAACCATAAGAAACATAGCTGATAGAATTATAGCAGAATTCTGAATGTGCTGTTTTTAAAATTTTAGCATGTACGAAATCCTTACGGATATCTGCGAACTACCAGATTATCTACCAAGCGGATCAACTCATTCATATTTCGCGTTCATATCTTATAGTTTCTTTTTTCAATTTTCATGCAAGAAAAGGTAGTTGAAAGGAAAAATAACGAGGCACTATCGGGAGATTAAAAAGAGATACCGCATAACACAATTGAGAGATTCGAGTGTATTAGGCTTTGTTTCTCATACTCTGCTTGAAAGTCAATTTACGTTGCAGTTATGGTTGTGATCGGCCGTTACTGCGACCTGGACCAGAGTGGATTGAGCGAAGACTTACGGAAAAATATATTTAAGGCTTAAAGGATAAACATCGGAACAAATCGAGGGTTTTTATCGGCATTCCAGGACACCAGGACAGTCAATTAAAATCCAGAACATGTCCTAGGAAACGTTGTATGGTCACTAGACTGGTTCAATTTTTGACTTTTAGCTCCACCAGGCTCTACTGATTACTTTTATGGACCAAAATTTCATAATTTATATGGAAATTAGTATGTAAAATCGGTTAAAATTGAAAATAAATTCTTAAAAAATCATCTCATCAATCAATTCATAAGAACACATCTACATCTACTGAACACATTCGTGGAACATTGTGAGTTTGTGAAAATTCGCTAAGAAAAGTTATTAACCAAAGAAGCAGCATAACTTCAAAACAAGTGGATTTTATTATCAACCTTCCGGCAGTCGCGCTGGTGCACTGAGTGCACGCTGCTCTGAAAAACTAGCGAATCGTCTTTGGGCACCTGCGGCTGCTCGTTCAGTGGGCCACAAGCGCGACTTCCGGAGGATTAATCATAGCATTCTCTCAGAGAATCCCGGTATGATGTATTAGGAAACATTCCTATTTTACCCTGTTAGTCTAGTGAATAATTCCGGAATGCAACCCACCATAGATCCGTGCTCAAAGGAGACCATCAAACCAATTCGCAGTCGCAATATATCAAAACAAAGCTTTCCCTTCGGGGTCAAATCTGTGTAAAGGAGTGCTTAAATTCCCACAAGCTGTCCCCGGTCATTTATTCCCCGCCTTGCTAAAGTGCGAATGCAAATCTACACCGGTGCCAGCAATTGCCACCACGCACCGCTTGACCCGGAACGGTCCAGTCCAGCGTTACTTCGGACCGCGTCAGTTCGGAATAATTTAAATCAATTTTCCATAATAAATATTTAATTTCTGCATCGAAGTATGCAAATGTCCTGCCCTCTACCGACCCTGGACGGGAGTGCGTTGACGACGTCCCACATATATGGATGCTGCTGCAGCTGACTGCAGGGGATTAATATATCATTTACCGTATTTCGGTCGCGGATTTGGTACCGTTTTCCAATCCGTGCCCACCAGTGTCATCGTCATCGTCGCAGCAGGCCGTAAGCATATTATGGGCGACAGCTGGAAATGGAACGAAAAATGACCCCAATCAGGAAGAGTTTTTTTTTTCAATCCCCCAGCGGTCGCGTCGTCGGTGCGCGCTTGCTTCGATGCAATGTGATGCGAACGACTGTTTTGACTCTGCGGTTGGCACATTTCCATTTCACGCGGAAAGTTTGTTTTCCGACTGCTGCTAGGTTGGTTGGTCGGTTTTATTCTCGCGCAGCGCATTAAACATTAATCCGCCCAAAGTAGCATCAGTAAGGGTTGTGGAGGGTGTGAGGCGTTTGAATTGATTCCTCACAAATTACTTGTTATTGATTCGGTGTAAGTGGAATCGATTCGATTTTTATTGGCACTGCTCGGATGCGTGACGGAAACAGTTGAGGACATAATTGAATACTTTATCGGTGATTGCAGCAATTGTGGGGAAGTTTTTAACAAAGGCGAATGGATTGGGGGGGGGGGGGGGGGGGGTTGCGTTTTTTTCGGTGTTGGATTTCAGTTTGTCTTTTTGCTGCGATTACAAACCGGCAATCATGCTGTTGTCCGTTGGCGCACGGCAATTGAAGCTGAAATTAGCTTCAATTAATTAAATGATCTTCATAGAGTATATAGTAGAACTGTTCTGGTACCCGTCAAACGGTAATCAATCATGTTTGGAATATCTTCGATCGAAGCAGGTCATTTTTTATTCGAATTTTGCATAGAAAGCCTTCATTTATAATTTTAAATGCCTACTCAATTAATCTCAATTTTCGCATAACCTACACGGTAAATTTAGAGCTTGTTTTAGAAACAGATATTTGCTTGTTGATTAGCTGCGAAATATTTTTCAGTCTCAGTAAACAAGTGTCACGTATACTGAGATCTCAGACCAAAAAAAAGTTTGCTAAAATGTTCGCTCAATTGGAAAAAGAAGAAAAAATATATTTAATCTACCTAGCAGTGAGATGAGACATTTTTTACACATATCACTGTTGGATCATGAATTAGTTTGCAGAACTCATGCGAAGAAAGGCACCCAACTGCAGGTGGGATGAAAACAGTCTCTAGTCCTGCACGAATTAACTGAATAAATTATAGAAAATCAATAAAACGAATGAATATAAAAGTAAAGCAAAAATGAAAAAATGGTTTTCAAATTCGTAAAACGAGTGGAATGATTTATATAATTCCAAATTATAAAATACATAAATCATAGCTCATTACATGAAAAATTAAACAATAGTTAATAATAGTTATAAGATTAATAAATTAAAATAAATTGACACAAATTAATTAATTTAATAAAATAAATAAAAGGAATAACTGAACCTTAAATGAAGAAAATTCAAAAAATGAACAAAATAAATCAAATGAATGATATGAATAAAATGAACGAAAAAATAAACTGATCAGAGTGAATTTAAAGAATGAAACGAATAAAATTAATAAAATGATCCCAAGTAAACAAAATGAACAAAAAGAATGCTGAATGAAATAAATAATTAGAATGCAATGAATGTACTTAAAATTAGTCAAATATTCAAAAATTAATAAAATAAACAAGACGAATGAAATCCATGAAATGAAGAAACTGAAAAAATTGACTATGTTGAATGAGTTTAAAAACCATTTTTGAATCAAGTAAATTAAAGAACCGTATTGTACGAATTTGAGAACAATTGTATCAGAAAGTTATGAATTGTTCTTTGAAAATCCCATTATCCGAAAAATGGGAAATATATACAATAATCTTTCTAGGGCTTGCATTCTTTTTCGTTTTCAGCTTTTCGATTTCGTTCTTGTTTTCTTAACGGCGTCGTTTAAGATTATCTGATATTTCTACTTTATTGACGAACCTTAATTAGTTATCAGGAACCTAGAACGTTCAATTTTTTTTGCAATTCAAAGTTGCCTTTTTGGTCTCATATTCCCGAAAACAAGATTTTTAAAGAGAAAAACGTGAATACGCGCAATTCGAAATAGTAAAGTGAGACAAGGTCACATGTCCCTTAAACAGAGAACGATTGGGGGAGACTGTGATTCATGAATGAGATAGGTAGATATTTCAAAACTTTCATTTTTGTTGAAGTAAATAGTAAGTTTATTCTAGTCCAAAGAGAAACTGGAAGTACTCCGGATCAAACTGGTAGAAAACTGTTCCTGTATTCTCTTCTCCTCTTTTTTT
Organism: Topomyia yanbarensis; assembly: GCF_030247195.1. NCBI lineage: Eukaryota > Metazoa > Arthropoda > Insecta > Diptera > Culicidae > Topomyia > Topomyia yanbarensis. Next base: position 455,239,161 of record NC_080671.1, read on the forward strand.
CTCTTCTGGTAGCAAACCGGAGTAAAAAGGAGCAAAAACTTATTGCACTTGTTTGCTCCGGAGCAGCTTCCTCGTACTGGAGCAAAGCTAGTGTGAAGTTCCGAGGCTCTGTTAGTGATTATGTTTTTGTCGATAGCAGAAAAGACGTGCATTCAGTTGATTTACAATGCAGTCTCTTTTTAGTCATCCTTATAGCTTGCATATTGTTTCGTTCGGAATTCTCGTTCAGGAAATACGGATAAATGTGTCCTTAACAAACAAATACTATGAAAAAGAAATAGTTCAAACTATCATGATGGTGAAAATGTAAACAGATTCAATGCATAAACTCTGATTGTGATCCTCGTTAATTTACTTGTACAATACGGAGAACTCAAACGAAACGTGTACAGAATTATCCAACGCCTCTCTACTAATTGCGACTGTCATTAAAACATCGATTGAAGTGTACTCAGTATAGAGAAAAAATGGACGACGATAAGTTAGAAGACACATTGTACTTCCATTACCCATCGAGAGTGGGGTCTTTGGGAGACTTCTGTTCCCGGTTCTAAATCGTGACTTTGATTCGTTATTCTTCATGATAGTTCATACCAATACAATGAATATGTATTTTCAATAATATCATCACAAAAATGGCATTCTTACTGTTCACATGACATATTTGAGCATTTGTTTTATTCAAAATTCAGTAGAGATACGATGAGTTTAAATAGCACAAGTGTAATGTCTCTATTGAAAATTTTCATCTTCAAACATCCACATTACCCAGTAAGGTTAAATATTTTTCTGAGATAGCCTAAAACTTCCTTAACCTTCCGGCAGTCGCGCTAGTGCACTGAGTGCACGCTGCTCTGAAAAGCTAGCGAAATCGTCTTAGAGCATCAGCGGCTGCTCGTTCAGTAGGCCATATGCGCGACTTCCGGAGGGTTAACTATAGTGTATATAAAAGCTCTGAATGGAGCTGACTTAAATTGGAGTTGATGTAGTTTTCGATTTTTGGTCACTTGTCTACCCATAGTGCAACGTTTCAAAGGGATACTTCTTTCATCTTAAGGGTGTGAATAATTGAAAAAATGGTATAGTTTTCTTCTATAGTTATTACAAATATTTTGCAAATTTTCTCAGGACTACAAATATTTGATTTGCCATGTAGGATGTAATATCTAACTTGTTTTTACACTACACTAAAATGCAAAAAAGAACTATTAATAAGGTGACAGCAGACAAAAAATAGTATTGTCTTCTCAAACCTCCACAATTATATCGCACACATGAAATTAGTTCAGACATTGATAAATATTTCAGATTAGCTGGAGATCTTATCACTAGGGTTCGTCGCGGTTGCCGTAATTACCGAAACAATATGCAGTGGTTTAAAATGAAATATTCAAGCGCACTGCGATAAGCAGCTTCATATTTTCATAGTAAATTGCATAAAACATTCATCGATCTCCAAAATAAGGTAAAGGGAACTTTGATCACAATCAAGATCAAAGTACGAAACGTAGCATACCATGCGTTCGAGCAGTGTGTCAAGTGAAATTTAAACTATCAGTGGATACTGGTAAGCTTGAAAAAATGATGGAAATTCCACGAGAAGGTTTGTTAATGTCTTTCGTGACATTTATAATGGAGCTTGATAAACATCACCTGTTCACAATGTGGATCCTGTCGTGACTGAAGCTCGTGGATGACTGAAAAAAGTATAAAACGATTTTTAGAAGACGCCAAAGATCTTCTAGTGGAAGAAGAAAGCTTTGAAGATGACGGAGAAAACGATTATTAAAAATATATTTATTTATCTAATTTATAATGAAAATATCGACATTATTAAACACATCCAAATCTACACTTCGATTTTTGAAAGGCAAACCATGTATATATGCATTGCATGTTATAGGTGAACGTGTTCTATGCAATTTACCATAAAAACATTAAGCTGTTTGTCGCAGTGCGCTTGAATATTTCATTTTATACCACTGCGATGGCATGTTGTATTGTTCATAACACTCGGGGAGAATCGCGTCGACTAACATTCGGGCCACTATATGAAAGTAAAAAGCTAGTACTTTCAGTATGTTATGGAGTTGTTTGCTCCTTTTTGCTCCTTAACGAATTATTTAAGGTGGAAGTTACCCCAAAAATATCGTTAAATTTGGAATATCTTTTTAAATTCAACAGATAGGAAGTAACTATGTTCGGCAAAAATATGTGTTTCGATACCGCAAACAACTTTGTGAAAGATTCCAAGAAGATAGGAGAATGTCTAAAAAAGTTATCATGAAAAAACTTATTTTTAGGGGTTCCATATAATATGTTCCACAACTTGTAAACTATTAAAGATAGTTATATGGTGCCTTCAGCAATTTCTTTTGTAGTAACAGTTGCCACAACTTTGCCGAAGACACAAAGTCTCTAACTTAATTAGTTCGGAAAATAAATTTCGTATATCACTTATAGGTGAATTAATCACTGGACGGTATACTCCGCAATCATAAGAACAACAACTTCTCCGAACAAACTATACTTCTAAAGTCAACGGTTTAGACGCTATTAATTTTGAGCACGAAAACGACGTTTTAAAACACTGTGCTCTCTAATCCACGTATTCGAGAAGTCGATTTGAATCAATAGCGAAATTTTGGAAATGAATATTCGAATATTCAATCCGAATTATGAACCGCTGATGTTCCAGTTTGGGAACGGATCAAAGGAAACCATCGACATTTATTATAATGGTGTAAACCATTATAACAGTGTGTTTAGAAACAATAAAATTGATGACGGTAAAGGCACAAGTGTTTCTAACGAACAACTAGTCATCAAGAATGGAAAGGATGGCTATACAGATCAAGAAGAAGGATGCCCGGAGAGGTGCGAAGTAGAAAAGAAAGTTATCAATAAATGTTTTGGATAAACGTATAAGACGGAAGAATTAAAATAAGAAGATGCGTAGAAGGAACAGAAAGTTTTCTGTGGTCAGTATGCCATCAAGTAAACAAATTTCACCAAAGTCGGTTGCTTTCGCTGAACTGCTCAAAACCTTAGAAAAAGATATTAGACGAGTAACAAACTTACAGAAGGAAATAATTAACCCAAACTCAGAAATATATAATGCAATAGCTAATATTACTGGAATGAATATAAGGATATACCAGGAAAAATCAGGAGCACGAATAATCAAAACAAAAAATAACAACAAAAACAGAAATAGAATATATAGAACATAATACAGGTAGACAGCGTTGAAAGGGTGTATGTTAATGGAGACAGCATAACAAAGTAAGAAGACACTGCTACATCCAAGCAAAAGGAAGAGGCTATCAACCAGACGAGACGCAAAGGAGATCAACAGAACGGTCTAGTAAGTAGAAAACGCATAGAAACACGGAAAACTGCGAACACTAAATTAATAAAAATCATGAGTCTAAATGTGAGAGGATATTGCCAAAAAATTAATATAAAAGAAATAGATGAAGAATTATAACAATCGGGAGTGCGTATAGCAGTATTACAAGAAGCAAATACCATGGGAGTGAAGGTAGATACTCAACATTATGAATGGTGGATGTCAGAGAGAAAGAATACCAATAAGATAAGAGGTTTAGCTATACTGAAAAAGAAAGAAAAATAAAAATGTTATGTCAGCAATAATTGAGAGTGAGGATGGCGAAGAAAGTTGGATAATAGTCAATGTACATGCTCCAAATACAACGCAAATTCGTTCTTTGCGGAATTAGGATCATATGTGAATAATCATCCAAGAAAGGATAGGACGATATTATTAGGAGATTTCAATTCGCAAATAGGAGAAGAAGATTCAGATGAAGATATGAGTAGGTTGGGTAAGTATATAGGGTGATGAGCCTATTTTGGCACCATTAGGGAGAGGGTCGCACTATTTTTTGAACAACTTTAAAAGAAGCCATATTATCTATAACCTTTCTCAGAATAAAGTATCAGTGTACTGTTACTTAAACATCTATATAATGCTTACTTAGCAGAATTGCCTCAATTTTCAGCATAAATGCAAATAAATGTTCCATTCTGAGCATCTATTCCCACCTCAACGATCCAATTATCGCCTCATGGGTGTGCCAATTTCCACCTCATCGAAAAACAATCTAGTTGAAACGCAATGCCTCATATTCCATTTGCGTCGATTCTAACTAGGTATCCAGATCATGGACGCCAACGTGTGATTTGTAAAACGAATCATTCTGCTTTTTTCAGCCGATCAAAACAAACGTAAACATCACGCACATCAATGAAACTCATCAGCTGTTAGTAGAAGAGCGCCCAGAATTGCACACGCAGAAAAAACCATTCGAAGGTTAGCAACTGGAATGACAAGTTTCACATCACACATTGCTTTCTCGCAATCCGAATTGTATGTGCAGATGAAAATAAAATATCTGCAATCAACAATTAGTTGAATAACTTGAAGTAATTGATTACTTATACCTGAAATTGCATTACATTATATTTACAAGTTCATGTTTTGGTTTGGCCGCACTGATAATTCTTTTCTGAATGATGGATACAAAAAGTTAGTTTTGATTGTGGTAGTGTATCAGCAAAACATGCCAATAATAGGAACCCCCGTATTTAGTTTTATCCTATTATAACACTAGGCCTATTCTAAGCCGTGTGGTGTCCGGCGGGCTGAAATCTTTTTGCACTATTTCAGCCAAGAATAGAACCTCTGGGAACTCCTCCCATGTCGTAAGAGGCGACTAACAACATGCTAGAAGTTCCTAAGTCGAGGTATTGCTCCGTACCGAAGACTTAACCTGGGCGGACCTTAAGGTTCAGGGTTGTTAATCGATAATTAATCGTCATCGTCGATAACGTTAACCACCCGTCAACGTCGTCGGAAACTCCGTTAACGATAATGTATCGTCGGATTCATCGTCATCGTCGATAATTCGTCGGTGTTTATCGCGATACATTTTGCGTTACTTTCCCGTTTATTGGAGTTGAAGTTGATGCGATTAAATTTCAATTGTTTAGAAATAAATAACTATTGAAGGACATGTTGTTGGCAGTTGAAAATCAATAGGGACATTTTCTAAGCACAGGGGGGGGGGGTCCGACGATGTGTCAAAATCGAACTTTTTGTCAACTTTTCGGGAGTGTTTTATATTGAAGTTATTGGCAGTTGACAATCAATAGTTTTGGACATTTTCAATACACAGGAGGTTCGACGATGTGTGAAAATAGATTTTGTTCAACTTTTGGGGAAAGTTTATTATATTAAAAAAGCTATTGGTGAGTGAATAATCAGCTCCAATAAGACTTTAATTTGACTAGTATCGATGAACGCGGATCAAAACGTACTGAAAATTTGCCGCGTCTGTTTTAATGAATCTAATTTCAAGTTCCGTTTTTAATAACAAGCCCGTCCATTAACGATCCTTTGTATTTCCCTTCAATGTTCGATATAATCGTTCGTATACATGTATTTCACAAACAATCCGATATTAGAAATAGGAAACACTTTCGCTGATTTATAACATCTAGAGCTATCATAACTCTTTGTCTGTATAACGTGTTATCACTCGATAGTTTGCAACCCAAAAATATATCGTAGAGAAGGAATAGCGAAGTTAGTCTAAATAATGTCGCAATAAATAGTGATCTGGCCCATTAAGCAGATAAGATTAGTTTTTCTGGGCAATACTCCCACGATCGGCTGTGTGGAGTTGAAATTGCTTTTGTTTAGAAAACATAGGATACTCTCGGTAGCCGGCTACCCAGATTTTAAATGAACAAAAAACTAAACAAGATTTTTTTCGAGCGATCGTGTTTTCGAAAACTAACTGAACTACAAACTAAGGGATCGCCCATAAATTACGTAGCATTATATGGGGGAGGGGAGAGTTTTGCATTTTGTGATGATGTGTGACGACGGGAGGGTAGGGGGTCATGTCAGGCTATGTAGCTTTTTCAAAGGGGAATAACTAACATCGGTTTTTATTTAAAAAAAATCACGGGGACAGGGGGAGAGTTACCGTCAAGCTACGTAATTACCAGGGGGTATTTAGAGGTTTGTGACGAAATGCTACGATGGGAGAGGGGGGTGGTAAAAATTACTCAGAAAATGCTACGTCATTTATGGATGATCCCTAATAAACTATGCTTCACAGGTCGCATTGCTTGCTTGGAGCGAATCCTAGACCCTATTTCCTTCCAAACCACCAACTCCGCGACACCTATGGAAGAGTCTGATGAACCTTCGGTATAAGATTCCTCATTTTATTCAAACGATCGCCGGGTAAAATCAGCACCGACACGATAGAAACCACGAATAAATTCGTCGCGTGATTGAATATTATTAAAAAATATAAGCAGTGCTCCTTATAGCCGGCTATCCGGAGTTCAAGTTGCTTATTTTGCTAATCGTATTAATACAACAAATGATAAATTTCCCAAATTCTCGGCAGCCGGCTGCCCAGAGCAATTATTACATGATAACGCTATTGGCACACTTACTAACAACTCTCCCCTTCCCGTGATACATGTGGAGATGCAGAGGATTCCTCGGTCTCTAGTAGCAACATGTATCGGACTAACATTCCTTCCTTTCCCAGAAGATCTGCATTCGGACGTGGCCGGCGTCGGTATTGATCAGCATGCAGGGATCGGAATAGATTGTACAATGTGGCTCATCATGTTATTCCCAAGCATGTTGTTCCAATCAACATTTTGCAACCTAATTTGGTTCTGGTCAATAACGGAGTAGCAACTACGGGCGATCTCTTATGCTTATGCTTATGCTTATGCTTATTATAACACTAGGCCTATTCTAGTGTTTGACGAGTGATTTTAAAGTGAAATTATCATAAAAAGGTTCTCCAACTAAAATAAAGGTATGTATCAGTGCAATGTTTAATATATTTGTGCTGGAATAACGAGATATGAGGCGGTAAATGCTGGCTCATAAGTGTTTATTTTGCTAAGCGCCGTTGCATCCAGTTTCGGTTCACTACGTGAGTGAGGCGGATTAGTAGATATTTCAATAAGGTGATTTTGTTTTAATTAAAAGTTGGATTTAGAGGATAGTTCTAAATACATATGTGCACAACAAATAAAGAATATAACTTGAGCTTATTTTTTCTCACCTGTTTTAGCCAAATCGATAGTGTCATTATCTCATATGCTTGGTTCGAAACCAAGGGGTACGAAATAGGGTCACAATAGGCTCTACTGCCATAATAGGCACATCACCCTAGGACATAGAAAAACGAATGAAAATGGAGAATTCATGAAAATATTGTAGTCTTAATGCGAACTGGCAAATCCGTATTATGGACATGGACAAACGGAAGCAAAAGATCACAAATAGACCATATCTTACCTGCAGAAAACACAAGAATCAAAATAAAATATATAAGATCAGGCTGGACCACAATTCAAACAGATCATAAGAAACCAAACAATGGAAACTACAAGAAGCTAATAAAAGAGCAAAGAAGCGATTACTACCAAATGTATTACAACAGAATGAACCAAAAGGGATATTTCACGGAGAATTAAAGAAATACGAGCCAATAGATGTGGAATATTTAGAAATAACAGAAGCTTATGAAAAGTTTACTGAAAAATTAACAACAAGTGCGAGGAAAGCGTTAGAACATGTGAAAGATCCAATGACACCGAACAGGAAAAGAGCAATAGAATCATTATTGAAAGCGAGAAAACAAATGAAGATGGCCAAAACAAGAGAAGTAGACACAACATTGTTTAAAGAAAATATCAGCGTAAAAAGGCATGATTATTATGTTGCGGTAAGAGAACATAACGAAAAGGAAATATTTAAATTTTACAATGAGTGACAAGATTATGAAGTAGGGGAGAGAATCAAAAAGTCCTATAAATATTTAAAGCACTTTATTGGACGGAAGGAGCCAAAGAAACTATTGATACCGATGAAAAAATGGTTAGAAGAGCTGGAACTAACGGAAGATGACCCAATTGTAATAAAACCTGACAGCGAACAATTAACAGAAGAACCAAGTAGGGAAGAAATCAAGGATATAGTGAAAGGACTAATAAGTGGAAAAGCGGCAGGTTTAGATAAGCTTTAGACAAACGAGTATGTCAAATATTGCGATGAAAGTAGCATAGAAGAGCTATATCAAATGATAAGGAAAGTATGGATAACCAATAAAATGCCGGAGCAATGGAAAAGGTCAGTGCAAATACCGAGACCAAAAAAGAAAAGAGCAAAAGTGACAGCAGACTACAGAAGGATAACATTAACCAATATAGGATATAAAATATATGCAAAATGGCTAGTAGCAAAGTTGAAAACATATGCAGGAGATCCAGGATTCCACCAAACAGCGTTTACACAAAATAGATCTAAGGACGATCAAATATTTTATGCACGAAGATGCACGGAAGAAAATTGGAATAGTGGTAATACCATAATTTTAATGTCAATAGATATTAAAAAAGCATTCGATTTTGTTGAAATATCATCGGTAAGTAGTATTAGAGAAACATTATATAAATGAATATAACTGTAATCTAAATACTATTATGTATAGGTTGAACATATCTTGAGGGAACTAAATGTACCTGAACATATTATTAATAGAGTTCTTCTAGCGATATCGACAGAAAGCACGAGTGTGCTTTGGGAAGGAGTTAGAACAGAAGAAAGAATAAAATCTAAAGTAATCAAGCAAGGTTGTCCCCTATCACCGTACATATTCACACTAATTATCCAAAAAGTACTAAAGGAACTAAAATAGCAATCTCCCAATATCAATCTATTGGAAATGAATAATGCAAGGTTACCTGTCATACTCGCGTTTGCAGATGACTTATAGCAAGAACAATAGACTCATTCGTTTTCGAGCTCTCCATCGAGACAGAGGTTGTTTTTTCTAGTCCGTAGTGCTGTGTGAGGCGATAAAGAATAGTTTTAATCCGCATTCAAGGTTATTTTGCCAGTTCGGTTCGGTCCTCAGTCTTTTGTTCGCGTGTGAGGATTAAACAATAGCCAGCTGTATAAGCTGGATCGGTTCGTCGTTGGACACCAGTTTAAAGCTAAGTGGTTTTTGTCTTTTGTAACACATTTATTGCTTTCTTCCGTCTGCGCGGGCGCTGACCCCGTGCGTTGACGTTTTCTATGGTTCCCTCTCCGGATGGTCAAATGGAAGTTGAATCGGGTTCAACTTCTAAGGCTCCCCCCCGGCCCAAATGCTATCCAGAACTCTCAACTGGTCCATTTGTGGTCTTCTTTCGGCCCAAGACTAAATCACTGAATCTTCTTCAGATTTCTAGAGACCTGACGGAACGGTTCTCGGCTGTGACCGAAATTTCAAAGGTCCGCTCAGACAAGATAAGGGTGTTGCTAGCCAACTCAAAGCAGGCAAACGATATTGCTTGCTGTGAGCACTTTACGCGGGATTATAACGTGTATATTCCGGCTGTAAGAGTACAATCCGAAGGCGTCGTAACCGATGAGAGTTTGACGTGCGAGGATCTGCTGAAGTACGGGGTTGGCCGATTCAGAGACCGCTTACTTCAGCCAGTTAAAATACTTGAGTGCAAACGTTTGCACTCAGTAGTAGTTGCGGGGGATGGTTCAAAAACGTACCCCCAATCAAACTCTTATCGGGTGACCTTCGCTGGTACCGCTTTGCCAAATTTCGTCCTCTTGCACAAGGTTCGTCTGCCTGTGCGTCTGTTTGTGCCGCGGGTCATGAATTGCACAAAGTGTAAACAACTGGGTCACACAGCCACCCATTGTAGCAATAAGGCCCGCTGTGGAAAATGCGGGGAGAATCATCTAGATGATTCGTGCAGTAGGCAAGCCGAAAAGTGTCCTTACTGTGCGGAGAGTCTGCATGATATCTCGGCATGTCCCGCGTACAAACTACGCGGGGATAAACTGAAACGTTCCCTTGCGGGACGATCCAAACATTCTTTCGCAGAAATGTTAAAGAATGCTACGCCACCATCCTCAGCAAACATCTATACTCACTTGCCTCCTGACGAGGGCGAGGCTGATAACCCACAAGAGGGAACATCTACTAGGGTGCCTAGAATTTATAGGAAGAGGAGGAACACTTCCTCTCGTAAAGTTCCTTGTAAAGGCCAGAAGGTGTCCCTTGAGGGGGCTCCGAAAGTCACATCTATTGGAAGTGTTGCAACCAAACCGAAGCAATTAGCTCCTGGTCTCGGAGGATTAGGCTCAGAGAAGGAGTTCCCAGCACTTCCAGGAACATCAAAAATCCCAAGTGTTCCTTTGTTTCAGTTCGAGAGTAATCACAGCACTGGAATTATAAAACTCTCGGACATAGTGGACTGGATAATAAAAACTTTCAATATTACTGATCCTATTAAAAGTCTTATGTTAGCTTTTCTCCCTACAGTGAGAACATTTTTGAAGCAGTTGACTGCTAAATGGCCCCTCCTCTCAGCGATTGTATCCTTCGATGGCTAACTCATCGAACGAGGTCACGGATTTGATCACTGTTCTACAGTGGAATTGCAGAAGTATCATCCCGAAAATCGATTCCTTCAAAATTTTAATAAATAATTTGAGTTGCGATGCATTTGCATTATGTGAAACTTGGTTAACTTCCGACATAGAACTCAACTTCCACGACTTTAATATTATTCGCCTGGATCCAGACACCCCCTATGGAGGAGTGCTTTTGGGGATCAAAAAGTGCTATTCCTTCTACAGAATTAACCTTCCCTCGATAACAGGTATTGAAGTTGTCGCTTGTCAAGTAACAACCAAAGGCAAAAGCCTTTGCATAGCTTCCATATATATTCCCCCCAACACCGCGGTTGGGCACCGACGGCTACAAGACATCTTAGAATCCCTGCCAGCACCGCGACTAGTTTTAGGAGACTTTAACTCTCACGGTACAGCATGGGGTTGCCTCTATGATGATAACCGGTCTTCCTTAATTCAGGATCTTTGCGATAACTTCAATTTGACAATTTTAAACACGGGTGAAATGACACGGATTCCTGCTCCTCCAGCGCGCCCGAGCGCCTTAGACTTGTCCCTTTGCTCAACATCGCTGCGGTTAAATTGCACGTGGAAGGTAATTCCTGATCCCCACGGCAGCGACCATCTGCCGATTGTAGTCTCAATCAATAACGGTTCAAGGCCATTGAAATCAATCAATATTTCGTATGACCTCACACGAAATATCGATTGGAAGAGCTATGCTGCCGCGATATCCGACAACATCGAATCTACCCAAGAACTTCCTCCGGAGGAAGAGTACAGCTTTTTGGCTGGCTTGATTCTCGACAGCGCGAATCAAGCTCAGACTAGGCCAGTACCCGGCGCGAACATACAAAAACGTTCTCCCAATCCCTGGTGGGATAAAGAGTGCTCAGACGTGTACGCAGAGAAGGCCGCCGCGTTTAAGACCTTCCGGAACGACGGGTTACCCGCCAGTTTTCGACAGTACGCGACGTTAGACAAGCGAATGAAGAGTTTGATGAAAGCCAAAAAACGCGATTATTGGCGCCGGTTCGTCGACGGATTAACGAGAGAAACATCGATGAGCACTCTTTGGGGAACAGCCCGACGTATGCGAAATCGAAACAGTACTAATGAGAGCGTGGAATATTCAAACCGTTGGATATTCGATTTCGCCAAGAAGGTTTGTCCGGATTCCGCCCCGGCACAGAAGATTTACCGCGCCGCGTCTCCTCACGATAGCGCGAACGAAACACCTTTTTCGATGGTGGAGTTCTCACTTGCTCTCTTGTCGTGTAACAATAAAGCTCCGGGGCCAGACAGAATCAAATTCAACTTGTTGAAGAATCTGCCTGACTCTGCCAAGAGACGCTTGTTGAACTTATTTAATAAGTTTCTCGAGGCTAACATTGTCCCACTCGATTGGAGAGAAGTGAAGGTCATCGCCATCCAAAAACCAGGAAAACCAGCCTCCGACCACAATTCGTACCGTCCGATCGCAATGCTATCCTGTATCCGGAAGTTGTTCGAGAAAATGATCCTATCCCGCCTCGACAATTGGGTCGAAGCAAATGGCTTACTGTCAGATACACAATTTGGCTTTCGCAAAGGCAAAGGGACGAACGATTGTCTTGCGTTGCTCTCAACTGAAATTCAAATGGCCTATGCTAGCAAAGAGCAGATGGCATCAGTGTTCCTAGATATTAAGGGGGCTTTTGATTCAGTTTCGATCAACATTCTTTCAGAGAAGCTGCACCAGCATGGTCTTTCAGCGACTTTAAACAACTTTTTACTAAACTTGTTGTCGGAAAAGCACATGCATTTTTCGCATGGTGACTTATCGACATCACGATTTAGCTACATGGGCCTTCCCCAGGGCTCATGTCTAAGCCCCCTTTTATACAATTTCTATGTCAACGACATTGATGAATGTCTTGACAATTCCTGCACGTTAAGGCAACTTGCAGACGATGGCGTGGTGTCTGTTACGGGACCCAAAGCTGTCGATCTACAAGGACCATTACAGAATACCTTGGACAATTTGTCTGCTTGGGCTATTAAGCTGGGTATCGAATTCTCCACGGAGAAAACTGAGCTAGTTGTATTTTCAAGGAAGCGTGAACCAGCACAACTACAGCTTCTATTAATGGGTCAAACTATCGCTCAGGTCTTCACAGTAAAATATCTAGGGGTCTGGTTCGACTCGAAAGGTACTTGGGGATGCCATATTCGGTATCTGAAACAGAAATGCCAACAAAGGATCAACTTTCTTCGTACAATAACCGGAACATGGTGGGGTGCCCACCCAGGAGACCTAATTAGGTTGTATCAAACAACGATACTGTCGGTACTGGAATACGGATGCTTCTGCTTTCGCTCCGCCGCGAACATACATTTCATCAAACTCGAAAGAATTCAGTATCGTTGTTTGCGTATCGCCTTAGGGTGCATGCAGTCGACCCATACGATGAGCCTCGAAGTGCTGTCGGGCGTTCTCCCGTTGAAAAATCGATTTTGGGAACTCTCATATCGATTGCTCATTCGATGCGATATCTTGAACCCGGTCGTGATTGAAAATTTCGAAAGGCTTGTTGAGCTCAATTCTCAGACCCGTTTCATGTCCCTGTACTTTGACTACATGGCGCAGAATATTAACCCTTCTTCTTACAATCCCAACCGTGTGCATTTCATAAATACTTCTGAATCTACTGTTTTCTTCGACACATCCATGAAAGACGAGATTAGTGGAATTCCGGACCACATACGCCCACAAGTGGTTCCAAACATTTTTTATAATAAATTCCGAGAAGTCGACTGTTCTAAGATGTTTTATACTGACGGATCAAACCTCGAAGGATCCACTGGCTTCGGTATTTTCAATCAAAAGTTCACCGCCTCCTACAAACTCAGTGACCCTGCTTCAGTTTACGCCGCAGAACTAGCTGCCATTCAGTATACCCTTGGAGTCATTGAAACATTACCCGCAGACCATTACTTCATCGTTTCGGATAGCCTCAGTTCCATTGACGCTATTCGCTCGATGAAACAAGGCAAGCACTCCTCGTATTTTTTGGGGAAAATACGGGAGCTACTGAGTGCTTTATCTGACAATTCTTTCCAGATTACCTTGGTATGGGTCCCTTCTCATTGCTCCATTCCGGGCAATGAGAAGGCAGACTCCTTAGCTAAGGTGGGTGCCTTAGAAGGAGACGTTTACGAAAGACCAATTTGCTTCAGCGAATTTTTCAGTATTACTCATCAGAGAACCCTCGAAAGTTGGCAAACTTCGTGGAGCAGTGGAGAGCTGGGAAGGTGGCTACATTCGATAATCCCTAAGGTATCGACGAAACCTTGGTTCAAGGGGATGGATGTGGGTCGTGACTTCATTCGTGTGATGTCCCGACTCATGGCAAACCATTACACGCTGGATGCACATCTCCGGCGTATTGGGCTCGTGGATAGTGGTATCTGCGCTTGTGGCGACGGCTATCACGACATCGAGCACATTGTCTGGGCGTGCACCGAGTACAGTTCCGCTAGGTCTCGGCTAATGGATACCCTGCGGGCCCGAGGAAGACCAACCAACGTCCCGGTTCGAGATGTGCTGGCAAGCCGCGATGTTCTCTATATGTCCCTTATATACACCTTTGTGAAAACCATCAATATACAAGTCTAACTGCCCCTTGTTATCTCCTTATCATTCTCAGAACGCTCTTCCACCTGTATCAAACCATCTGTATCGAATGAGCCAACAAGCACGGGACCTACGGCACGAACATAACACGCTTAACTCGAAATGTAACCGATCCACATCTGAGCCGTACTACGAAATCGTCTGGAAAAACCCCTGCCATCTTGAGGAGGACCACCCGGCGTCCCAGTACATGATTCCCCTGATGAAGGCCACCCGAGTTTGTAATCCATCCGTTGATCTCACGATGCCTGAAACTGAAATAATTTTCTCTCCCTGCCATCTTTGTCTACCCTCCCTCCCCTGACTCTTATACCCAGAAGTAACACCCCTACCCCCCCCCCCCCCAATATCATCACGAAGCATTTAGCTCTTCTTGTCTCTTCTAGTTTTAACTATTATATTATATAATCTCGTTGAAATTGCCCAACTCTACTACCCACAAAAATAACTATAATTACGAATCTTTACAAAATTCAATCATGCCCTCTAGTTATGCCTAGTTTTAAGTTAGTCGTAAAAAATTGTCCCCCTTACTTAAACATTATTTGCTCCAATAATCTCACTGATAAAAATGTCAAACCATATTGCCACAAAAACTAAATGACCCCCCTAATCTTACGAAAACAATATTATCCCCTTGTGTAGATATATAAGATAGCTATAAAATCGCATTAGTTTCATTTTTAAAAAATCAATATGTAATCCCCTAGTTTTAAGCAATTTAAAATGTAAAACAAAACAAAATTGGCACCTTTAAGCTAACGCAACGTGCCTTATCAAATAAACGATTTGAATAAAAAAAAAAAAGAACAATAGAAGAAATAGAAAGAATAATTAAATTACTTAAAATTGAACTGAAAAAGTAGGGCTAGAAATAAATTCAAATAAAATTCAATTGTTATTCAGGAACACATACATACATACATACATACAGGAACTTCAAAAAAAGTTATACAGCTTAGTTATATTGATTTTTGAGAAATTTATTCATTTACTATCGTGGTAGTTCTAAAAATACTCTCAGAATCGAATTCCTTGAATCACGTAGATGTGTTTCCATACCTCGATATTCAAAATCGGTTTAGTTTACCCCCTAAAAAACCAGTAAAGTAATACTCTGTATGTAACGGTCTCATTTTAGCTAGTGGAAATTGAAATTGAGGAATGAAAATACAAAATGTTTAATATCTCCGCCGCTCGTGAACGGATTTTAACAATCTATAGCTTGTTGGAAAGGTATTTTCATATTCTTTCTAATTATATCTAGCTTGCGATCGCGATTTGTTCGAAAGTTATTCGCTTAAAACACGTTTTGTATTGACAAAATCACCCATATCTCAGAAAGTAAACAACATATCGAAAAACGAAAATAATAGTGTCAAATGGCCATGTTAGGCCTTTGATTTGAAACTAGTTTCATTAAGATCGGTTCAGCCATTGCTGAGATAATTACATGACATTTTGTGCATACATACAAACATTGTCCCAATTTGTCGAGCTGAGTCGATTGGTATATGAGACTCGGCCCTCCGGGTCTCGGAAGAAGTTTTCAAAGCTTGAGCGAATTCTATACATTTCTTTTGTAAGAAATATAAAATATTGAGTTTCATCAGAAAAAAATTAAGCGTTTGTACAATTGATGTTTCTAATGTGGGATAATATTGTTTTACTTCTCTTATATATTAGAAACCATTCATATAACTACTCGTCGATCTACAAAAAAACAAGCATTATCATTTATCATAATTTTACCAAACTGAGCCTGCAAAACTTGCAAAAAACGACCATTAAAAAAACCAGCCGAGAAAACGTTATTCTAATTCATCCACACTCGCTCGTGTTAGCATGGTGCTTTATTTATTCACAACACGGGACCTCGTTAATCTCGGAACGTCGAAAGCGAGCAGAACACCGTATCGAAGCAGATCGTGTACTCTCTTACACATATTTTACAACACATCCGCTAATTAGCATAATTGTAGTGCAGTGTAGTGCGAGGAGAGTATATATGCTAACACTCTGATGATGGTGACATGGTAGGTTAGGTAGGTATGCTACGTTGCGCCATTCATGCCACCGCCATCCTTCATCATCCATGTACGTTCATGGTACCTTCCGGGCAAGTCGGGAAAGGAGCCCGCTTTGTGACCCACATTTTTCGTTCCTTTTTCATAAAATCAAGACTGGCGATACTCATCTTTATCAAATTTCTCGCGCGTTCGTTTCTCGTCCTTTCTCGATTTATGCAGTGTAGTGCACGAAATGAAGAGAAAAAAAACTTGCAGCGAACGAGAGAAGTGAGGTGCGAATTTGCATATTTTATCACCGCAGAAGCTGAGTCTGTGTGTGCGACTGGCAAAAGCTACAACCAGTCACAGTCACACTCTACACTAGACTGGTTCAATTTTTGACTTTTAAGCTACACCATGCTCTACTGATTCTTTTTATGGCCCTTAGTAATTGTGCAAATTTTGGTACCAATCGGTTGCGTCTACGGACCAGGGTTGTTAATCGATAATTAATCGTCATCGTCGATAACGTTAACCACCCGTCAACGTCATCGGAAACTCCGTTAACGATAATGTATCGTCGCCTTCATCGTCATCGTCGATAATTGTATCGTCGTATTCATCGTCATCGTCGGTTCATCGGTTATCGCGATACATTTTGCGTTACTTTCTCGTTTATTGGAGTTGAAATTGATGCGGTTAACTTTCAATTGTTTAGAAATAAATAACCATTGAAGGACATGTTGTTGGCAGTTGAAAATCAATAGTTTTGGACATTTTCTATGCACAGTGGGGTCCGACGATGTGCAAAAATGGAATTTTTTGTCAACTTTTCGGGAGTGTTTTATATAGAAGGGAAAGTTATTGGCAGTTGACAATCAATAGTTTTGGACATTTTCAATATACAGGGGGTTCGACGATGTGTCAAAATGGATTTTTTCAACTTTTGGAGAGTTTATCATATTGAAGAAGTTATTGGTAAGTGAAAATCAATAGTTTTGGGCATTTTCAATGTACCGTCGGTGCGTCAAAATAAATTTTTTTTTCAACTTTTCGCGATTTTTTTATATTGAAGGGCAGGTTGTTGGCAATTGAAAATCGATAGTTTTGGACATTTTTAATTCACAGGAGGATCCACCAGTGCACAGTGTTTCCAAAATGACAAAAAGGTGAAAGAAATTCTTTGAACCACGAAAAAACATTTTTTAGCTATAGTGTCTTCAGCAAAGTTTATTTATATTTTTTTGCATTTAAAAAGTATTAGTTGGGTGATTAATCCCTCTAAAGCTGAGAATCAAGTTTTTGTTTGGTCACTCATGAAAAAAAAAACTTTATTTGGCAAAGTAGTTGAGAATATTTTAAGTATTAACTTCGCTGAAGAGACTATGTGTCTATCTGTCGATTTTAATATACATTTGTGGAGGTTTCTTTGATATACCCCTGAAAATTGCTTTTTTCAAAATACTTTTCCTGGTAATTTTGTAGAAATTCAAAATGTTCCAAGATTTTGTTCTGCATAAGAAAATACAGAATTTTTGTAATGTAAGTTTTTTGTATCTCTTACAACTTATAAGTTATCGACTGTTTTAGTGTCCAAAAAGCAATATTTTGGTATGGAAGCCGCAAATTTCCGCAGACGAAGCTATACCAATACGAAGTTGGAAAACAAACACTGTCAAAACCGTTTGGTGGGCTCTAGCCTACGTTCAAGTCAAATTCGAGTAAATTCCTTCTTTAGCATATTTTGCTTATCTTAGAGATGCAAAATATTCAAAAATAAAAATACTGTACTGTATAAAAGCTCCTTAAGGGAAATTTTTACTAAATGATCAGAACGGGTTATGAGGCTTTGTTGAGGGACTAAAGAAGAATATTTTAACCGCTGCTGTTTATTAAAACGAAAGAAAAAAATATATTAGTCCAGATGTTTGCGTTTCGACTTCGTCTCTTCAGAACCAGAAAAATATGTGCCGATTTTGTCAATGTCATAGTTTTATCAGCCTAAAATTCACCAAAGGGCTGATAAAAACGGGTCTTCGCTGTATTCAAAAAACGACTAAAACTCTATTATGAGGCCGTTATTAAATTACACTACATATTTAAGGGTAAAAGAAGGAAGCATGAAGCATCTTGTTACATAGTGGAGAGAAGAAACGGAGGAAGGGGCTAAAAGATTCCCAACTAGAAAGGGAAATCAAATATTGGAAATATGTATATTCTCCTTTTTCAAATCCAAAATCTTCTAGTTTAAATTAAAATTATAATAAAATTTGTAAATCACCACGCCACATAAATGTGTAGTGTAACTTGTGAATGGCCTAATAATAGTGGTTTAGTAGTTTTTCAATATATGTTTTTGCGTTCTAAAGATTACTAATTACACAATAGCTCAAAATTTTTCTTCATGGTGAACACAATTTTGATCACCTTTTTGCCGCTTGGAAACACTGTGCACCTGGGACTCTTCTGTGCATCAACTTACTCGAAAAGTTGAAAAAATTCCATTTTGACACATCGTTGGACCCTTCAAAACTTAAAAATTATTGATTTTCAACTGCCAACAACTTTCCCTTCAATATAATACACTTTCCCGAAAGGTTGAAAAAAAATCATTTTGATGCATCGTCGGACTCCAAAACTATTGATTTTCATCTGCCAACAACATGGCCTTCAACAGGTATTTATTTCTAAACAATTGAAAGTTAACCGCATCAACTTCAACTCCAATAAACGGGAAAGTAACGCAAAATGTATCGCGATAACCGATGAACTGACGATGACGATGAATACGACGATACAATTATCGACGATGACGATGAAGGCGACGTTAACATTATCGTTAACGGAGTTTCCGATGACGATACATTATCGTTAACGAGTAACGCCGATAAATTATCGTGAAAAATGTATCGTGTTAACAACCCTGCTACGGACCCTCCAAAAATTTCAAAGTTTATATGGAACTTATTATGTAAAATCGGTTAAAATTGAAAATAAATGCTTAAAAAATCACATCATCAATCAAATTATAAGAACACCATATGTTTCTAAAGGAATTCTTCTACTGAACACATTCCTGGAACATTGAAAATTCGCTGAGAAAAGTTATTAACTAAAGAAGCAGCATAACTTCAAAACAAGTGGATTTTATTATAAATCATAGCAACACTGTTTGAATAGCTGCATCTACCATACGGGAGCGGTTGGTGGTAAGCCTAGTTTACACTTGTATAACGATGGAGCTATAAAAACAGGGTTGCTATGATTTATAATAAAATCCACTTGTTTTGAAGTCATGCTGCTTCTTTAGTTAATAATTTTTCTCAGCGAATTTTTACAAACTTAAAATGTTCCACGAATGTGTTCAGTAGAAAAATACCTTTAGAAATATATAGTGTTCTCATGAATTGATTGATGAGGAGATTTTTTGAGAATTTATTTTCAATTTTAACCGATTTTTTATACTATCTTTGAAATTTTTAGAGGGTCCGTAGACACAACCGATCGGTACCAAAATTTGCATAATTTCTAAGGGTAATCAAAGGAATCAATAAAGCCTAGTGGAGCTAAAAGTCAAAAATTGAACCAGTCTACATTACACTGTACGACGGTGCAGACATGGCGCGGCCAGCAGGCAAAATAAAGTGCACTGTCAGGACGGAAAACGGATAGAATTAGTTGGTATCAAGAGGCAGAAGAATCTCTGTTTTTCAGGAGCAAGTCGAAAGAGGATGATTGTCATGATATATATTCTAAAGAGGGATATGTGGGAGGAGGTGCTTTTTCGGTTCAGTTAGCGTAACATATCTTTCGTTTAAACGCATTAAAACCTATTTTATATAATCATACAACATAGTAGTGAAATTATTCCTATTAATTCTGAAGACTAATCAAAACCAAATGCTCTGAATGGCAGTATTTATTTTGAAGCCTTTCGTCAAAACGTCGAATAGTTCCGCACTTGGAATAAACGAAGTTTCGCCCCTAATTTGTGGATTTGCATGGGTACCCACTCGAAACAAGTAAAAAATAAAATACGAAACCTGCTCGTTTACTCCTGCCTGAATAGAGCCACTTCAGACGAACGCTTATTCAAAGCAGGAACTATATAAAAGATGAATTACAAGGAGTTGCTGTAAGTGCAAACATTTTTTGTAAAGTGTTTTGATTGGCGGTGCGGTTTTTAACAGCTCCTACCAGCACTGCTCATTAGTGCGTTTTGAACTTGTGGAATAGTTGACAATTATGATTTAAATTGTGGTTTCGGTAAACTGTGTAATTCCGGAATGTTGACTGAAAATTTATTCCACGTGATGCGTAAATAAAACAATGTTTTTTTGCGAATCTTGAAAGTGAGACCAGTTCGATAAAATAACAATGCCGGAATAATAAGATTTAGATGCAAATTATACAGTTTTGGTTATATGTCTTTTGAGTTTGTTGTTTTTTTTTCAAATCATTTTTCACAGTAACTGATTTTTAACCCACGGTGAGATTGTACTACTAATCAACAGAAATCTATTAAACATTGAAGTTTAAGTAAATCGCATCAAAAAAATTAACATATGAGCTAAAGTTTCGAATTTTGATATTAAAACGCTTAAAAAACATTCTTGAATTTTGTAAATAAAAGCCAGAAAATATGGTTTTTGTGCATTTGGAATTTTTTGGGGTATTGGTGCCCACTGGAAGTTTGATATCACTATTAGTTTCCTTGTTTAGATCGTCGGTCAGGGCCGCCGAGAGGGGGGGGGGGAGGGTGGGATGGAGTGTTTCTCCCCGGACCCGGAGTTGTGAAGGGGGCCCGGATTTTTAAAGGAAGCTAAAATTTTGACGAATAATTTATCAACAAAAAAGTATTTGAGAATGCAATTAAGAATTCAATATCTTGTGTACAATGTAATTAGAATAGTGAAAATTCTAAACTACTACATATTTGATGTCAAATATATATTTGTACCCAATCAGAAGATCAGGTCGATTGCCACGTACGCAGCTCACCTGGGTTCGATTCCCTACCCCGCACACAGGAATAGAGAATTTTGTAAAGAAAATTTTCGAACCTTTATGAAGAAGCGAATGATTCTAAGGTTTCAATTGCTCCTCACAAAGCTCGCTCGGGCTAACCTTCACAGCGAGAGTGGCTGGTGCTTTTTATTTTTTGCGAATATTCGACGAAGTCGTACTACACATCCAACTAAATCAAAAAAACTGTTCACAAATGTGAAAAACACACCTAAATGTGAACGATATAGTGGTGTGCTCTACCAAAACATTACACTCTACGGTGAATGTGAAGAAAATATGATATTTTTTTCCTAGTTCTACGAGCTACATAAGAAATAAAGCAGAGCATAATTAGAGCTTTTATGAAGCTTTTCGAAACCAGCATAGCGTAAAATCCATCCACCGACATAATTTGAAATTTGAATCATATTGTGCCTTTTTTCCTTTTTCTAATTTTACTTGGATTTTTAAAATTTTGTTAAAATCTCATTGATTTTTGTTCAAGTTGTAAATTTTTTTTTTGGAATTTCTGCAATTTTAACATTCTGCCATTTTTATCTATTTCCATTGCCACCATATTTTTATTTTATCCATCTTTGCACGTTCTTCATTTTTGAATTTTATCTATTTTTATCATGCCACTTACTTTAATTTATAATCATTCCACTTTCTTTATTTCATTTTACTATTGTTTTATATTTTGATATCCTGCTTTTTATTTGTTTCTTTTCTCATTCCATCCAATATTTCGAATTTGTCTATTTGCTCCATTTAAGCTTATCATACCCTTTTTCTATTTTCTTTTTTCTCCACATATTTTTTTCATTTCTACAAGCATTTTTACTTTTTTTAAATTCATCCTGATTGTCTCATTCTTTATCTTTCTCATATTTTGATCCATGGTTTTAGTTTTTATTTTGCTCGTAACTGTTATTTTTCATTTTTTCATTTAACCTATTTTGAAAGTGCTTTTTCTGTTGGCCGTTTTCCTACAGGTTTGCTTTTTAATTTTTTTTATTTTTCTAGAAAACATTTGATTTTTTGCCAATTTGCGCACTTTTTCTTCACTGTACACTGTCCGTTGTTTGAATTTATTTTAAATTTCATTTCTAATGTTTTTTTTTCATTCTTTCAATAATTTAATCCATTTTTTCAATATCTTCTTGTTATTTTCTTCATTTTGTGTGTTCCTATAGTATACCATTTTGTTTTTTTTACTATTTTTTGTTTTCCATTTTGTCCGTTTTTGTTTAATCCATACCTTCCAAATTTCTTTATTTTTCCGTCTTTCCAACATTCCAATTTTTCAAAATTTTCCGGTTAGCCCATTTTTTTAAATTTCCTCATAGTTATTTTATTATTGTTTTTAATATCTATTCCTCTACTTTCATGCATTCGTAATGTTTTATTCACTTTTTCTATTGCTTTAAATACTTCTTGTTTGTAATGTTAAAGTAAAATACATTTTATTGTTTTTGATTTGTCGAGTTTTTTAGTTTTATGCATTTTTTAATTTGTATTATTGTTCGTATTCTTGTATTGTATTGTATTGTTTATTTTGGGTTTTAACCGTTAGGTCATTCGCCCATAAAAAGAAAAAGAGGATTACAGAGTTATGTTTACAAGTATTTTTTTTTTTACAAATCATTGTGTTAATTTTTCTCTGGTTTTACTTTGTTTCGTTGGTGGTTATGTTGCTGTTGCTTCGTTCATCGGGTCCTCAGGAATTCTCTCTAGCGTCTAGCAGGGCGCTGGCAGAGGGTCTGCGATGGGATGTGTTGGTTTCTATTGGGGCGCGGTGAACCCTCCCATCACCCGGTCCGGGTGTGGCGAGAGGCCCGCAGTATTTGTTGGTGAATTTCTTGGTTGTCTGTGTTGCATAATTGTGGGTTTGGTTTGTTTTATAAACTGTCAAAGAGGCCGGCGTCTTTAAGGAAACAGATTATAATTTCCTCTCTGACCGGGTCGTTGGACAGGGCGTCTCTGATGGAAAGCGGGAGGTTAGTTCTGGTCCGAAGATCTTGATATTCTAAACAATTAATGAAAATGTGTTCCACCGTTTTCCGGGTCCCACATGTGGAGCAGATGGAAGGGGGGATGTTGGACACGGCGTGCGCGTGGGTGATTCTGGTGTGTCCAGTTCGGAGTCTGGAGAGAGCTTTTTATTTCTGCATGTTGTCTCGGTCTGTTCATTTTTGGTGGGTGCCTTTGATTTTTTGTAGGTGTCCTTGGGATGACTGCCAGTGCCTGGTGAAATCGATTTCTACTTTCTGTTTGAATGCTCTGATGATATCGCAGGTAGGAACTTCTTGGGAGATCATGGTGCGGGCTTTTCGTCCGATGGCTGCCAGGCGGTCTGCCTCGCAGTTGCCCTTAATGTCGCTGTGGCCGGGGACCCACACTAATGTAGTGAGGGTGTCGCAGTTAGCTTCTATTGCTTGCACGTACGGGTGTTTGGAGATCCCAGTCTCGAGCGCAGTTAGGACCGAAAGGGAGTCCGAAAATACAGCCGTGGGTGTATCGGTGGGTTTTTGGGTGATTGCGGTGAAGATTGCAGCTGCTTCAGCTGTGAACACAGAGCAAGAAGCTGCCAAGCGAAGCGATAGACCAGCTCTGATTCCGCTTAATCCTGCTCCTACTTCCTCGTTTAGCTTGGAGCCGTCAGTGAAGAGATGTAGGTGATTGTTGTACTTCTGGTTGACAAGTTTGTTGAACTCGATCCGCGCGAGTTTTGTGGGGTCGCCTGCTTTGATTTTCCGACTTAAGCTGGTGTCTATGTTGGGACCTCTGTCATACCATGGTCGGTCCCAGACCCGATGTAGTGCTCTTTTAAGTGCCGCGACGGCAGCCTCCCACCGGAAGGGGAGTATTCAAGCCTCGACGCAGGCAGCTTCTGCTGGGGTGCTGGGAAGTAGACCTGAAGCGAGTCTTACCGCCCCGTTGTACAATGGTGCAAGGATGCAGATGAGTTCGTCGATGTTCCGGCAGGTTAGTTCCAGTCCGTAGAAAATGCGGCTGTTGATGAGGGCTTGGCTGACGTTGAGGGCCGTTCTGCGGTTGCATCTGGTGTGTCGTGTGCTGATGGCTCGTAATAATCTCTTTCTACATTCACAATCTTTTTTGAGTTGGCGGAAGTGCGGAAGTAGGGTCATTTTTCTGTCGATCACTATTCCTAGAATTCGCGGTTCCTTTCGGAATGGGATGATGTTGGCGTCTAGTGTCACTGGTCGGCCGGTTGCGATGTGGTGAGAACCGCAACAGTGTGCGATAGCACTTTTTTGGGCGGATAGGCTGAAGCCTACGGAATTCGCCCAACGTCCGACCGCGCTAACTGCTGCTTGGAGTTTTCTTCAGATTATGGCGAGACTTTTTCCAACGACTATGAGGATGATGTCATTTGCATAGACCAGGATGTATACTCCTTTGGGTAGGAAGTCGAAGACTGTGTGCATTCCGACCAGGAACAGTGTCGCAGCCAATACTGATCCTTGGGGTACGCCGTTAATTTCGTAGAGATCAGAGAGTGTACCGACTCTCAAACTTCGGTTTGAAAGGTATTGCCGGAGGATGACGCCAAGATTCCCCCGGATCCCCCACTGGTGTAGTTGTCGAAGTATGCCTTCCCTCCATACAGTGTTGTACACTTTAGCCACATCGAGTATGGCAATATCAGCGTGCAACCCGTCGGCCAGTGCGTCGTTGATGATTACTTCAAATGTTCCTAGGTGTACTCCGGTACCGAGTCCTTTTCGGAACGCAAATTGTCTGCGGTCCAACAGGTTTTCTTCCTCTAATACACTTGTGAGTCTTTTTAGTTGTTTTTATTTTAATATTTATTGATTCTCAAAATGTTCCTACCTTTACCGATTTTTAAAAAATATTTTTACATTTGTTCAATAATGTTCGACTTCTTTAATCTGTTCAATTTGTTCATCTAGTTACCTGTTTTCTTTGATCGATTTTTTATAGGATCTGTTTTGGTTTTCTCGATTATGCATTTTTGACAATTGACTTTAACCCTCAAAAAGGCAACGGGTCTCAGAGGTTCGGCTAGTTACAGTTGTCTAGTTTCAATAAGCTTGAATTATCAAGCGTTTTCGGGCTTTCGATTCTCTCTCTGATATAACGACGAAATGTTATTTAATTTCATTGGGTCTTGAGCGATGCTTCTTGAAGTTACTATTTTAGCTCGTCTTTTTGAGCATTAATTTGTTTATTAGGTTGATTATGCTATTTTGAATTTTCTGTTTTTATTTCAATATTTAGTTTTCCCATTGTTTTTTTTCCTCTTTTTTCATTGATCTCCGTTTAGACAATGTTTTTAATTTTCGTAATTACTACATTTTGAATCTTTCCATTTCTCTACTTTTATTAATACTATTAACAATAATGGCTCTTTCAAAGTCGCCAAAACTTTTGAAGAGTATTTACAATACTCCATAGTATTTACGGTCCTACATTTTTCCGTTATTGGCACTACAAATAACTAGAGCAAAAAACTGGTACATAACTATACAATTTCAGTGTAATATACATATTATCAGTGAAGTCCAATGAAAACTTTAACTTTTTGGTACGCGGGCAATATACAGTGGGCCCGTACGTTGGATCCCCCGGGTCCGGATTTTCTCTCTACGGCCCTGTCATCGGTGGACACACTTAGTTAAGCTCGGCAATTTCCCGCACACTAATCAATAAATGTTTATACTGATATCTTGGAAATATGTCATTTGATTGCTGATTTTCAGTGAAATGTTTCCAGAGTCTCAGGAAACAATTGCAGCTATCAATGAGATCTCAGCGGAAACTGAACTTTCCGAGTGCTCGGCTGTTCAAATTTCAGCAAAAGCTGCAACAAAAGCTGAGATTCGGCAGAAAAAATTAAGTGTGGACACCATTCAGATCATATAAAAAATGAGGAATTCCACGAAAATCCGTCCGAAAATCTTTAAAATTGTGACCGACCATCTTAGATTTCGATGAAACTTCGCACATTTCACAGGCATGGAAGACTTAACATTTTCCGCAGACAAAGGGATTTTTTTGGAAGCAGGACAATTTTTTGCACCTTTTTTCATGAGAATTGTTCGATTACAACACGGAAAAAATCCATTCATAAATTCATGAACAAAAGATGAAGATTTCGTAAACTGAACGATTTACGAAAATCGTGACCATGTTCCGGAAATAATGAATAATAAACCTCGTATTCATGAAACTATTTGTGTTTCTAAAACACTAGTTCGCCCCGAATATATACATTCGAATTTTTGGTTGGGTTACTGTTGTTCTTCCCTGGAATTGTTCAGTTATTGTTATGATTCTTGTTCATAATTTGAGCCGCCAGCCACATGATGTTCATGATTTTAGGAGCTTATTCACGATTACTGATTTCTCACCACGTTACTTTGCTATTTTATTCATGATTTTACTATCAGATTTTTTTGTTAGACTGGCGGGATTTATGATCATGATTTCAGGATCTTAGTCACGAATTTCGTAATGTCTATTCACGTTATCGTCATATTTTAGTCATGAGTAGAATGATTTATGTTCATGATTTTAGGATCTTAGTCACGAATTTCGTAATTTCTGTTCACGGTATCGTGATATTTTATTCTAGAGCATGCTTTCGAATTTGGCAAGTGGAACAATGTGACCCATGTTAATAATATTAGCAGTTTTATTCTTCGAAATATGTCATGAACACGATTTGTAGTGATCAAAACAGTTTCCGTTTACTCTCCAGAGATCACACTGAACCTTATCAAATGAATAACGATGTTCGAGTACCTAAAAATTTTCATGCTACTCGTACATATTAGGGGAATAAGGGGTAAAACGCACCCCTGGGGCAAAATGCACCTTTTGCTTATATCGAAAACTGCTAAAAATTTCTAGAAGAGACAAGGATTTTCAGCACTTATTAATGGATTTTTTTTCTATTGTATCAGTGCATTCCAGTTCTATTTATACCATTTTTATTTATTCTGTCGCAATACTCTTCTTTGATTTTGCTGATTTTTTAATCGAAAACAGAAAAAAATTGTTCTGAAAACTTTTGTGAAATCCCGCGGTCAGAAAATAAAACTACTATCTTATTCACCGAGCATTCTGCCCCTTAGTTGTAGTGCATTTTGTCCCGCTTATTTTTCAAAAGGTAATTTTTAATGATTTTGAAGAATTGAATATTTTTCATATTTTTGATTATTTTGCAAAGCGTTATGATTGTGATTACAGAGGAAGATGTTGGCTAAACGATATCAATAATTAAATTCTCCCAATTGATTTTCGATAGCTGAGTGAGGATCATATTTTCTTAGGGGGTGCGTTTTACCCCATCTTCCCCTACTGGTCACTAGCAGCTGGACAATTCATGAAAAGTCCACAAAATAAAAATGATTCCACGAATGATACTCCAAATTTTGTGAATTGGTTCACGTAAAAATTTCATTACCATGAAATTGAAAATGATTAGAAATATATACTAAATATTACAAACACACAAAATAGATCGTAAATCATGTACTAGGAATCATGAACTGGTTCACGAATCCACGAATCATGAATAATAGCTTATGGTTTTATGAACTATACTATTTGAAGAGCGCGAATAGTCAAACATTACTATTGTACTAGAAATCATGAACAAGTTCACGAATACATGAAAAATATTTGATGATTTTGTGAACTATTTTACGAGCACGAATGGTAATTCGTGGCTATTATACTAGGATTCATGAGCTAGTTCACGTATACATGAATAATATGTTATAATTTTGTGATTTATTTTACAGACAAGCATGGTCGTGACTATTGTACTAGGAATCATGAACCACGAATTCATGAACAGCATTTGATAATTTTGTGAACTATTTCACGATCACGGATATCGGATCGTGACTAAGAAATTAGGAATCATGAATTAGTTCACAAGGATTGTGTGGATTCATGAATAAAGTTTAGAATTTCGTGAAATTGTTCACAAGAAACTATCCGGAATATTTTGATTTTGTGAGCTAATAATATATTAATAACATCATGAGTCAACCTTTGGTTTTATTAATCATGTTCATAAAGCTGTGAACTTGCGCTGTACTGGCGTTGCTGAAGGGCAATTGAACATAATTATAACACACATGACTTTTGTTCATAGTCCTGTTTTCGTAAAGTAAAAATGTGGTTGTTCCAGAATTCGTGGCACTTTTTTCACGATTTTGGGAACAATTTTTTTCCGTGTATATTTCATGCAACAAAACTGTCTGAGAACGAGTTACAGAGAATGAATACCTCTATACGAAAAAATTATGCGCTGAAAAAAATGCTGTGTCATTTTTTACAAAAACAAAAAATTCTTTTTAACAATTAAATTGTAAAAAAATCATTTATAAATTTTTTTATATATTGTCAATAAAAACCTAAAGAGAAAAGAAGTATTTTGAATGTGATTGCATGATGGACAACTTATTGTTAAAAAAGTTTTTCTAACGATAATTTTATACATTTCTTTAAATTTCCCTACAAAATTATAATTTTATTACAGAATATTATTTTAAATTTAATTTCAAATCAAAATGCATTTAACAAAAATCTACCAAAATGTGATAGCTGTCGAGATATTTGGAATTTCGCTCCAAAAAAAAAATTACTTCGTGTGATTTTGCCCTTTTCAAAAGTTATTCGCGTTTCCCTAATCTAATGTTTATCATTTTAAAGACGTAAAGGATTTTTTTTTCAGTGTATTTGGATCATGGAGAAGGTTTCAGTAAAAAAGTTTTCTTTTCTTTCTTTCTTTTTGACATATTTTTATAATTGGTACTATTTGCAGTCAAAAATACAAGTTTTCTTGAAATATGATTCTAAACATTAATTATTATTATTAATTGTACATAAATAAAATTACAAAAAAATAAGATGGCCGATCGCTATTTGGCCGACTGCCATTCGGCCGAGCGCGCATATTTGCTGAATGTCATTTGGCTGAATGTCGTTTTGCCGAATACCATTTGCCCTAATGACATCTGAATGAATGACTTATTAGGCCGAATTCTTTTGGTCCGACAGTTTTTTGGTCAAAAGTGTTATTAGACGAATGTCCCTTCTATTTAACTAAACATCTGCATTAGAGAAATATGTGACGTAGGACGTAGCCAGACAGAGGGCCCGAAACCAGATCCAATTTTTTTTGTGTATTGATGAAATTATTTAAAAAAAATTAGAGCGTGGCTTCACAATTTGTATGGACATGTTTCTTCACTATTGTTTAGTAGAAACACTAAACCCATAGCAATGATTTTATTCCGTTCAGTTCGTTTGTAAAATATCGAATTTTCGAAAGAAATGTTCGAAGTCCCACAAATGATATTTTTTCAAAAACTGTCCTCAAGAATATTTTAACTTGATGGTGTGTTGTTGTAGATAAGGATTACTCAGGTAAATGTCGTTTAAACGGTTATCGAAAGCAGCAACTTTACGCTGTTACACCAAATAGCCACCACTATTTCTGCTATCGATGTAATAAACTCTCTGAGATGTAGAAATTTTGAAAAATATGTGATGATAGCAAAATGCAATTTTAATTTGTTGCCGAAATTATTCTCATCCCAAGGTGATGACGAGGATCCTCGCCGTTTTATCTAATTTGTCGACCCTTTAAATTTAAATAGCTCTATTAATTTTCTTTATTTTTGTTCTAACTACATGCGTAAAAGATCAGTAAGTAGCGAAAGTTGTAAAAAGTTTTTAGCCATAGTATTGAAATGCGAGCAAGGATTTGAAATATCTAGATCGGAAAACTACAAATGGTAGGCTTGCAAGCATATGGACTAATCTTTTGTCTTCTGCTGGTAGAAGTTGGGTTTAGGCAGAGTCTCAGCGAATTATTGGTGCATGTCTTATTGCAAAGGGAGACCATGCAAACGGACAATCAATTTTAAGATTCTCAGGGGCTTTAAAGTTTAAATTTTATTTAAATTTGATGATTCAATAATTCTTTTTTCTATTAATTTTTTTTTCGAAAATTTAACTGATTTTGTTATGCTTTAATAATTTTATTAATTTTATTTGGTGTGATCAAATTTATCAAATGTTCAACTTTATTAGTTTAATTCATTTATTTTGTTTGGTCGTTTCATTCATGTCATTTCATCAATTTTATACTATTTTATTTTTATTATTTTGTTCATTTTTTTTATTATTCGTTCTATACACGGTATTAAATCTCGCTCTCTTTTGTGTTCATGCTGTTTTCATATTGCTAATTGCTTGTGCATTGAACGAAACTTGGAATAATTCGGTGGATTCAGCTCGCCTAGGGTGATTTGTGCTCCATTGCCGTTGTTCCATGGTCGCACGTCCTTGCTAAAATGACAATTGGCTAGATCTGGCCAAAACGTAACTACACCATCATGAGGTCAAATCTGTTTGTCATGGTGCTCCATTTTGAACACTTTTAAATTCGTAGTCTTATCTGTCACGAAAACGCTGGTTTTCTTGCAACAGGAACAGATCCCTTGCCAAACTATAATTCTTTTTCGTGAAAACAAACTTAAACCTGTTAAGAAACTTGCCACGAGAAAGATTTGTTTAAAATCAGCTATGAATATGAATCGAAACACATCCATTGAGCTTCATCGGCTCCTGGTTGTACAGCATACGGACTCGAATTTCGACCACTGTTGGTTGTTTGGGGCTTCGGTTGGGATGTTTAATTTCTCGGTAACATTTGTAGATTTTTCGCCAACAGTTCAGCGGGTAGTATTCAATTTTAAGGCCAAATCATTATCTGAGATATTGAGATCAACCGATTTCTGGATGACCTTAGGTTGTTTGGAAAATGCAGTTGATGATAAACGGTTCCACTCCGACGCTTCATTTGTACTTTGCGGAGAGGAAGTTTCCTTCTACTTTTTAATCACTCGACTCAAAGTTCGCTTAAAATAATCCAGTAGTTTTTTTTTTCTCTTGCTCACTCGAGAATGAACGAAACAATTTCTTTGCTCGCAAGCAAGGAAAGTCACAAACATCATTTCCAGGAAGGGCTTTCTTCGCCTATGAAGCATTTTGCTTGCACAGAAAATGAGGCAAAACAACCTGGCGAATCGGTTGCTTTTTTATTCTATTCCTTTCCCTGGCTCACCTCGAGTGGCTCGCGGTTTGTATTGGGGTTTTTATCAGCAATTCTATTTTGATGTCACTTTCCTACAATGCAATAAATACTTGGATAATCATTTGTCGTTTATTTTGGATATCCTATAACCGCAGAGGGGGTTAGTGTCCTCTAGTAGGTTAATATAATTATTATCTTGCTCCAGATAAATCCTGCCCTGAGATCGTGTAGCATGGGGCGGCAAAAGCAAAGAATTGATCCACTGTATTCCTACTCCCATGTCGTAAGAAGCGACTAAAACTGGATCCACTGCTTCATTTCCTGCTTCTTCTAGACTTTCTAATTTTGTGTAATAAATTAGTAAATTTTTTCTTTTGGGTGAATGGAAAACAGTGCGTCTAGTTATGTAAAATATGCAAAACTAGGCTCGATGGAACTATCCAAGGCAATCTTAAATGTCATACACCGTCGTTGTTGTGCTATCTTATGACAAGCGCCATTTAGCACATTTCTAGACAAACGATTTTTAAAGTTTGAGATTGAATATCCTGAAATATATGAATGATAGAAACAATTCAGAGAAGACAATGCTTCTATCTATTCTGTAATAATCCCTCAAATATTACGAAAATCGGTTGACTAAATTGCGAATTTTTAACAAAAAATGTAAACAAAAGTAGCACTAACACGTATCATAGGTCATAATCGTACATGAAAATTTTTCCTCACAAATAAAGCTTTATTCATATCGTTGGTTTAATTTGGTCTATAAACAATCCGTAAGATGCATTTTAAAGGAAATGAGTCAGGGAATCTAGAAAAAATAGTAATTTTTGATTACAGTGTTGCCAATTATGTAATATTTCCAATTTAAAACATAAACTGCATTTTTCTCACAATTCGTGTATTTTTGTTTTGAAAATGATTATGTCATTGTGATTCTCAGATAATTTTACACTGGAAAACATCCAATACATCAAGATAACTTTTACCGAACCCCAGACACAGTCATTTTAAGCAAAAAAAACTCACGATTTCTTAGCACGTTTCTCGCTATATCTCAGTACGCCACTTTGCAGAGATTTTTTAGACAAGTAATGTGGCATATCTAAGTCAGTTTACCCTAAAATGGCGTTTGTCATACGATAGCAAAACAGCGACGATACATTTGGAGCAACATCAGATGTTGCTTCAAACTGTTCTCAACCCCTACTCGGCAGTTTTCATGCCACCACCCGCGTTACGGCATGCTAAGGCCAAACTGGTATCGAAGGGGGTCAATTAAGGTTGTCTGGAGTTTTCTTGATGATCACATCATTAGTGTTTCTGCATTGGAATCAGCAGACAGCCTTAGTTGATTCTAGGATTAGGGAATAGGTTTAAAATGATATATATTGTATTTTTCGCTTCAGATAGTTGGTATTCGAGCCAGTAGAAATTGAGGATTCGATGATAGAGATGTCTTCTATGAGACGGTCGACCGGCGGCGTCAAAATGCCTGCTGGATAGGAGCAGTGGTAAGCGAGTTTTACAAGAGGGAATGAGACACTTCCATTGAAACAAAACCTGTAAGTAGCACTAACACACGTCTATTTTCAGGAACTCTACGAGATGGTGCTGGCCCTGTGGCTTTCGACTGGCATGGTCCATTCTAATTGGTTCGGAAGTTTTCTTGGCTGGTTGATAGATATGTGCTTCTATTTTCAAGTTGATAAATCAATTCACTTGGGTGGGGGACATGTGGATTCTGCTAGTTGTCGACTCTTTTGACCCTGGGTATGAGGCTAGTTCAGGAAAGGAGTGCAAGATTGGCACCTAAGAAATAGTTAGGGCTTATCCTTACGTTTATTTAACTCGACCAATCGCACTCTTAGAAATGATAAGCAGCCCTTTCGGGTCGGTGTGGTCTGTTCGAGTCGAACCAGGCGGGCATTCGGTTCGAGCAAACTTTAAAACTCTGAAGCAAACTTGTGCCAAATAGTAGGTATGTATGTATGTATGAATGGATGTGTATAGGAGCAATGTATCCTTGAGCAACATAGAAGGACATCCTCTGAGTCGCCAAAACGTTCATGGGAAGCCGGGTGCGCGGTCATAGGTGTGACCTTAAAGTGCGTAGTGCGTCCTTTAGTAATAACAAGCGTCGGACTAACACTGCTTTTCTTGCCTGCCCGTAAGAGCCAGCCCGGTGCTGGTATTGATCAACACATAACTTTGGATTGCCAGGAGGTGTAAACTGGATGATAATTTGTTACTTACAGGCATGATCATCTTTTGGTTCCCGAGGTGGTTGCACAATGCACAAGCTGAAGCTTTGGATCAAATTCGCTTCGCTAATAGGAATTCTTTTAAGAAAAACGTTGTTATGTGATAAAAGTCATACTGTTGAAAGCTGTGGACTTTACCGCGTACAACTCAGAGCACTCTTTGTCCCACCCTGGAATGGGAGACCATCCATAGATTTTTTACATGGGTGCTTTGTACTTCGACTCATCAGAAACCGACACTAACTTTTTGTCGGAATAGATTAACGCCGGCTTGACACAAATCCCTAAAACTAAAACACTTTGTGTTTCAATCGAACGACTAGTCAAACGTGATGTCCCGTCCGAGCAGAAGTTCTGTTTATGCCGATAAGACAAAGTGAAGCTGAAACTTGTCTTGGTTTAGTAGGCCTATGTGAAAGCACTATGCTATATTTCACCCTAAGGCTGCTCGGACGGGACATCACGTTTGACCAGTCGTTCGATTGAAACATAAAATGTATTTTAGGTTATGTTCAAACGACTGGGATGATGAGATTTTGACTTATTTGAAAACGGTTGTCTCAGTCTTTTATAGCAAAACGATGGTTGTTTACTGCCCGACGTTTCGGCCTTGCGGTGTTGGCCTTTTTCAAGGAAAACTATTTATTTAAAAGAGATCGCTAACAAAAAATATACATTTTGGAAAACATTGCAAACTCACTATAGGTCTATCGTTTTTTGTTAGAATGTCCGACGATACGGTGTCTAGGAACTATTTCTACATGCATAAATTTACTGTGCATACAATAGTAAGTCTACACAAAATAATATTTAAAATTTTTACTCTCATTTGTACCGTACATCACAGTAAATTCAATAAGCAATTTAAATCACGATTGGCAAATGATCACTACCGTGAGGATCAGAGATCACCTTCCACATGCAATCTATTTACGATAGGCGGGGGTAAAATCACCCCGAGTTGAAACTGTTTGTTACTCACACAAAATGTCCTACTGTCGTACTTCATTGAGCGGTATTTGCGATATGTACTATGACGGAGCCTGGCTATTTTAGAATTACCCCAGAAATTCGCTTTCAAGTACTGCAAGGCACAAATTTATCTGCCGATTGTTTACAATTCTAGGCAACGCTATTATTACCATTGCTGATCTATTAATGGCTACTCAGTTTGCCATCTATCACTAGTATCGTTTTCATGGCCATCTTCGTCCTTGACAAGGCAGACAATGGAAAGCGCGCAAACGACCATCAGCCATGGGGCAAAACTAACGAACCCATCATCGCGGCAAATTATGGCAACAGCAGTTGAGTTTTTAATTAAAACTTTTTCCTCACTTTTACACGCCCTCACCATCACCCTCAAACCCCTCTTCTTATTTAACTACGGGTGTCTCTCCAATGCCGCTGAGGGCCGCCAGCGAAGTAGCGACTTCGTATCAT
The DNA here is from genome assembly GCF_030247195.1 of Topomyia yanbarensis. Classification (NCBI taxonomy): domain Eukaryota; kingdom Metazoa; phylum Arthropoda; class Insecta; order Diptera; family Culicidae; genus Topomyia; species Topomyia yanbarensis. The sequence goes on from NC_080671.1 coordinate 455,274,157, forward strand.
GCTCTCAAGTTTTTCTATAAATATTTAAGATTTTTTTTTCGTTTCCTGAAATCTGAATGGTTTCGCCGTATTTACCTTGTCAAGGGTGTTTTGCCAATAGTATACATGCGGTTCAAGTGCCTTCATCGTTTGACTGTGTGCTGTTGGAGGGAATGGGCGAAGCAACTGTAATCTAATCGAAAACATTCAAATTCATGTTTCGTAGCTTCATTTTAGGATGCTAAAGCTCACAATCGGATAGGCACCCTCGTTTGTTATTTGTATTGGACTTAAAAAATCAACTTCCCAAATAATTTTGTTAAAATTCAGCGAAGCATGGTCCATTCATGGTGGAGAGTATTTTTTCTTACGATTTCGGCGCAAGCAGACACTATGCAGCTACACCGACAACAAAAACACACGCTTAAGCAGCTTGTGTATTCCATTCCTGCTGCGTACTTCCGCAAACCGGAAACCGGAAACGGTCGGGAAATACTATTTGAAAACTTTTTAACGTGCAAACGGTACGGAATGAAAAACAGTAGCTGTGCAACGTGGGTAAAGCAGTAAAGTGAAAGAAATGACGGCGCCAAAGTTGTGCTTCTATTCATTCTACAATATAGGGAAGAAATTCAGTGGCAGATGGAAAGAAGTTTGGTTTCCACTTTCGACCAAACCGTACTTCAAACCGATATTGTTGAACTCGTTCCTTCGGCGTGGTCACCAGCGTTATTTACGTTCGAAACTATTGCTGCCCACAAAATAGTGCATTTTCAAATCGTCACCATTTGCGTTGGTTATCCTATAGCAACTTATTTTTCGCAGTGTTCAAAGTTCGACGGGATAAGTGGATTTGTTGTTCGTCGTTCTAAATCCTGAGTAAAATGGCAAAATCGCCGTGACTAAGCTGACTTTCCTTTGCAGCCAAGTTTTATAGCAAATTTTGTTGCAGAACAGTTCAGAACAACCTGTTACTGGCCAATTCCTCGCGGTCGGAAGGTTAAATTTTATTACCAGCTTCCTTCCTTCCTTTCCAGGACAGACACGGGGCACGAGCAGGGGCAAATCGATGCCGCAGCTGTTATTTATTGCCACTTGGATTAAGGAGTTTTATTGTGATTTTCCGGGCTATCATCGTGGTCCGGTTGTATATCCGTGCAAATTTATGGAATATTGATCCGTACGTTTCCCATGGTGGAACGCGAGATTTTATGCAAATGGTCTGGAAACGTCCTAATAAAGTGCTATCGGGACGTCGTAAAATTACTGACCCCGGCTCGTCGAACGGAAACGTTTTGGACGGACTATAGTAAATATTAATCAGTCAGTCGAATCCAGGGCAGCACATTTTTCACCTTTACCTACTTTGATAAGGTAGTAATCCTCAAATAAATAAGGTTTCTTTTATTTATACTAACACTTTCAGTTCATAATATCCAATCAAAGATATTTCGATTGCGGCTCACAATCTTCCTCAGTATCTGTTCCGAGCATATCAGCAATCAGTAACCCAACATTTGCATTAAGTGAAATATTTATCCTAACCCTAATTCGTTTGGTATTGAGAGAATTAACTCACGCTAGCTCTAGTAACCTATTCTAGATCATGCGCAGTAATTTATGCTTCCGGTAGATTCTAACCAACCCGGCTCTGACGTCAATGCATCAACTGAATCTATCGGCGTGTTTACGGTCAATTGATCACAGTATCAACACCTAATGTGATAACAATTTCAATCGGAATCTATCGAGAAAATAATCCATGAATCAAACGAAAAGAAACAGAAAAAAGATTCGGAAATCGAACCTCATGCCGGCGAAAACCACTCGAACGCTGCTCTGATGCACTATAAGCCCCCCCGCCGCCAATTATCTATTATTTAGTGACGCGATTAACTCTAATTAATTTCTCCCGGTCCGAACTCTCCGTTGGAGCGATTCGAAGCGTGTAACAATATATCGTGAGGAAATTGCCAGTAATTATTTAGCTGTTATGAGTGAGATCACTCTTCCCGGTTGCCGTCTTCACCCCAATCTTCGGTTACGAATCTCGTGCGTGCATCAGCCAATTATGTTTCGGGTGGTTATCATTTATTATCTACGTACAGTTACCTTGCAGTTAGTAGTGATCGAAACACTTGCTGAGCTATATTTTTTTATAATTTGATGAGAACAGGTTTTCAGGAGAAGAACTGCTAAAATTTATGCCCGAGGGTTAAAATTTACCTGCTTCAACCAACTGGTGTCTGATGGGAAAGAGCACACGCGATGACACATTTCGCGTTTGCAAATTGCGACTAAATAGGTGCGAGAAAAAGGTTTGGCATGTTTAAGAAAATTTGATGTTTCGTGTTGTTCCTAGTGTGGTATGGTTATATATTTTCTTTACTTTAACGTCCTTCTTGACATGCTGGATGAATTACATATTTTACAGTAGAGGTCGACAGCTTTTTCACGGCCTTCTGCTGAACCGTCTCTATACCGACATTCGTATCGGCGTTTAACCGACTGAATTTTTTTTAGAAAAACCGGTTTTAATCCACCTAGCTGCTTATGTTCAATATGTAATGTAAGGGTTTGCCCACTACTCGGGTTCTTGTTTGCCCGGCGAACCCTTCTTTTCAGGGCGGCCTAGGTGCCTCTACAGAATTTCGGATTCTCGTAACAACAAAAAAACAATAGTAAACAAACAAGTAATTTACTAAATTTACCGACTTTTATTTCGCCGCTTCTCCACTTCACTGGTGCTGCTGCTTTTGATGATGGCGGAAGGCGGGGGTTTATCCGACCGGCCGGGACTCCGACGGCCGAGTTCTCCTGCTGGTATCGTTGGCTGCTATCGCAGCGGTCCTTTTCAATTAGCCAGTGAGGTGAGCAAGGCTCTTTTGTTGGAACCTCCCAAGCGACGTGGCGAGTAATCGCCGGGTCCACTCACTCCCCGTGAATGGCCCAGGTAGATACCGTAGTAAACTACCTCAGGTGGATCCGTTGTCCTGCCTGCTTCGCCCTTCTTTGCGATTAACTGTGGAGGAGAGCTATGCTCGTTCGGCTGATCCTCCACAGTGAGGGCGGCGTGGTGTCACTGGGTCCTTTGTAATTAGCCGGGGAAAGCGAGTGGCTCCTTTGCGATTAGCTTCCCGTTCCCGACGACCCAGCACCGCACTATACACTGTGCCCGAACCACGGGCCGACACTTTCCGACGGTCTTAGTTTGCCGTCGCACGCGCGCACTGAAACTTTTCTCTAGTGGCGGAAACTGTCCCACAAAAACTTATTACGGACGTCTGTTATTCGCCGTGGTTCGTCACTCTCTAAAAAACTCGATGGCCGCCTTCCTCATTCGACCCAAAACAAACACCAAAACCAGCACCAAAAAAAAACAGTACCGCCGCATAACTGTCATCGATATGTGCAGCATATCCAGCACACTTATTGCAGCAAGAGGAGAGCGGTGGCCTACCTAAGCCCTATGTTATTTATACAGAAATATGAGACAACATTTTCTACACCTATCTAGACCAACAAAATCGTTCACAAAAGCTAAAACAATCAGGAATCAGAATATATTGGCTCAAATGGCACGTTCCCCGTACATAGTCGGGGATTTGTGCCTTGCCGTGTGTTTTCATCATTTCCTGAGCGGAAGGAAAGGACAAGGAGGTGTGGGGAAGTAGACCTGGAAGGGTGGGAAAAACAGCACAAAACAAAAAATAAACAACAGGTAAATTAAACTCACAAGTAGTTCAACTTGCCTGCGAATAAGCCTAAAGCTCTTTACCACATTGGATAAGAAACTTTAGTATGTCTCTGAGTTTCAGTCGACCAAACATGGTTTCGTCTATATAAGGACGGCTGAAGACTCGTAATCGCAATTGCGCTAGCGCTGGGCAGTTGCATATCAGATGATATGAAGTTCCGTAGTCGGATTCACAAAGATCACATGAAAAAGACTCAGCGCGCTGAATAGTTGCCATGTGATAATTGAGTTTGCAGTGGCCGGTTAAAGCCCTGGTCAGCATGCCGCAGTGGAGCTTCGAAAAATGTAAGAGATTTTTCGAAACCACTGGGCATGGTTGTTCTAGAAACGCCTTTGTTTGGCGACACGTTTGTAGATTTCTCCAATAATTGCGGTGCTCGGACGAAGCCCAGGACCGTATTTTTTCCCTTATCCAACTTGTCGAAATTGGCAGCGCGGGCTCAGGACCAACGAAGTCAATCGCTGAACCTGCCCTGGCCAATTCGTCAGCCCATTCATTTCCAGTAATACCGCAATGTCCGGGCACCCAGACAAGGTAGATAGTGTTGACAATGCTTAGTTCTTCGATTTGGGTTCGGCACGCGATCACTAGCTTGGACCGGGATTTGTCTGAGCTAAGGGCCTTGATTGCAGCCTGACTATCGGAGCAGAAGTTTATAACTCTGCCGGACAAACTCAGTTGAAGGGCCGATTGCACCCCGCACATAATCGCAAAGATTTCTGCTTGGAATACAGTACAGTATCTACCTAGTGAGTGAGATTGTTCCAGTCTCATTTCACGACAGTAGACACCAGCACCAGCACGTCCCTCCATCAGAGAACCGTCAGTGTAACAAACCACTTGCGTTTGTTGTTGTCTTTCCATAAAGCCAGACAACCACTCCTCTCGAGAGGGAATCTTCACATGAAATGTCCTGTAAGGAAAACTACAAGTGAGTGTAATATCGCTGGGAGCAAGAATATCTTCACCCCATGTAACCATTTGTGACCACAATCGTGTATGACTGGTAGCAAGATCAACATGATTACTGTTCCAAAGCCCAGTAACCTGCAGTCTGTATGCACATGATAGTGCTTCTTGTTTGAGGTGTATGTGTAATGGTTTGATATTTAGAAGTGCCTCAAGAGCAGCAGTCGGAGTCGTGGTGAAAGCACCAGTCAACGCCATGAGCGCCATTCTTTGCAGATGGTTTAGCTTTGACTGGACTGTCACCACCTCTCCCCTCTGCCACCACACAAGGCATCCGTATGACAGTATTGGACGTACAATTGTCGTGTAAATCCAATAGATGTATTTAGGTTTGAGACCCCAGATCTTTCCAAAAGTTCGTCTGCACTGCCCGAAGGCCATGCACGCTTTCTTGACTCTGAACTCAATGTGAGCAGACCAATTCAGTTTGGAATCCAATATGACTCCAACGTATTTGACTTGATCTGCACACAGCAGCTCAGAATCAAAGAACTGCAAGGGACGAACCCCGGTTGTTATTCGCTTCTTCGTGAAAAGAACCATTGAAGTTTTGCTTGGGTTAACTGATAGTTTAACTTGTCGACACCACTGTTCGACAGCTCTTAATGCCTGTTGCATCAAGTCAAAGATTGTTCCGATGCAAAATCCAGTAATTAGTATTTGGTAATCGTCAGCAAACCCGTAGGTTGGAAATCCAAGCTCATTGAGTTTCTTCAACAAGCCGTCAGCTACTAAGTTCCATAACAAAAGCTAAAACAAACAAAATTTACAAGAAAAAGTGAACGATCGTATGGAACAGTGGTGAGCATAACTTTACGTAAATAATACACTCTACAGAGCGTATACGCAAAAAAGGGTATATTTCCACCCAGTGCTAAATTGTTACCCTGACGGGTTACAAATATAATTTCGAAAACGTGAATTACATTCTTATTGGACTTAGCACGTATCTCATGACTAGGGTTCGTCGCGGTGCGGATGTGGGCGGTAAACGGATAGTCCGCACCGCAACCGCAAAAAAATAATAAAACCGCACCGCTTACCGCAACCGCACTGCATTTACCGCACCGCACCGCGCGGTAATGCGGTAAATGCGGTAAAATTCTGTATTTTTGAAAAATGTGTGGAAAAATTATTATTTTTTTTTTGAATAACCAAATATAATAAAATATTACTCTTATTTACACGTACATTAACTTTGACGGACTCCTCAGAATGTAACATTTATTAAAAAATTAAAAAAGTTGACACTTTGCAAGTTTTATTAATAAAATTCCGTACATTTTGAGATAAATACTTTCGAAACAAGGTAAATCTTAGCATAGCACTGAAGTCATATGAAATGCAGCTGTACTTAGTGTTGTGGTACCGGTAATACCAGTACCGAAAATCCCGGGAATACCGACCCAATTTTGGTACCGTAATACCGGTACTGAAGAAAAGCCAGTACCGGTATTTTCGGTACCATACAATTTTTTTATGAAAAATATGTGGATTCTCTAGGGGGACATGTTTCAAAATATCGGTCTGCAAGATGACTTTTAATTATATTAATTACCTTCTATAAGTTAAACATTACTAGCTCCCGTTGTACTGAACGGAATGTTTAAATTCTTTATATAGTTATTATTAAATTTTAACGATCTTGTACTAAATTTCATAATATTCACATCTAGCGTAAGAGACGTAAAAATTTGCTATGATTTTTATTAGCGACATTCTGATTGGTTTCTATTTTTTACTGGGTGGCACGTAATAAGACTATGGTCTAAATCATGTCTTTGGTTTGCTCTTAAACCTTTATTTATAAAATAAAGAACAGCGATTTAGCAGCTAACAATTTTAGACTTGGTGAGCTACTCCAAATGGAGCGATTTGTGATTATTAGTGATAGGAAAATTCAGCAAAACTCCATAGTTTACAGGAAAGCAAAGAGCCTTGGTATGCAGGTCGAAACCAATTTACAGCAAATCAAGAGAGGAAAAGCGAGCGACCTGCTCGGATTTACTGTTATTAATAGTGTTTCTTACTTTTACCATCTGTTAAAGTCGATAAAAGTCGCACCGCTTAGCAGTTATTGATTTCATAGTGGCCTAGATTTCGAAATAAAAGAAGGTGCCGCATACGAAAAATATTTTCTGCTGAAATGAGTCATGCCATTCCGAATCAATTAAAAACAATAAACATGTTTTTTGATCAGCACAAATCAATCATCTGAGAATAAGGTCATCAGTTTCAGCATTCAATTTCATTTTGAAGCTCTTTTCGAATTTAAAAAAGGGCTTCAGTACCGTAGTACCGGTTCTTGACAAAAAGGGTCGGTACTGCGAACCCTACATGTACTTCATCATTATACATACAAAAACGTTCTTCCGCAACAATCAATAGGAAAACTTTTAAGTTCTCCAAATCAATCAAAAGTTCTCCAATTTAATCAAAATTACAGTTGAGAAAATGTCATCGTAAACGATTCATAATTCCACGATTGTCAAGAGGAATCGGAAGAAATGATGCATTTTTAAATTGGATTTGATAGTGCAATTCAATTGTTTTTCAATCATTGTATTGTGCATTTTATATATTTGAAAAGGTTCGCTTGTAAATTTTTAAAAGTGTTTAAAATATGACGTAAAAATACTGATGCCAAATTATATTGGACACAGCTTATAGATTTTATTTCTTAGTAACAGATTGTTTTATCATATTAGAATAAATAAAATGTAAAAAATCAAGTAGCGATAGGTCGAATACAGATTATATTCGGATTTATTTCCCAATCATTGTCAAGTCCATGGAAATTAGAGCAATCAAATGTTTATTATGTTTCCCTATTGTAAGGTAATAAGTTTCGTCGTTCTTAAATGGTAAAAGTCAAAGTTTTAATTCACTTTTTAATGTAGACTGCAGACTTATCAATTATTTTTTTAAGTGCGGTTGCGGTAAAACCGCGCGGTAAATGCTCATTTCCCGCACCGCATCCGCAAGAAAAAGTGTCTTACCGCACCGCAGATTTTGCGGTGCGGATGCGGTAAATACCGCGCGGTTGCGGTAAATACCGCAACCGCGACGAACCCTACTCATGACAAGCAACCGGGCGGGTCATAGGTGGTAGATAATGCGTAGTCGCGATAGCAACTAGTTGGGATTCGCGACCCGAACCAGTGGCGGGGGCTGACTACGGGTGTGGTAGGACGAGGTAGTGGGCCCTATACGTTCTAGGCCTAAAGTTCATCTTAAAAACTTTCAGTTATGGTAAGCCTCCATTATCAGTTTGATTTCTGTTAGAGGTTGTAATCCTCGCGTTTTTTGCAATATGATTTTTTTGAAGTTTATAACATTGATCAATCCCAGATAACTCGTCAATTTGTAATTTTTTTTCGAATGCAGTTTTGACCCATTTTTATAAACCATAGATGTTATGCACCCCCGATTTTATTAACTTTTTGTACCCGATTTTATCAACCTTCCGTCGCATTCTTATTATAGTGGCTATTCGCCAAATCTGGCAAAAAGTTGAGAGAAACCCAGTGATACCTAATTAACCACTGGACGCTTTTCAGGCAAATGATGATGAATAACTCGGTTCATATTGTTAATTATGATGACAATCGGAGTCTTACGGCCATAACTGCACATTTACTGCCAGATCATACACTTTTTCCTGCAAACTTAGTCTGTAATAATAATTTTATACTTCTTGGGATCATCTCTCTGATCTTTGTTAACATAAAGCTTCTGTCCCGGAAGCTGTTTAAAGTCAAATTTGACACACGTTTAATCATCCTTTTGGATTCATTTATTGAATTTGTTCAGATCTAGATCATACATCTTTCAGACTCGCAATTTTGGCTGTAATGTTTTGCTTTACGTTCCAGTTTGATTGCTTGATAGCCCTATACTTGAAGAAAACTTCACATGCCCAAAAGCTTTGAAAGCCTTCGTGAAGTCCTGACGCAGTTTCCGGTACTGCTTCGACGCCACATTACTTGAAATCTGTTTGTACTGCTCATATTGTGATCATCATTCTCGGGTTTTCATTTCTTTTGTGCAGAATTAATTCTCTCTTTTTCCTCCGCGTGACAATTAATGAAAACATTATCTTTTTAAAAATGTTTGCTCGAGATCCTAAGAGAAAGACATTGTAAGCAAATTGCATTCAAAAGCTTCCAGAATCGAGCACTATACCAAATAAGAGGAAGCATAGCGATTCTACATGCGCAGAACTTCAAATGTTTCTAACTTTTTTTTGTAAATTTTTAGAATAATGTTGGGAAAATTTGGTTAAAAAATCAGAGTGGATCTCAACATACGAACTATTTTAAGGTAAATTGATTCTTTTCGACTGTGGAAATTGTAAGAACGGGGAATGTTTTCGGCAGTGCAGTCACGTCAGAATTTGCGTCGATTCTAACATATCTTCGCCGACGTTTCGATCCGTGGTTGGGATCTTCTTCAGGGCCTAATTTATTGCGGAAAATAACTGTTGTATTACATGTATTACACAAATAAACATAAAAACATAATGTTCGCGAAGTGCTACTCACTCGACAACATTCGACAATGTCACGGTTCGTTTTGCATACGGTAAACTGTCAGGTCTGAGAGGGTTAACATCGGGTGTTTTCACTGTGGGACATATCATAGTTTGGGGGATCGTATAGTATGGATTTTGGTAGCAATGAGACAGTATAACTTACGGAGTTTACTCATCGAGTTTGTCGGTCTAAAATGGATTTAAAAATCGCTCCAATTGAATAAAACAATTCCTTGAGACCTCGCACTTGGTCACTATAAGCAGTAGTAATGGTTCGAATCTATTTTGGGTGGGTATTAGTGGTGTTTACTTGTTGGAGAGCGATCGTGTTTCGAGTATCGATCTCTCTCATTTTTCTAATGGAATCCAGGATGTTTGCGTAGGCGCTGTTTAGGTTGTCGGTGTCTGTACGGCGGTTGACTGTGTGGGGAGTAGTCGAGATGTGACACATCTCTAAGATCGGGAGAGCACTGGATTTGAAGCTGGTGTCAATAATTGTGGGGTTTTTTAGATCGAAACGGTGTTGGTGTGAGATGCAATGTTCCATGAGAGCGGTTCTCTCTTTTAACTCTTGTATTTCATTATCGTCATATTTTTGACCATCTGCTAGTCTCTGATCTAATTTGTTAATCAGAGATTGGTGTCCATACATACGTGTTTTTAACTGGTTTCGTGACATTCCGATATAGTATTGGTCACAGTTAAAACATGCTATTTTGTAAATAATGTTGTTTTTCTGCATCTGAGGGAGGGGATCTTTGGCTGTGGGTAACAGGCATTTGACTGTGTACCTGTTGCTTGGTGCTGTTTTTAGGTTAGGTATGTTGCGATGTAATGTTTTCCTGATCATTTAGGTCAGTCCATGGATGAAAGGTATAGGTTTGTATATGGTTGGTTCTGACTGCGAGACTTCATTGATATTATTGTTCGGTGATAGATGTAGCATGCGATTGATGAACTTTATGGGGTAGTCATTGCGTATGAGATGATCGGTAATGACTACACCCAAAACGGTGAGCTCAGATTTTCTGTTTTTGGGCTCACAATCTCATTCCCAAAAGCAATCCTTTTTGAACATTGAGCTGTTCGCGCACAATTCGGGATGAGCGCAACGCTCACGCAAAAAAAACGATGACACACACTCACACACAAGGAAACTTTGTTAGTATTTAGTTTCGTATCTTTCTTCTACACCTTACATTCCCCCCACCCAACCACCACAAGCAATGTCATCACCATTGCTGCTGCATTGCATTTTGTTTTGTTTCATTCTTTTCTTCGCTGCTATAAATAGCTCTTGACCTGAAACTTCTAGTAAAAAAAATCTTATATCAGATTCAAGATTAGAACCGACAAACTTCTAATCGGTAAAAACACCTCTTTATTGCCCGAACCATGACGACACACTGGTGGAGTAGTATAATGGCGTATATAAAGCTTCACACTTATGATGAGGAGGATAATATCGTTTGCATCCCGCCGCCGCGTCGGTATTTCAGCATCGTCATTGACGCATTTTGCTTTGTACCATTTCCCCGCTGTTATTAATATTTTGTTTGTATGTATGTGTTGGGAACTGAGCCTTACTAGAAAAAAGATTAACGGGTAGCATCAAGACTGGAACCGACAAACATCCACTCGCTAAAACGCCTGCTTTACACCTTATGCCATAACGACACATAATGAGCAGTCGTTCGAATGGGCTATATAAACTTCGCATCATTGCAGCAGTGATCACAAATGGGACAGTATGGAGACGATGGTATGTGTTATTCAAGTTATCCCTGCACTACACGAGCCAACAGTGTGTAGCTATGGGGTACGATATTGTATTCCACAAGTATGAGGTTGGTTTAACACTAATGCATCGTTTGGGAGCTTTTCGCTCACAGTTTGAGAGCGAAAAAAACAGAATCAATTCCAATTGAATGTAATATTTATTGTAAGGTTCTGTTATGTTCGGGTGCAGGAACTTGGCGATGTATCATGGCGAAAGGCTCGACGTTTGTACGTTAGCGCGTTTGAAACTTCGTATATGCTAAAACGTTCTCCTCATTACCGGGGTGTTATCAAGTTTGCGCGATCGCGGGCGTAGGTGTGCGTTGGTTTGATCGCGAAGGGCCTAAGTGTTAGTATGTTAACGTGCTTGTCGCGTGTGATCGCATGCATGTGACTTCGCATGTAGAAAAATCGATTTTGTAACCGTGTAGCCATCCACATATTCGCGTGCGTTCTTGTGACAGATGCCATGTCTGACGGCCTTCAAACTGATGTTATCTACACCGACCTTTCAGCTGCCTTTGACAAGATTAATCACGCTATTGTAGTGGCAAAATTGGATAGACTTGGCTTTGGTACTAATATTCTCCGTTGGATGCAATCGTATCTCAGTAATCGTCGTCTAGCAGTCAAGATAGGTGATTGTGTATCCGAAGAGTTCTTTGCTTCATCTGGTATTCCACAAGGCAACCACCTTGGTTCATTGATTTTTCTCTTGTATTTCAACGACGTCAACTTTTGTTTAGAAGGACCACGGTCGTCTTTCGCTGACGAGCTCAAGTTGTACCACAGAATCAGATAACGCTTTCCTTCAACGCCAACCGGTAACCTTAGCGAAATCAACCGAATGACCCTAAACCCCAAGAAATGCACGGTCATTACGTTCTCGAGGATAAATATGAATGTTTGCCCTCGTGCCCTATATTCCTCCGATTACCTTATCGCCGAACTAACTATGAAGTCAACGATGCCATCATTGGTTTGCAGCGGACTTTCAACAGAGTGTCATCCGAGTTCGACCTTCACATTCCACGATTTTTGAGCAGTGTTGTCCGTAATGACGACGGTGTGCTCACAGATTTGACACGTATTAAATTGTCCTTTATATGGGATCTCGGTAATAATACCGCGTTTTTTGTATTCGAAGGATCAAGTAGGAAGGAATGGGTCGGTCTTATCGCATTCTCATTACAAAGACACTATTGGGGATTTCTAGAAAGCAGTTTCTTCATGTATCCTCCGATTTAACAGCTCCGAATACCGATAAGAAATTTTTAATGGCAATTTTGTAAGTCAGTGGAACAAATTGTGAAGACGAATTTCGATTTCCCACCAACGGAGATATTTCTCCGCGTGTGTTTAGTTGTAATGCAAAATTAATCTTTTTACCTAGGCCGATTTGCTATTTGTTATTAGCATTGTGTTATCGGTATGATGGTTTTGAATGTAGATGACTTCCGTAAGCATGAGCTCCATTTTCATCGTCAGTCATTTTTACACAGCTCGAGTACTTGGCCTAAAACCTGATGTAAACTTATCTGGATTTATTACCACAGCAAGAATGAGAGTAACGACTTTCTTCATTCATCGGACTGTGGTTCATTTTATGATGGTTCGGTTCGAAGAAGAAAATATAATCAGGGAAGAAGCAACCTACATTTTCGAGGAAGAATCTTCTCAGAGTTCGAATGATTTAGTGGTTATGTGAAGTCTTAAATCTAACGTACAGAATATTGACAAAGCTATGACGCACCATAATATAGTTTCTCATCAATCGAACTATTTAAATACTGATTAACAAATCATGATTCAATGCTGTGAGTAAAAAATATCAATTATAATAATGTCAATTTTGGCATCTAGAAATAATTTCCTGCATATACTAATTGCGGTATTTTTGAAACTAAACAATTAAATCTAAAAAAAATGATAGTGGTCTGTCCGGATGTATTTGAGTCAAGTTTTGGGCGGTTTCCATACTTTTCTTTCACAAGAAAGGTAAAATTTTTATTGTATCAAGTCTCACGTATGTAAACTCGCATTGCGAATAGAGCACATGTTAACTACTTCAACTCAGACCGTCTTCTAGGTATTACCTACGTGCACACATAAATCGCTAAAATATTGCAATAAGAATCCGATAACACGAGTCGAATTTTGAAATAACATAAACCACAAATAGTAGGCCTAGCGTTCTTCATCGTTCGCGCCCGAATAAAACAAAAACTCGAGCAGGATTGCTCGCGAGAAACCCAAGTTTTCATCTAGTATGCAGTGCAATTCCAGGAAGCTTTCAACGCGAAGTTCATGTAAGAGCACAGGCGAGTGTGAATACAGGAAAAGCATGGGCTACTAAGATCGTTCTCGATATTTTGCGCGAACGAGGCAATTTTAAGCGCAAACTAAGGAGAATAGCGTCACTGTACTCATACACGAGTATTTAACGATTTCAACTGATTCTTATGAACGAAGCCACAACATTGATTTTGAATGGAACGAAATCCATACTAATTGCAGGCCGAGTGATTAATGAAATAGGGCCGCATTTTCACCAGTGAGGTGACAGAGAAGTCATCTACCCTCTATGTGTTATTAGCTTATTTCTCGAGTGAGTGTATGAATAATTCATCCATTCACAGGCATGTTCTGCATCTTTCCGCCCGGCACATTCGCTATTACTTAGGCAGATGAAAAATGCTTGAATAAATCATGTACCAATCCAAATCTAATCCTATAAATTCTTCGTGCTACAATCTGCAGTAGCAAGAGAGTGTTCCCACCATGGTCGCATTCGTTCCCACACTAGTGTTGTTCCTTCAAACGACACTAACCCAAGCGGATACCGTTCGCTTTGTGGATGACTTATTAAGAGCTAAGCACTTGTTCTTTCCCGACAGAACTCATACGCTAATACTCCACAACCCATTGCTAGGCCCCACTCTGGACGCCTTACTGCACTCCTTTCTGTCGCTTTCCGGATATCCAATCATTACCCTAAATCAGCCAGGCTACGTGGAAGAATATGCTGCCTACGAATCGTGCAATATCTTGTTCATCGATCGAATGGATCGGGATGTTCAGTATATGCTGGATGATATCACGTACAGTCGGAAGCTGATAATCACAACGAACGACTCATTTTCGGCCATTTTCGAGACGCTTGGAACACGTCAGAACTTCAACGCGGTTTACATGATCTACGGGGATGGAGTTTGTCCGTTCTATCACTACGACAAATTTCGGAACAGGTTGAACTGCTGGCACGAACTGGACGACGATCCGATGGGTGTGGCCGTGCGAGACGTAGCTGGAAAAGAAATTGGTCTATTCTCGGCATCATCAATAGATGTGCGAGCTATGAATCTGTTCGCAGAGAAGATAAATTCTACCGTTGTCAGTTCCGAGGGTGAAGAACTGCTGAGATTCTTCTACGTACAAGCATCGATTTCGCCCTACAACATTGTTTATCAACATCGAACCGGTGAACTTCGCTTCATGGTTTGCCTCAACTGCAGTGGCAGTCACGTGGTAGAGAAAGGCATTACTTGTAAATTACCCAGTCAGTGTAGAAACTGCAAAGGAGAACACGCGACGCGCAGCAGAGAGTGCCCTTCCTACATGGAAGAAGAGAGTGTCATAAAATTAAAGGTGACAAAGAACATCACTTTCCCCGAAGCTCGTGCGCTGCTTCGTAAGATTACAGAAAAAAACAGTTACGCCAATGTGCTTAAGGACCGCCTTAACCCTGAGAATAACGAGAAGGACCGAACAATCCAGCTACTTAGGGAAGAACTGGCCAAAGCAAAGCAAGCTAACCAGAACTGCCAAACTGAAGCCTCCAAGGACCTCGAGATCCGTACACTAAAGGCTCAGTTAGCCGAGACACAGGCACATAACCTTGCTATGCGCAGTGAGCTTGCTGCCCTCCGCGAAGATTTTTCCAAACTTACAAAGCGCTCAGCACCTCCTAGTGACAATCAAACCAGCAAATCGACAAAAATATTAAAGACAGTGACAACACCTACAATGCAGACACTAACCACGGGAGCAATCTCTAAAACTAAACTCTCTCAATCACAAGTACCATGGAGTGGCCATGGAGACCGGCAATTATGACGATGAGCCAGACAAGAGACAAAATAGGAAGAACAACAAAGGCCGCCCAAATGTAAGGGAGGAGAAATCTCGAAGCCCAATTCAAAAAGACAACGCCCCAAGCAACACATACCATACTAGATCGAGTAGCGCCTGCTCAACAGTTTCATTTACTAAACCCAACACCGAAGACGGTTTGACAGAACAGGCTCACATAGACATATCAGAATAGAATCAGGGACTTCAAACCAACTAGTAAACCACCCCAACAAAAATCAACAATGGTGAATGAATACACCAACAACCCTTCTAACCAACTGACTTCACACAATGCCCGGTCCCCCAACAAACTCACAACAAACATATCGAAAACACTAAACCCAAGCACAAACATTTTGTTAAAATCAACTACAACGGCGGATCAAGCGGCCGCCTCCGCTGTCCCGACGTCGGTCGAGACCCCACCTAGACCAGCCGCCCGCTCAACTAGTTACGTCCAATCTAAGACATACAAGCGTACAGCCTCCAATCAGCTCCCAGGTACAACAGTTCAATCATTTCAAGGCGGAGCGGCATCTCCCAACGGCCCCTCGGCGTGGGGTCCCATGGGACGAAATTTCGACCGCATTCAGGACTTCAGCAATACCGAAACCGGCATCATTACAACAAACCAACAACACAAGAAAATAGTTCCACCCACAGTACCAGAGCAATCCTATGAACCCCTGACTATTGCTATACCGCGAAATCTGGACTGCCGACCAGCCGATTCTTTACCTGCCACTGAGGCAAGTGCGTACCCCGTCCACATTCTCAGCCCAGTTGCCGGATGCTCCTGGCACCCGGTCACATTTAAAAATGGAAGAACTACTCAAATGACAGTACAAGAAAACCACGGAACATCTAGTGATGAGTACCTCAGCGACACCACTCAATATAAGCCGAACGACACACCCTTGAACAACACCCACACCCAGTCACCGGACCCAAAAATCTCTTCCCCACCTGACCATAGCTCGTTAGCCATCCAATGGAACACGAACGGAATTAGACGAAATCTAGGAGATTTACAAGCCATTATTGTTCGGTACGACCCGATTGTATTAGCCATACAGGAAACACACGTTCCGGTTGACACCGCTATCGCACCTTGGTTCGGAAACCTATACGAGTGGGATCTCGCTGCTGGAGTAAATAACTACCAAACAATTGGTCTCGCAATCAGGTCCGATATCCCATCTGAAAGGATCTCGCTCAACACCGAGTTGATCGCAGTAGCTCGAAGGATCAAATACCCCACTCCTTGTACGGTAGTATCCATTTACATCCCGCAGGCAGTAACACAGATCGGCCTCAAACTCTGCCACCTGATCCAACAACTCCAACCTCCGTTCCTAGTAATGGGTGACATGAATGCCCATCACCCAACATGGGGCTCTAGGGCTCCCAATCGTCGAGGCAACGAAATTCTCTAAGCTATAGAAGAAAACGAAGCAGTTATCCTTAATGACGGCAGAATGACCTTCATGCGGGGACGAGCCTCATCTCCGATTGACCTCACCATTTGCTCCAATGTCATGGCCGCTAATTGTTCGTGGTCTGTGCTTCATGATTCATGCAGCAGTGATCACTTCCCGATAGAAGTCGCATACAATTGCGCACCCCCATCGACATCACGTCGCCGACGATGGATATTTGGGGAAGCGGACTGGAATGCCTTCGAAGATAACTTCTCAAATAATTTCGACCGCAACAAAGAATATTCCCCCGATGAACTAACCGAACTTATCACTCGGGCTGCCGAGCCATGCATCCCCAGAACCAGTGGTAAACCCCCACGCAAATCTGTCTACTGGTGGAATAAAGAAGTGGCGAAGGTTATTCGGGATCGTCGTAGAGCCCTCCGGGCTTTCCGTAAAACCCCAACCGATCATGCCCTTTGGGAAACAAGATATAACGAATACTGCAGATTTAGAAATGCTGCCAGAAAGTCAATAGCCGATGCTAAGGCATCCAGCTGGTCAGACTTTCTGGATGGAATCCACCCCGACCAACCAACGGGTAAGATTTGGAGAAGGGTAAATGCGCTAAGTGGTAAAAGGCGGCGCCATGGTTTCTCCCTCGAAATTGACGGTGTCGTTTCCACTCAACCTAATGCAATCGCAAATGAACTTGGTCGTCATTTTGCTTCACTCTCTGCCACTGCTTCCCTTCCACCAGAATTTCTCCGTAGGAAGAGGCTCCTTGAAGCTGTTCCAATATCGTTCACCCCCGAATCCAACTCGAACGGAAACCAACCTTTCTCCGGAAGGGAACTTACCGAGGCCCTCAACAAGGGACGCGGGAAAGCTACTGGAATAGACAATATTGGATATCCACTCTTAAGAAATCTGCCACCCCAAGGAAAGATAGAGCTGCTGAATATTTTTAACCGGATCTGGGAGGGTGGGGCTTTTCCTGAATCATGGCAAACCGCACTGGTAATCCCCATCCCTAAGAGGACCCAAGGAACAAGAAAACCAGAGGACTTTAGACCCATTAGCCTTTTGCCATGTATCGGGAAAACTCTCGAACGTATGGTTAACCGCAGGTTAGTCACGATACTCGAACAGCAAAACTTACTAGATCGTCGTCAATACGCCTTCCGCCAAGGCATGGGCACCGGCACTTACCTCGGATCCCTGGGGGAGGTGCTGGGTCAGGCAATGGAGGATGGACTACACACAGATATAGCAGCACTCGACATAAACAAGGCGTACAACACAGTCTGGCGAGAGGGAGTCCTTCAGCAACTCCACGGCTGGGGAATCCGTGGAAACCTCGGTCACTATGTTCAGCGTTTTCTATCAAACCGAAATTTCCGAGTTGGGGTGGGCGGCAGCCAGTCTGACCTGTTTCCCGAGGAGAACGGCGTACCCCAAGGATCTGTCCTGTCGGTAACCTTATTTCTAATAAGCATGCAGTCTCTGTTCTCTGTTCTCCCTGAGGGAGTATTCATATTCCTGTACGCTGACGACATAGTATTGCTTGTGACCGGGAAAACGATCGGCAGAATTCGAATCAAGCTGCAGGCGGCCGTTAACGCTGTACTCCAGTGGGCGTTGTCCGTTGGTTTTCGGATCTCCATCAGTAAAAGCTTTATCTCCCATTGTTGCACCTCTCACCATCGGGCATACGATAGGCCAATACGTATAGACGATACCGTTATCCCGTTTCGTAAAGAACCCAGGATACTTGGTATTACACTGGATCGAATGCTTACTTTCATGCCACATTTCCGCAAACTCAAGAAAGATTGCGAGAGTCGAAAAAGACTGACCCGCACTATTTGCACACGACACCCGAAATGCAACCGACAATTAGCCCTAAATATCAGCAACTCGCTCATCAACAGCCGTCTTTATTACGGCATCGAAATTACGTGCCGTAACATCCCGGGAATGATCAACATTCTTGCACCGCTCTTCCATGGATCCATCCGTGCCGCATCAAACTTACTCCCCAGCACACCGGCAGAAAGTGCCTGTATGGAGGCCGGCGTCCTTCCATTCCGCTGGACGATAGCCTTGGTGGCACTACGGCGGGCACTCGGCTTCTTAGAGAGAACCTCCGGAGAAGAAGACTTGTATTTTGTAAGTATGAAGTATTTTGCGAACTGCTAAGGCCATCCACGAAGAATTCTCTACATTTCCTTTACCTCCGCTGGCTCGCCTTCATTGGGTATGGCACCGACCATGGAATATCAGACCCCCCAACATCGACACTACTCTTGCCCGATCCGTCGGAGCGGGAGCGGCCCCCGAAATTGCTCGGGCCGCATACTACCAGCTCATCGATCGCCGCTTTTCGAACCACGTCAAACTTTTTACTGACGGATCTAAGACGAACAGGAACGTCGGAGTGGGTGTGAGTGGCATCGGAGCTGGCCTCGCATTCCACTTACCGCCGACATGCTCTGTATTTTCAGCCGAAGCTGCTGCGATAGCATTGGCTTTATCAAGGAAACCAGAAGGAATTGCAACAGTCATCTGCTCTGACTCACTCTCGGTGATATCGGCATTGGAATCTGGAGAATCTCGTCACCCTTTCGTGCAGGCGATAGAAATGTACGACGACCCATTAACCACTATTTGCTGGATACCCGGTCATAGTGGGATTTCTGGTAATGAAGACGCCGATAACCTTGCCGCACTAGGTCGTACCGCAAGAAGAGCTCTAACCAAGGAGGTTCCGAAACTAGACATCATCCGAGCCTTCAAACAAAGCGTCTTACTTGATTTTCAGAGGCAGTGGAGAAACTCACACGGCTACCTCCACAAAGTGAAAGACACAGTACAAAAATGGGTGGACCGTGACAACAGGAACGAGCAACGAATACTTTCCAGACTGAGGGTGGGACATACTAGGATTAGCCATGCCCATACCCTATCCCGAACCGAGCCCACTATATGCAACACATGCAATACAAGACTGACCATTGAACACCTGCTTGTCAATTGCATCGAACTCGCTGATCTTCGTCGAGCCCATAACCTACCTACCTGCATCAAAGATGTGTTGGCTAACGACCCAACGAGAGAGGAGGCCATACTGCTCTTCCTCAAAGACGCCAAAATATACAATACCGTCTAACTTCTACTGACCGAACCACACTACCAACTGTACCAGTGGGTCCTCCGTACTGACGTTTGGGATTAGGAGGTGACTCACCGCGACCCACAATTCAACTCTCAGGAAACTACTCCCCATAAAGCTACCTTTTCGAACAATTACTGCCTCTTTATCCCTTTTCTCAGGTCCCCGATCGATGAAAGCTACGGACAGAAAAAGCTACTCACCTGTTGGCATCTCTAACCCGGCGATCAATACCGATCATCCGCCGCATACTAACCGGGCGTAAGAAAGGGAGCCCGCCAAGTGATATTCAATCAACACGACCACCGATGAATTACTCCATTGATCAGCACAATAATTCAACATCCAACTCAAAATACCTTATGAAATTGATGATAAATGATATGTGACATACAAATTTTAACGGCGAATGACCTTAACGGTTAAAGCCTTAATAAATAACAATAACAACAATAAGTTGCCTAGCTTCAGTTAATATAAGATCAATAAGGTTTTCTTGAAAATTCAAAACTCAAGAATGTTTCAATGAAAAGAAATAAAATCAATAAAAATACTATGAATTGAAATCGAAGGGTGGGCAAATTCATAAAAGTCATTGTGAGATATAAAAAAAACAAAAATAAGTTTTTTTTCTGAATTTGCATAATCAGATCAAAATAATTAAGAAATATATTATTTCTCTTTCCATCTCGCCAAGATTTGGTAATGGATTACAGCCACTGGACGTTATTTATAGTGCATTAAAAATCTGGATGGCCTTTGCTGGCGGTCAATGGATTTCTAATATAAATATTTGTGATATATGATCTTCACCAAAAAATTATTTTTTTCAAGTTATAAAAAAATCTCTATCCATAGTATTGGAAGAATCTCTAACGGATTTATAAGAAAAATGAAGACAAACAAAAACATCTGAAAAACTTGTAAGCAAAGGTGAGAAAAATCAGAAAATATAAAATCGTGCTTCTATAGGAAAATAAATAATAAAACCTAAGCATGCGTGTATTATCCGTACAGCTCGTTGTTAGTGCTTCAGGACCATTTTCCATTATCTTTTCTTCATCTTAGTATATGGTAGTAAATATTTAGTAGTAGTTTGAAAGAATTTATATATAGTCATCTTCGACTGATCTGTGTTCGACGCTAATTTCGAATTCTTTCATGAAGCCAAGAAGCATGTGATTATGGTTTCGTTTTTTCGCACACTGTATCGTATTGTATTTTCGAGTGCATCTCCATGCTTCAATTTGTCTTTTAATCTGATTACGCAAGTGGTATTGTTCTTTTTTCTTATAATATATTTGACAACGCGCTTTTTGCTCTAATATATTATTCTATTATATTTGACAATGCGTTAGCACAACTGAGCCGTGGATCTTTCGTGTTTATTTTACAAGATGTAAAAAAATAAGTTACAGCCTGTCCGTCGGGTTTTGCTGACGCAGCTTGCTGCTGCGTGTTGAGATCCTCTTCTTATTTATTGTTTGTGCTTACGGGTCGCTGTTGTAAATCCTTCTTCATCGGTATTTGATTCCTTATTGGTGGTGTTGGTTTGAAAACATTTGGTGTAATCGTTGTTACTTCGATGTTGGTAATGACAGTTGGTTTAGCGGCACAGGGCCCGATCTTTGTTGAGCTGGTGTTTGTTACTGCCCGGTCCGCAGTCGTTTGTTTACCAACCGATTGTGGTTTAGCATACGATGACTGTATACCGGCTTTGGTCGTAGCAGGTTGAATTTTCTCTGAGCAATGTTTTCCGTGGTGTAGCGGCTGATCACAATATTGGCATGTAGGAATTTGCCCTGGGTACGTGACTAGTGTACGTTGAGAATATTCAACCCCGTGAGGTGATTTGCACGTGAAGGTCATGTAGGAGGGAATAGGTTTTGTCGGACGCATTCTCACCACACGAACGCCGTTGCGCAGTCCTGGGAAGAAGTTCCTCCAAGTGTCTTCCTTAGCACTATTCACCTCTCCGTATTAGTTGTTTGATAGCGGAGGAACTAGTTCGTGGTTCTAGGTCATGTAGCTTTATTTCAATACTGTCAACATCTATATACTGTATAAAATGTCATTACATTCGACGACATATTTCAAGTTGTTCTGAGAAGCGAATGATTCTGCTTGACTAATGATTTTGAACATAATCAGTACCGCATGACGTGAATAGTGGGATTGAACCACATTAACTTCTGCTACGTTGAGCTTCGTGTTCACATTCAATATTTGCTCCACTTCAAGAATTGATGGTCTTATCGGACATTTCGTGTAGTCAACAGCAACACAGTTTGACCGCAACAGGATACAAACTAGCTTTGCATTGTCGCTCATTGTTTGTTCACGTTTCACACACTAGGTAGGTATCAATTTCTTCTTTAACAAAAAGACCAGGCGGCTCGCGGGTAAATTCTATTACTTGCCCTGCTATAGCAGCGGAGCGATTTCTGGCTTCTGAACTAAGCGAGATGAGAAACCGTACAGTGAACTAGTATTGTCATAAAGCAATGTTCCGTCGTTTGTTTTCTCGTAGCACGCTGTGGTAATCACTGACAAAATATTCAGTCAATTGCTAAAATTACAGTTTGCTAAACAGAACACGGAAGCGTAGCTAATAAGAGCTATATTGAGGCGCGTCTCGATAATTATCACAGTCGAGCATGTAGATAAGCCATATGAGTCCATCCAACCATTCGTGTCGTTTTTTAACTCTGGAATATCATTTTACACCGACTCTGACAGGCTGATCCGTAATTCTCAAGCCTTATACACCGCTGTCATGATTTCAGCGACTTTCAGGTCACTACATTGTTCCAACATATAGCCAGTGCGAACAATAAGTTCCTAGTCTGATTTATCTCATCTGTTGCTCGCAGGCTTATTATTTGCTCACACATTGAGCCACAAAGAGCGAAATACACCGATTAAAAATAGAGCAGCACAAAAACACTGCGCTGTGCAGAACGACCGCACAAAGAGAAACTTGAAAACGAAAAGGAGTAAGATCTGTGCACCAAGAGCTGCACAATTTCGTTCAAAGAGTCACCTTGAAGAGCCACTTTTTTGTGCCTCCACTCACTGAAAAGCAGGTAGGAAGGCGAATCGAACTACAATTCTTGAGCGTTTTTTTTAAAAAGACATATCTGCAATGAGTTACTCTCTTTGTTTACTTTCTCTTTCGATTTTTGCGGCGTCACTATAACACTTTTCACTTATTTTACAGTACAGATCGAAAGACGGTGGTTTTAATTAGAATATTATGCAAAGAGTTGAAGGATAAATGTTAAAGTGACCGAATTATTAACAGAAGAGAAAGCAAACAAAGAGAGTAACTCATTGCAGATATGTCTTTTTGAAAAAACGCTCAAGAATTCAGACAAAGCTTGATCGGAAGAACGTTTTAAAAATGGAAGAACGTGCGCGTGGGACCAAGATACATACTAAAGAACCCTTTTTATTTCTACTCTTTGTGGCGTGCAGCCATGGAGTAGAATACACGTGTGGGAGCAACACGCATCGGAGTGAAGAGGTTTATTGTGAAAGAGAAGAGCGGTGGTTCGCATGAAAAGTGCAAAAAGCGTTTGTTATTCTTCTCTTTATTTGCTCTGAGGTGCATAACAACCCTGGCCGCATCCACGTTGTCGGTCTCGCCGTTCGGCCGAAGTGCCTCAACAAAGAGGTCTTTGTTGAAGGCTTTCGTCTTTCACTTTCGTTCGCCGGTCACCCTTCTCTGTACTGCCCCGGGGTTCCGTTGACCGATACGGTAGCGAATCTCCTGGTGGTCACTATGCATATACGTTTCGCATACTCTCCAATGCATGTTCGCCGTCAATGAGGGTCTACAGAATGTGACGTCGATGATACACTCCCTCCCGTCTCTCCGAAATATGCTAATAGAGCCTTCATTGCACAATCGTACGTCTAACTTCGCTAGAGCATCCTGCAGGATACACCCTCTTGTATTGGTTACTCTACTGCCCCATTCCACAGCCCAGGAGTTGACGTTACCACCAATGACTACCGGCTTCCGATCGATCAACTGCTCGGTTAACTGCTCCAGCATTAAGCTGAACTGCTCTAGTGTTCACCATGGAGGAGCGTAGCAGCTACATACGAAGATGCCGTTGATTTTGGCCATCACGAAACCCTCGTATGAACGTTCTACCACTTCTTGGATGTGGAATCTTCCCATTACTTGTATCACAGAGGTTCCTGATCTATCCGCCACCCAGTTACCGTTATTAGGGGGACTTGATAAGGCTCTGCGATCAAAGCGACATCGCACATAGTTTCTGTCGTAGACTGCCACAACAGTTGCTGTGCGGTATCACAGTGATTCAGGTTTATCTGGGTCATCTCCATCACCGTTGGCCTGCAGTCGCCTTCTTGTACGCTGGGCATTTAAAGCCACCCGTCTGATGGTCGTTTCCTTCCGCTGGGGTGCAAAGCAAGCACTTCGGCCTCTGCGTGCAGTCTCTCGCAAGATGGCCCGCCTCTCCGCATTTCCAGCACATCCCGGATTTGTCCGGGCCTTTGCAAGCCCCTGCTAAATGTCCCAAGCCTAAACATTTGAAGCATTTCTCCGCTTGTTTATTTACTCGTGGGGCGGCTCTCAGTAGGCATCTCGACCATCCAACTGTAACTTTACCTACCTCCAGCGCCTTGTCTGCAGCGGTTACCGGTAAACGAATCATCGCTGTCTGCGTTCCTCCGTATCCCTTCCTTGACCGGATCGTCATGTGCACCGCGCCCAGTTTGCACTGCTGCTTCATAGCATCTCTCAGCTCGTCTTCCGTCGTTATTTCGTCAAGGTCCTTGCACACAATTACCATCTCCGGGCTTAAGGCTTTAACTTCATTGATTTAGTTATAGTCTCCTGCAAGGCAGAGCTACTAGTCGTAGTATTCTTCTTAAGCTCGAGGAGCATCTCATTTTTTTGGGTACGCCTGACTCTTAACACGTTTTCCCCCAAATCTTTCAGCTCTGGGTCCTCTCTGACCTTTTTGAGCAGTGCTGCGTACGTAGTCTCGTCATTTGCTTTGACGAGCACGGCTTCTCCCTTAGCCGCCTTCTGACGAGCCGAGGGTTCTGATTTCCTCTTCTGCTCCCCCTTTCGCTCCTCCTTCTTTTTTTGCTGTTTCCCGCGTTTCTCCTTCCGACCTACAACGGTACTCCAGCTTTCACCCTATAAGGTGGCGTCCTTTCCTTCGGCAGCAACAGCGTTCTCGAGCGTCTGCCTCTTTGACCCGCCTGGTCTTTCGTCTCCTGGCGAGGATCTTGTCCTCTTTGGAGTTATGGGAACTGACGTGTTCTCAACTCCAATCTGCCTCTCCTTACCCTGTTTCGGAGGGGCTAGGAGGATAGTGGCCTTAGCCGACGCCGATGCTCGCTCAGCTGAATCCGCCCTCTGCGTTGCCGTATCGCACTCTTTCACGGCAGACAGTAGCGCCTTCCGGATTTTGATGACCATCTCCTTAATGTCTTTATGGACATTGTTCCTCGTGTCCACGAACTTGTGGAGCTCCTCCGCCAAGTGCTTCGCTGCCACTACTTTTGTTGTTTGTGGGGTGTAGCTCATTAGTCTTATGCTTTGGCATAGACCTATAAGCTGGAGAGAAGTTAGGGTAATATTTATTCCAAAAATGGGTAAAAGAGACCTGACACTACCCAAGGCCTGTAGACCTATTAGTTTGACATCAACACTTCTAAAACTGATGGGAAAACTGCTGGACCACTATATTCGAACGGAGCACTTATCGGCAGTTCTGCTAAACAAGCACCAGGCAAATCTACGGAAACAGCCCTACATACCTTAGTGACACTTATTGAGAAAAAAACCTCGATTTCAAGGAAACAGCAATTTGCGTTTTTCTTGACATCGAGGATGCTTTTGATAATACGTCCTACATATCAATTCACAAGACCCTGGCAAAAAGAGGAGTGGAAAAACCGATAGAGAAGTGGATTCTTGCGATGCTCAAGAGTCGAGAGATCACATCAACGTTGGGAGACACGAAAGCAACTATAACAGCCAATAGAGGTTGTCCCCAGGGAGGTGTGCTATCACCCCTGCTTTGGTCACTAGTGGTGGACAATCTTCTCAATGATCTGACTGAAATGGGTTTCGAGATTGTTGGATATACAGATGACATTGTCCTAATTGTGAGAGGAAAACATGAATCTGTACTAAGCGATCACATGTTTGTTGGACCAGAACCATTTCCAGGTTTATCTACCTGTGCCATTAAACTAGAACTTTCGGTTTGGGTAAGAGACCAACTACTAAACGACTGGCGTAACGAAGAAGGTGCTCGACAAGCTAAGAAATTCATACATCCAGATACAACGAGAACCAAAAAACTAATGGATTTAAAACGTAAAGACTTACGTATAATCACAGGTTTATTTACGGGACATTGTCCTGCTAAGTATCATCTGAAAAAAAAATTGGCAAAATTCAAGATGACAATTGTCGATTCTGTAACTACGAGCCCGAGAACTCGGAACATGTTCTCTGCCATTGTGCAGTACTATTTCTTAGCAGGGAGCAATACTTCGGAAGGCATCTTATGACGCCTAACGAGGTATGGCATACCTGTCCCAGCTACATTAATAATGTACTGCCCGGTTGAACGACACATGTGGACAAACAAACAACTCGCTTCCAACTACATTAGATTCGGGTAATTTGTGGCATGTAGAGCAAACGGGGGCAGCCACAAAAGATAAGCTGAATAGTGGTCGCAGTGGCAAAGTTTTCCGTAACAAAAAAATTAAAATCACGCGAATAAATTATCTTTTTGATGCTCGTATATGTCAGGGTCAGGAGACGTAAATTTACACGAATTTTTCTAGATGGGATTTAACTTTATTTTCTCTCAATTGCTCTACGAACAATTGTAATCAAAGTCTGCCCTTAGCTAAAGTGGTAACAAGTTAGTTTATCATACTGCCCCGAGTTCATTTGTGTTTTCAAATTAAGAATGCATTTTAGATATAAATGATTGGCTTAATGCTATATGAAGTGTCACAGGAGACTCAATATGTCCCTCGCTAAGCTGCAGAGTCGCTGAGTGTATGAGGTTCTTCAACTACAAAAGCGAATACCAACAGCACTCAAGTTGGTATTCGCTTTTGTAGCCGTCTAACGTCTAACGTCTTGTGTTTTTTTATTCAGTTCGTTTATTTGACAGGCACAAATGCGTTAGCTTGGCGGTTCTAAATTCATTTTTTTTACATCTTGGATATCTTAAAAATAAGAGGTTACAATTTTGAAATGTTTTTTAATAAGGGGGATTTTTTACAGCTATCTTAAAACTACGAACACAGAATGCAAAGGTGGTTTATTTCCAACATCGGTGTTGCAGCAGTTATATCTGGGACAAAAGAGAGTAGGCGGACATGGAGTTAGGCAAGAAAACCAAACTTGCCACTTTTAGGCAAACAGAAGATCAGCGACATAACTTAGAGCATCAGGCTATCGAGACGTCAAGACCTGTGGAGAATCGGGTCGCTCTCGCTTTAAATTGCGTGGTAAGGGTGACGGCGGTCACATAGTGGCATTTTGGTGCTGATCGGCTCCACAAGGCAGCACAGGGAACTTCTACAAACGATAATAAAAGAGTATCCCCTCAATTTTATTGATATTTATCATTTTTATGAAAATATAAATAAGGGACATTTAGGGAATATTGCGATTTGCCAGCATATGCCGAACTGGGACATTGGGTGGTCTACCTCGGGAAGATCTTGCGTTTATTCAACGGAAAATTCGATAAACTTTACGGTTCAGTGCAATGGCGCCAATAGAACAATTCTCGACAAACATATGATTACGGCTTAAAAGCCAACTGTCAAAATACTCTTTGAAAGGAAACTCCGGACAAACCGTTACTGACTAAGCACAGTTCAAAGCAGTTAATGAAAAAGAAAACTTTTCTCTTTTGTTTACTACCAACATCTGTGATTGGCGAGTAACGGTTTGTCTGGAATTTTCTTTCAATATAATTTTGACAGTTGGCTTTTAAGCCGTAATCATATGTTTGTCGAGGATTGTTTGCATTTCACATCAATAAATCCAAAAAAGTCTTGTACAAATATTAATTGGAATACAATTTGAGTTCATTATCTGATTTGCAAATTAAAATTGGTTTGTAAATTTATAGAATTAAGGCGAACTTCGAGTTTTCTGTTCTTGTGTTGATGACTTTGCCTTTGAAAACTTTTTTTACGCAGCGGGAAAATATTCTCACCACATCAGCATCAAATACCTAGAAAGATGTTTCTCCATGCGTCCTCCTAATGAAGTTCACATTTTCGAAATGCGACATGAATTTTCAATGGCTGTTTTGCAAGTAAGTGGCGGCAGATCATTTCCCATCGTCCATATGTGATGTTGATTTCAGCGTTGTCACTCATTACCAAGTATTTTAAGTTGTTGTTCAAAATAAATCACATCGTCACGGTTAATTCGTTGAACATTAGCAGCACTGAATGGTTGGCATGGTGAAACTGCATAAAGGCGACTTTCGAAAATATGAACTCCGATTTCACCTTCAACAAAAGTTCAACATAGCGAATGCTCAGTCTTATGCGAGTGCATTTGACCGGAGCACTACTTTCTGCTGCTTTGACTCACTAATCTCGATAGATCAGTACAGTAAGAATACAAATTAAAGGTTTCCAATGTTCTTCGGATAATACAAACAAGATAAAAGAAACTATTTTGTACTTTTTAAAATCTGGACTGAATGTTGGTGCGAAGCAATTCTTTGCATTGTCAGACTGGTTTGGGCGGAACATGAAATCCATTCGGATTGGTCGGATTGCATTATGCCCTATCTTCAAGAAGTGCCATAAATTCGAGTGCAATAACTATTTAGACATAACGATCCTCAATATCGCATACGAGTACCCTGTTCTGTTCAACAGACTTGTTTGAATTGTTTGACGGTGAATGCCAAAATGGACGATAAGAGACTTATCTTGCGATGTCTCTTGTATAAATTTTGGACTCACCTTCCGTTTGCGGATTTCAAGGCAGCATACGATTAATTGAAACGAAACGAACTGGGCAGACAGCGTTTCAGCTAACTATGACGTACCGCAGGATAGGTTACAAATTTAACAGTAGAAAACCTGGACAGATATCGCCCATTAGATCGATTAAAACCAGGTAATGCACTTTCAAATTTGTTGTTTTTATATGGCTCTTGAAGGTGCGATATGAACAGAGCAGTCATTACGACATCTCACATACTTCTGGGATTCGTGGATTACATTATTGCGGTATTCTTCTCACGGTTTTCATAGTCAGTCGAAGCTTCATAGCCTACGGATGCGCTCAAAAATTTCTCTGTAAAAATGCTAATACTCTTTTATTTTGCACGGCCGTGAGTTATGATCGTGAAAGAAGAACACTATCTAGTGCTTGGTGTATTTGAGAGAATATTTCTGTGCTCAATACTTGTTTGCATATTGGAGAAATGAAAATAATAAGAACGAGCTGTGCTAACTACCTTTAGCATTTGAACCGGAAATATCTATATCAAACATAAAAAGTCTCACCGAAACTTTTAACGGATCTCTTAAGGTTTATCTACTAAAACTTCATTTCGGCAAAGCAAACAAGCACTGCTTTCTTAGGCAACAATTAACAATGCAAACTTTCAGCCCGGTTTAAATTCCGAAATTTGCTGTATTGTTTCAAAATTAGCGGGCAGCAGCATAACCCAAAACACAAATTCCGGTTCCGATTACAAAACGAATTATTCCGCGCTATTGTAAGAAGATTCACCGGAACCTGACCAGCGACGACCTTTTTAGGTCACAGACAAATATACCGCTCACCTTGCTGGGATGAAATGAATTCTATTTGTTTGGTAAATTAAAACCAAATTTGAGAAACATTACGTCGACTTATCTGTGACACATCCTGACAAAGTTTCCCTTGCCAACCTGGTGGGGGGTGAGTGTCCAGAGCGTTTCAACATTAGCGTATAGCAAATTAAATTACTGTGCTAAAATTTGGGAGATAACTTTCTCCAATTAGGCGTATTCGCGAAAGCAAATTTTCGCAAACGCTAGCGGCAGGCAGCATTTAACCGAAAGTTACTAGCCACGACGTTGTTTCGCGAAACGTATCTACCGGATGGGGAAAAGTTTGATTCTTGGAAACGAGTCCTGATGGGATTATTTATTGAATTTATTTCGCTCGGTTCGTTTGACAAATTTGACGTTCAGTCCATCACACCTTTGTAATAAGCTTTGTCTTTTCTGCTATTTACTCTCCTTTGGAATTGGTAACGTTTCCCCACTGCCAAACAATGACGCATTCAAACAGGAATAAATAAAAGCCAAGTAACGCTAAAACCCCCATCCCAATGATTTTATGTACCTGAATGGAAAAATACTTGGAAATCGTGCGGAACAGAGGAAACTGCTTCCTGTGAGACGCCGTAAAAAGCAACGAGCCGAGTCGTAAATCAAGTGTCACTTTTCACAACATTCACGACAGCTTCAAACAATCACAGTAATATATCATTTTCGCAATTCTCGGTCGGTTGTTTAGCGCTTTACAACCGATTCGGTGGTGTGTATTTTTCCGTACGATTGTCACGTGACACACGCATCAAACAGCAAAAACTCTTGGGGAGGTTTTAACTTCCGAAGCGCAATTAGTCTAATGGGTAAGACATTGGCAGAAAAGGAACTGATGCTGGTGACGGAGCAATTTTTTTGGGTTGCACGATGGGGGAAGTCAGTTTCTTGGAACAATGAATTTGAGATTCGAAACAAACAATCGCGGGGAGGCGAGAGTGTGTGACAAATGTATCGAACGATTATGCTGCCATGACCAAAGACAACAGCGCAAATAGTAGTCGGAGAGTGGGTTGTCATGGTACGGGAAAAAGACTTTCTATGAAAAATCGCATCGTATCTTCTCAGATCACCATTTTGAAATAGAATGATGAGATTATTTTATTATTTTTCGAGAAAATTCGTACTTCCCTGTATCGAAAAAAGTAGTTAGCTTTGATAAAAAGTGAACGAGTTCATTAATCATGTGTCATAATTCGAAAGTTCTTTCGAAGATTTCAAGTCTCTGCGATAAACTTACTGTGATATTTGGGGTTGAAATGTAAATGTTACTCATACGTCGACAGTGTTCACAATAAAACAATACATTTCCGCGACAAATTTAACCCTTCTAACTTAAAATCGTAGCATTTTTATAAAAAAAAAGATCTAACAAATAACTGTTTTCGGCAAAGTTATTCTGAATTACATTCCTTCCTATGTGACCCAGGAAAACAAAACACAATGTGGTACCATTAAACAGGCTACACTTTGCACATTTAACGAACAATTATTACGTAAGTGCTAAATTTGTGATCACACGGCACATTACAGAAAACCATACTCAAACACTGCTAAGAAAAACGCGTTCATTCGTTTTCGAGCTCTCCATCGAGACAGAGGTTGTTTTTTCTAGTCCGTAGTGCTGTGTGAGGCGATAAAGAATAGTTTTAATCCGCATTCAAGGTTATTTTGCCAGTTCGGTTCGGTCCTCAGTCTTTTGTTCGCGTGTGAGGATTAAACAATAGCCAGCTGTATAAGCTGGATCGGTTCGTCGTTGGACACCAGTTTAAAGCTAAGTGGTTTTTGTCTTTTGTAACACATTTATTGCTTTCTTCCGTCTGCGCGGGCGCTGACCCCGTGCGTTGACGTTTTCTATGGTTCCCTCTCCGGATGGTCAAATGGAAGTTGAATCGGGTTCAACTTCTAAGGCTCCCCCCCGGCCCAAATGCTATCCAGAACTCTCAACTGGTCCATTTGTGGTCTTCTTTCGGCCCAAGACTAAATCACTGAATCTTCTTCAGATTTCTAGAGACCTGACGGAACGGTTCTCGGCTGTGACCGAAATTTCAAAGGTCCGCTCGGACAAGATAAGGGTGTTGCTAGCCAACTCAAAGCAGGCAAACGATATTGCTTGCTGTGAGCACTTTACGAGGGATTATAACGTGTATATTCCGGCTGTAAGAGTACAATCCGAAGGCGTCGTAACCGATGAGAGTTTGACGTGCGAGGATCTGCTGAAGTACGGGGTTGGCCGATTCAGAGACCGCTTACTTCAGCCAGTTAAAATACTTGAGTGCAAACGTTTGCACTCAGTAGTAGTTGCGGGGGATGGTTCAAAAACGTACCCCCAATCAAACTCTTATCGGGTGACCTTCGCTGGTACCGCTTTGCCAAATTTCGTCCTCTTGCACAAGGTTCGTCTGCCTGTGCGTCTGTTTGTGCCGCGGGTCATGAATTGCACAAAGTGTAAACAACTGGGTCACACAGCCACGCATTGTAGCAACAAGGCCCGCTGTGGAAAATGCGGGGAGAATCATCTAGATGATTCGTGCAGTAAGCAAGCCGAAAAGTGTCCTTACTGTGCGGAGAGTCTGCATGATATCTCGGCATGTCCCGCGTACAAACTACGCGGGGATAAACTGAAACGTTCCCTTGCGGGACGATCCAAACATTCTTTCGCAGAAATGTTAAAGAATGCTACGCCACCATCCTCAGCAAACATCTATACTCACTTGCCTCCTGACGAGGGCGAGGCTGGTAACCCACAAGAGGGAACATCTACTAGGGTGCCTAGAATTTATAGGAAGAGGAGGAACACTTCCTCTCGTAAAGTTCCTTGTAAAGGCCAGAAGGTGTCGCTTGAGGGGGCTCCGAAAGTCACATCTATTGGAAGTGTTGCAACCAAACCGAAGCAATTAGCTCCTGGTCTCGGAGGATTAAGCTCAGAGAAGGAGTTCCCAGCACTTCCAGGAACATCAAAAATCCCAAGTGTTCCTTTGTTTCAGTTCGAGAGTAATCACAGCACTGGAATTATAAAACTCTCGGACATAGTGGACTGGATAATAAAAGCTTTCAATATTACTGATCCTATTAAAAGTCTTATGTTAGCTTTTCTCCCTACAGTAAGAACATTTTTGAAGCAGTTGACTGCTAAATGGCCCCTCCTCTCAGCGATTGTATCCTTCGATGGCTAACTCATCGAACGAGGTCACGGATTTGATCACTGTTCTACAGTGGAATTGCAGAAGTATCATCCCGAAAATCGATTCCTTCAAAATTTTAATAAATAATTTGAGTTGCGATGCATTTGCATTATGTGAAACTTGGTTAACTTCCGACATAGAACTCAACTTCCACGACTTTAATATTATTCGCCTGGATCGAGACACCCCCTATGGAGGAGTGCTTTTGGGGATCAAAAAGTGCTATTCCTTCTACAGAATTAACCTTCCCTCGATAACAGGTATTGAAGTTGTCGCTTGTCAAGTAACAACCAAAGGCAAAAGCCTTTGCATAGCTTCCATATATATTCCCCCCAACACCGCGGTTGGGCACCGACGGCTACAAGACATCTTAGAATCCCTGCCAGCACCGCGACTAGTTTTAGGAGACTTTAACTCTCACGGTACAGCATGGGGTTGCCTCTATGATGATAACCGGTCTTCCTTAATTCAGGATCTTTGCGATAACTTCAATTTGACAATTTTAAACACGGGTGAAATGACACGGATTCCTGCTCCTCCAGCGCGCCCGAGCGCCTTAGACTTGTCCCTTTGCTCAACATCGCTGCGGTTAAATTGCACGTGGAAGGTAATTCCTGATCCCCACGGCAGCGACCATCTGCCGATTGTAGTCTCAATCAATAACGGTTCAAGGCCATTGAAATCAATCAATATTTCGTATGACCTCACACGAAATATCGATTGGAAGAGCTATGCTGCCGCGATATCCGACAACATCGAATCTACCCAAGAACTTCCTCCGGAGGAAGAGTACAGCTTTTTGGCTGGCTTGATTCTCGACAGCGCGAATCAAGCTCAGACTAGGCCAGTACCCGGCGCGAACATACAAAAACGTTCTCCCAATCCCTGGTGGGATAAAGAGTGCTCAGACGTGTACGCAGAGAAGGCCGCCGCGTTTAAGACCTTCCGGAACGACGGGTTACCCGCTAGTTTTCGACATTACGCGACGTTAGACAAGCGAATGAAGAGTTTGATGAAAGCCAAAAAACGCGGTTATTGGCGCCGGTTCGTCGACGGATTAACGAGAGAAACATCGATGAGCACTCTTTGGGGAACAGCCCGACGTATGCGAAATAGAAACAGTACTAATGAGAGCGTGGAATATTCAAACCGTTGGATATTCGATTTCGCCAAGAAGGTTTGTCCGGATTCCGCCCCGGCACAGAAGATTTACCGCGCCGCGTCTCCTCACAATAGCGCGAACGAAACACCTTTTTCGATGGTGGAGTTCTCACTTGCTCTCTTGTCGTGTAACAATAAAGCTCCGGGGCCAGACAGAATCAAATTCAACTTGTTGAAGAATCTGCCTGACTCTGCCAAGAGACGCTTGTTGAACTTATTTAATAAGTTTCTTGAGGCTAACATTGTCCCACACGATTGGAGGCAAGTGAAGGTCATCGCCATCCAAAAACCAGGAAAACCAGCCTCCGACCATAATTCGTATCGTCCGATCGCAATGCTATCCTGTATCCGGAAGTTGTTCGAGAAAATGATCCTATCCCGCCTCGACAATTGGGTCGAAGCAAATGGCTTACTGTCAGATACACAATTTGGCTTTCGCAAAGGCAAAGGGACGAACGATTGTCTTGCGTTGCTCTCAACTGAAATTCAAATGGCCTATGCTAGCAAAGAGCAGATGGCATCAGTGTTCCTAGATATAAAGGGGGCTTTTGATTCAGTTTCGATCAACATTCTTTCAGAGAAGCTGCATCAGCATGGTCTTTCAGCGACTTTAAACAACTTTTTACTAAACTTGTTGTCGGAAAAGCACATGCATTTTTCGCATGGTGACTTATCGACATCACGATTTAGCTACATGGGCCTTCCCCAGGGCTCATGTCTAAGCCCCCTGTTATACAATTTCTACGTCAACGACATTGATGAATGTCTTGACAATTCCTGCACGTTAAGGCAACTTGCAGACGATGGCGTGGTGTCTGTTACGGGACCCAAAGCTGTCGATCTACAAGGACCATTACAGAATACCTTGGACAATTTGTCTGCATGGGCTATTAAGCTGGGTATCGAATTCTCCACGGAGAAAACTGAGCTAGTTGTATTTTCAAGGAAGCGTGAACCAGCACAACTACAGCTTCTATTAATGGGTCAAACTATCGCTCAGGTCTTCACAGTAAAATATCTAGGGGTCTGGTTCGACTCGAAAGGTACTTGGGGATGCCATATTCAGTATCTGAAACAGAAATGCCAACAAAGGATCAACTTTCTTCGTACAATAACCGGAACATGGTGGGGTGCCCACCCAGGAGACCTAATTAGGTTGTATCAAACAACGATACTGTCGGTACTGGAATACGGATGCTTCTGCTTTCGCTCCGCCGCGAACATACATTTCATCAAACTCGAAAGAATTCAGTATCGTTGTTTGCGTATCGCCTTAGGGTGCATGCAGTCGACCCATACGATGAGTCTCGAAGTGCTGTCGGGCGTTCTCCCGTTGAAAAATCGATTTTGGGAACTCTCATATCGATTGCTCATTCGATGCGATATCTTGAACCCGGTGGTGATTGAAAATTTCGAAAGACTTGTTGAGCTCAATTCTCAGACCCGTTTCATGTCCCTGTACTTTGACTACATGGCGCAGAATATTAACCCTTCTTCTTACAATCCCAACCGTGTGCATTTCATAAATACTTCTGAATCTACTGTTTTCTTCGACACATCCATGAAGGACGAGATTAGTGGAATTCCGGACCACATACGCCCACAAGTGGTTCCAAATATTTTTTATAATAAATTCCGAGAAGTCGACTGTTCTAAGATGTTTTATACTGACGGATCAAACCTCGAAGGGTCCACTGGCTTCGGTATTTTCAATCAAAAGTTCACCGCCTCCTACAAACTCAGTGACCCTGCTTCAGTTTACGCCGCAGAACTAGCTGCCATTCAGTATACCCTTGGCGTCATTGAAACATTACCCGCAGACCATTACTTCATCGTCTCGGATAGTCTGAGTTCTATTGACGCTATTCGCTCGATGAAACATGGAAAGCATTCCTCGTATTTTTTGGGGAAAATACGGGAGCTACTGAGTGCTTTATCTGACAAATCTTTCCAGATTACCTTGGTGTGGGTCCCTTCTCATTGCTCCATTCCGGGCAATGAGAAGGCAGACTCCTTAGCTAAGGTGGGTGCCTTAGAAGGAGACGTTTACGAAAGACCAATTTGCTTCAGCGAATTTTTCAGTATTACTCATCAGAGAACCCTCGAAAGTTGGCAAACTTCGTGGAGCAGTGGAGAGCTGGGAAGGTGGCTACATTCGATAATCCCTAAGGTATCGACGAAACCTTGGTTCAAGGGGATGGATGTGGGTCGTGACTTCATTCGTGTGATGTCCCGACTCATGGCAAACCATTACACGCTGGATGCACATCTCCGGAGTATTGGGCTCGTGGATAGTGGTATCTGCGCTTGTGGCGACGGCTATCACGACATCGAGCACATTGTCTGGGCGTGCACCGAGTACAGTTCCGCTAGGTCGCGGCTAATGGATACCCTGCGGGCCCGAGGAAGACCAACCAACGTCCCGGTTCGAGATGTGCTGGCAAGCCGCGATGTTCTCTATATGTCCCTTATATACACCTTTGTGAAAACCATCAATATACAAGTCTAACTGCCCCTTGTTATCTCCTTATCATTCTCAGAACGCTCTTCCACCTGCATCAAACCATCTGTATCGAAGGAGCCAACAAACACGGGACCTACGGCACGAACATAACACGCTTAACTCGAAATGTAGCCGATCCACATCTGAGCCGTACTACGAAATCGTCTGGAAAAAACCCCTGCCATCTTGAGGAGGACCACCCGGCGTCCCAGTACATGATTCCCCTGATGAAGGCCACCCGAGTTTGTAATCCATCCGTTGATCTCACGATGCCTGAAACTGAAATAATTTTCTCTCCCTGCCATCTTTGTCTACCCTCCCTCCCCTGACTCTTATACCCAGAAGTAACACCCCTACCCCCCCCCCCCCAATATCATCACGAAGCATTTAGCTCTTCTTGTCTCTTCTAGTTTTAACTATTATATTATATAATCTCGTTGAAATTGCCCAACTCTACTACCCACAAAAATAACTATAATTACGAATCTTTACAAAATTCAATCATGCCCTCTAGTTATTCCTAGTTTTAAGTTAGTCGTAAAAAATTGTCCCCCTTAGTTAAACATTATTTGCTCCAATAATCTCACTGATAAAAATGTCAAACCATATTGCCACAAAAACTAAATGACCCCCCTAATCTTACGAAAACAATATTATCCCCTTGTGTAGATATATAAGATAGCTATAAAATCGCATTAGTTTCGTTTTAAAAAATCAATATGTAATCCCCTAGTTTTAAGCAATTTAAAATGTAAAACAAAACAAAATTGGCACCATTAAGCTAACGCAACGTGCCTTATCAAATAAACGATTTGAATAAAAAAAAAGAAAAACGCGTTCAGGCCATTATGACCGCAAAAGCCGCATACAGTATCTCAAAATCAACAGCACGCATCATAAACGAGGGATCATTTGCGAAACTCGACAGGTAACCTGTAAGGGTGAGAAACAATTAAGACCATCTGATCGCAAGAGTCAAGGCAGCAATAATGTTGGCAATACTAATATCAGCTTACATACGTCGGTTAAACTTTCGAATGAGTAAAATGCTCAACATTTGTGATTGACACCCTGCATCAGTGCCTATACAGTCGGTTCCGGTACGTTTTCTTAGATTTTTCCACTTCCTCATCATTTCCTTTTCGTCCTTTGTCATTCATTTGGTCCTTCGAAGTTCGTGCTTAATCATGGCCAATAGGTTTCGATCGCATGGAGCTCAGGACAGTTTGGTGTGTTCCTGGCACAATATCCACCGAATTATCCGCATACAACTTCTATACAATTTTGAAGTAGTGGCATGAAGCCAACTTAGGCCAAAACAACTGCTTTTGATCGTACTGCCTTTGTAACGGCAAAAGCCGTTTTTGGAGACACTCAGTTTTATTAAATCTCATATTTCAGCCTTTGATCAGGAATGGTTCACTACTTTTTCCACAAATGCTAAAGGCCTGCCAAATCAGATACTTTGAAACGATTTTCGACAGCTTCTTCCTTACCCGAAAATATTCCTATCCTAGCAACTACTTGACATCCACTTTGATATTGGTCTCATCATCAATGACGCAGCATCGGTATTTGGTTAGTAACGTCGTGTAGAGTTTTAAGTCCCGCGTTTTGGCAACACTTTGCTCGTGTTCCTCCCGATTTCGGAAGTTCTGCATCTCATACGTTTTCAATCAGGCCCACTAGACGAAACTTTGCGAAACATCTAGTCTGCTGGCCAAATCCCGTTTCGAAATATTCGGACTCCGCTTGAAATCAATGCTCTGTCGGTTTTTCCGTGTTCTTCCTGGTGTTCGTCCAGCTCCTGCCGTGTGACAAACTGTCATCCGCTCAAGGAACCATTGAGACGATCGAATGATGTGTATCGATCAGTTCACCTAAGACGCGATGCGACAATCCAGGATTTTGCATGTGAGTGAAAAAAAATTCATACGCGAACACTTTGCTGATTTTCTTCCATCTCGACCGGAATCTCACTGACAACTGCTAAACTTAGAGAATGATAACAGCGCAGTCTAAAGAGAAACAGGGAAATTTTTGTTATTTTGGTCAAGTAAACTGGAAAAAATTAATAAAGTTAATGAAATAAATAAAATCAATAAAATGGTAAAAATTAATAAAATTAATAATATAACACAAGTAGCAATTGAACTTTTATAGCACGCTGCAGGTGCAATCTAAGTTTTATGAGTGGCTATAAAACTACCATAAAAGCTCAATTGTTACTAGGGTAATATAAATATAAAAAAATAACTAAGTGAAAAAAATGAAAAAAATTAATCGTTGTATAAAAATAAAATTAATGCAATAAATTAAATGAGTAAAATGGGTTTTTAAAATTTTTAAAATTTAAAAGAAAAATAAAATAAATGATGATGTAGTGAACCCCCCATCAGTGCAAGGGCTACGCCAGTGGCTGCATTTGCTTATTACAGCAAAGCCAAATATTACTAGCAAACGACTTTCAATTTATCGCTGTATGAAGAGCCAAACAGGGTTGGATCCATAAGCAGAAGTTCTTATGCGCACTCCACAGGGACAAAGGATCTCCTTCCAACAACGAAATCCCGGCGTTTGAATAGCGGAATTTGCAAACACTCAGGGGATTAAATACACTAAATGAGCGCCGATTTCTTCCTTTCGGGAAGAAATCAAAAGTTTTACTGTAATGTTAAAATCCAACTGATAGAAACATTACATTAAGGCGGAGCTGGTGAATGGAACGATGACCTCGGAACATGTCTGGCGCTGTACACGACATGGGTCATCGGAAAGTCAATTGAGCTAACACCTACCTAAATCCATGAACCAAGTTATTTGCATGAATATGTTTAAATACATGCAAACATTTTTTTTCTGTAAATCACTAATGGGAGTTAGGATGGTTAACACACACACATACACGAGGATACAAGGTAACCTCGGATTGGCCGTCAAGGAATGGAGAACCTTGGAGCAGAAAGCGGAGGTAACCGGAAAGGAGCTGTTGATGGCCAAGAAGTCCTTGGAAATAAGGCAAACAGTGGAACCACCGAAAGTGAGGGAATCTCACGAGGTGAAAGTCAAACCCCAGGGGACGTCCCTCTCCACATCGAAGAAACCAAGAACTTCTCCAGGTGATGCAAGACCAGGAGGTTCCAAGAAACACAAGGAGGCTCCCGGTGTAGAGAAGGAAGCAGCCACCAACGTGGATAAAAACATCAAATGGGAAATCGTCGGCAGCACAAAACGGAGGGCGAACAATAAGGATAGGTCCGAAAAGCGAAAGTTTTTAAAAGTGCTGAAGCACTCATAGTCAAAGCTAACGATGACTCATACGAGAAGGTACTGCGCGCAATGAGGACAAACCCGGTACTCAAGGAGCTGGGCTCAGATGTCAAGAAAATCAGGCGCACCGGCACCGGAGAGATGATTCTGGAAACGAAAAAGGATCCGAAGTCAAACAGCTCTACTTATAAAGAGCTCACCGAGAAAGCTATGGGTGAAGCGGTGAAAGTAAGAGCCTTGTGCGCGGAGGCAACCATTCAATATAAGGACCTAATAATGAGGAAGGGATCTTTCGGCACGGAAGCGACTTCATTTAGGTTTCCAATCGAAGCAACGAACAAGGCACTTAAAATGGCGAAGATCAAAGTTGGCTGGTCGGTATGTCCATTGAGTATCTCTCAGAGACCGAAAGTGTGCTTCAAGTGTCAAAAGTTCGGTCACCTGGCGAGCAACTGCAGTGGACCTGACAGGACAGCAAATTATGCAGAAGGTGCGGGGAAGAAGGCCACATGGCAAAAGACTGCCGGCAGGCTCCGACATGTCTGATCTGCGCAACCGAAGAAGGTAACAACCACGTTATAGGAGGCCCACGATGTCCGGCCTTCAAAAAGACGACTGCAATGAAGTCCCAGTGGAGGTAACGCAAATCAACCTCAACCACTACGACACAGCACAACACTTGCTGAGGCAATCTGTAGCGGAGTCTAAATGCGATACAGTTATCATTTCGGAGCCTTGCCGTATCCCGGCCAGCGATGGAAACTGGATAGCTGATAACGCGATTTGCACGACAGGGAGATATCCATTTCAGGAAGTGGTCTATCGTGCAGATGAAGGTTTCGTAATCGCCAAAATCAATGGAGTGTTCTTCTTCAGCTGCTACGCACCTCCGCAGTGAACGACCGATCGATTCACAGAAATGCTCGGTAAGCTGAGAGAAGAGCTTATCGATCGAAGACCTGTCGTTATAGACGGCGATTTCAACGCTTGGGTAGTAGAATGGGACAGCCGCTTTACCAACTCTGGAGAGTCTACTGCAAAGCTGAACGTAGAAGTTGCAAACGATGGTACAACCAGCACATACCGCCGTTGCGGACGACATTCAAATATTGGCGTTACCTTTTGCAGACCCGGGCTGGTTGAAAGTTTAAATTGGAGAGTGTGCGAGGGGTACACCCACAGCGGCCACCAAGCGATCCGGTACACTATCGAAAGCAATAGGCAGTCGTAAGCGCGTGCGATCCAATCAAACGAACGGAGGTGGAAAACAACGAAGTTCGACAAGGGAGTCTTCGTCGAGGCGTTGAGACATTGACTTCAGTGCAGACGAAGTGATAACAGAATTAGCAAGAACGTGCGATGCAACTATGCCAAGAGATGGTAACCAAGGTACTGTCGCCGCCCAGGGGCGTGAAGATTCGGTGTAGACTAGGTCCATCGCCAGGGATTAGATCGAGTTGATCGTGTCGAATAGCTAGCAGTGGGTCGTTGGG
Source organism: Topomyia yanbarensis (assembly GCF_030247195.1). NCBI lineage: Eukaryota > Metazoa > Arthropoda > Insecta > Diptera > Culicidae > Topomyia > Topomyia yanbarensis. The sequence goes on from NC_080671.1 coordinate 455,315,394, forward strand.
GCGCCAGTGAACCGGAAGCTACGATCCACCCGGAATTGCAGGACGGATCTCAGCACCTGCTGGCTGGTCCGCTGAGTAGGCTAGGTCCACCGCCGGGACTAGATCGAGCAAAGGGAGCGGAGAGCTAAATAGCTCACAGAAAGGTTTATCGGTATCGGGAGCAATCTACCGCCTGGGAAGTCACGATAGGGTCGATTCGCCGCAGTGGACTTCCCGACAGATTCGTGACGAAAATGGGAGCTGATTGGCTCACGAAACAAACATCGGTAGCGAGTAAAATCCCGTTGCCGGAGAACTCTCAGTCGGAGTAGGATAATATCCGAGTTGATCTCGATAAAGCTGGGAGCGAGTATCGGCGTCGGGGAACTACCGGTCGGAGTAGGGTGAGTACACCTCTGGAGACTATCCATGTAGATCGTGATATGGCTGGGAGCTGAATGACTCACGAATGAAACTTGGGCTAAATGGCTCAAGGAATCAGCACCTAAACGGCTCACGAGGACGAGAGCTAAACGGCGACGTAATAGATGAAGACAAGAAGCGAGAGAAGAGTCGAGAGTTAAATCATAGCTCATAGGTCGAGTCACTCCATAAACCAAGTGAGGTTCCGAGATAGAGCTGAAGAAAGAGGTGCGACGAAAGCACAACGATATCCCCCCCCCCCCCACACGAAGTAATACCTTGCCGTAGTTCCGTGGGGAAGAAAGCGTAAAAAGTAAGGATTGTGAGTCCCACACAGTGCCAATACACTACTGGCCAGGCTTTTGAAGCTTTTTAAACCTTACTATAAAAAACACACGCACATATACTACGAAGATCAAATAACTTACAGGTATCCCCTTGGCGTAGAAGAAATTCTTTGGAAGCGATTTGTTTAGCTTCATACATACCATGCGTCATAATTCCAATTTTTATAACGAACACCCTTGAAATACACTATAACTTCGCACAATATCAGATTGCACTATTTCTTACAATTGCATACATGGACGTATTGCCTTGAATTAATTTTGTTCACTGGCGCTACCATGAGGTAGAATTTTGCTTTTTCAAATGAGAAAAAAAATATTTTTGCTACTCCACAACTTTGTACAACATTAAAATGTTACATCTCTTACCGTTGTACAGATAGGAGTATTCCCTTTAAATTTGAATTTAAATCGAAAGGCTTACTACCGCCACCATACGGAGAAATCCTGAAACTTTCAAGTGAAAACAAAAAGTCCCTTTTTTCCTCTACATTTTTGTGGAACTTTCTATCTGTCATCGGTTCAGAGATACATGAGTTTTTCCAAACTTTGCCCCACCTTTACACGTGGTTCACATACATAAGATAAGCGGAGTACGCCCTTTGCGAATGTAAAGCAGCAGTAATCAACTTTAAACATTGATAAGTCTTTAACGGTTGGTTGAATTGACTTGCATTCTCCGGCAAACTTCAAAAGCTTAACTCCTTCCTCAGTCTGTCTTTGTATGTTTACAGCGACCTCTAGCGGTGATTTTGTGAACTGCGAGTGTTTCCCCACATATTTCGGCAAACATCCTATTCAAGCTTTAAGTTCTTTGGGGAAGGGGTTAGGGTTAACTGATTTCGCCTAAATTTGGACAGTGTCATTTTTCCATGATTTGAAACGACGCTAGAGGTTTAGGTTGTGTGGATTTTTTTCATATAAATCATTGTCATGCTACTGTTCATGTACACCAAAAATAATATCATTAAATTTATACACTTCTAATTAATCTCTTTGAATCTTTTTCTCTTTATTCGGCATACTATGATTCTTTTTATTACTATATCCTAAGCTAGATTCATACTAACCGTCACTAACACAATTAATTGCATATTATCTCAAACACGTACAAATGTACAAACGCTCGTGCCTTCGCGATAACACAAACCTGGTCACAAATGCGAACATGCAATTGCAATAATCCACGCATAACTAAGCGCGCTCTCTCGCCAACATTAAATCACTCCGGTAATTAAGTGAACGTTGAAGCACCTATAAACCTACAAACGCGGTCTAAATCATTAACCCACCGCTCGCAAGATCATGAATCGGTCACTTCTGGAAGTCTCTATCCTCGGTCCTAGCAGCCAAGACGCATGCCTTCAGCTGGAACAATAAAAAAATGACGCTCATATTCACTAGACAACACGTTGGCGGCATGACAAGGAACTCTAGTGATACAGGAAAACTGATTCTCTTCCAGTATCAAACATAAACAAATTAAGCACCAGATTCACTGTCCGCGCGCGATCATTCAAGAACACAAGCGAACATGCGAATAGCCACAGGATAATAAAATCGAATTTATGCACACGAAGTTACATACACGCTAGCGCAAGCGACAAACACGTTAACATACTAACGCTCGAGTCCTTCGCGATCATCCTCGCACACCTACGCCGGCGATCTCGCAAACTTGAAAACACCCCGGTGACTAAGTGTAGCACTTATAGATTTACAAACGCGGTTCCTAAAGAGAACTTACGCGATCATGAATCGGTCACTTCCGGAAGTCTCTATCCTCGGTACTAGAAGTCTAGGTCCATACCTTCAATTGGACCAATTAAAAAAGAAAGCGCTCATATCCATTAGACAACATGGCGACATGACCGGGAACTCTAGTGATATGGATTCCCTGTCAGAATATGAACTGTACACCGAAAACTAAATATCGGAATGACGGTCCGCGTGACCATCCAAGAATACACGCGAATATGTGAATTGCCACATGGTTATAACATCGAATCTATACACGCGAAGTCACATGCGACAAACACGTTTACATAACGCTTAAGCCCTTCGCGATCATTCACGCATCCCTAGCACTTCGTAATACCCCCGTAATAAGGTAAACGTTTCAGTACTTACGAAGTTACAACGTGGTCTCAAATGCCTTAGCTGAATCGTTCACCGAAAATTCAGTATCAGAACACACGCAAATTTGCGAAAGGACACACGGTCATAAAATAGAATTTACAGTAATCAGTACTGAGGGATTTCCTTCCGATTAGTGAACAATCTTTTAATAAATAAAATTCCGGACTAAAGGACACATATTTTTTGTATTGTTTAAAAATTCATGAATTCTGAAATAAATCCTATAAGCTTTGTGTGCTCAAATATGATATTTGCTTAATCATGCTAATCGAGTTCCAATGGTTTTGCAAGATTGCAAGTCAAAAGAGCGTTTTAATTTATGCTTTTTGTAGATAAATGAGTATTTTTTTTTGCACACACCTCACATGTTAACAAGCAAAATTACTGGTGTGCCTTTTACCGTAGTTTCAAGGATCTAAATAGATAAATAATTAGTTGTTCTCACTTGTCTGATAATATTGCCGAATTTTTTTTTAATGTATTATATTATTGAAAATAATATAAATAAGCCATTTCGACAAATCGCCTGCCCGATCAGATGATTTGCAGCGAATTTCGACATTTTCTTGTATTTGTATTTAAATAATTGAAATCCAACTGACACTGAGTCTTAATAAACTAAACTTAAAAGAAATGGTCTTAAATGGCAACAAACGGTTACGAAACTGTGTAGAACTAATAACGAAGTCGATATAATCGTTGAAGCGACGGGTCATTTCTAATATCGGTCTGTTGGCAGCGTAGTTGGTGTTGCGCTGCATCAGTGTTCGAGAACGGAGGACACGGGTTGGTGCGTCGAGGTTCATACGACACGAAAAGTGCCTGCGACACGTGTGTACGATTTTCTAAAATGTGTAATCATTCGTTATCGAGCACTCAGTCGAGATAGAGGTCTTTTGTTGTCGGTCCGTACACTCTATAGGGACAAATAGTGCTAATCCGCATTCAAGGTTATTTCGCACACTCTACGCATAGTCGAGTATTTTTCCCTTCTTTTGTGTTTCTGTTTCTGAGTACCGTTAGCCGGTCAGTGACAAGTGAAGCAGTGTTCTTCTAGTAAGCCGTCTGGATACCGTTACCTATACAAGTTAAGTATTAGTTTACGTTTCTTGGTTGTCTTAATAACGTGCACTCGGCAATAGGCCCGTGCAAAAATGACTTCCCCTGACGGCGGTTCATCTCAAGGTGAGATGGACGTCGAAACAAAATCGGCTCCCCGGCTCAAAGTATATCCGAGTTCGGCCACCGGGCCATTTATGATCTTCTTTCGGACCAAAGAAAAAAAGTGTTTGAATCTGTTGTAGATTTCTCGGGTTCTGGCGGATCGGTATTCGGCCGTGACAGAGATATCCAAAAATTCGCCCTGATAAGCTTTGGGTGGTTGTTAACAGTTTGACTCAGGTAAACGATATTGCTGGCTACGGTCCCTTTACGAAGGAGTACAGAGTGTATATTCCAGCTAGCAGGGTTGAAGTCAGTGGGGTCGTTTCCGATTCGAGTCTGAATTGCGAGGACCTGCTAAAATATGGGACTGGCTGTTTCAAAGACCCCATGCTTAAGCCAGTGAAGATCCTGGAGTGCAAACCTTTGCATTCAGCATCAGTCGCAGCTGACGGCAAGAAAATATACGTCAACTCAGACTCGTATCGGGTGACCTTCGCCGGCTCTGCTCTACCTAACTACCTTCTCTTTGACAAGGTTCGTCTACCTGTTCGCCTCTTTGTGCCGCGTGTCATGAACTGTACTAATTGCAAAAAATTGGTACACACAGCCTCCCATTGTAGCAATAAATCCCGTTGTGGGAAATGCGGTGGGAATCATGCGGATGATTCCTGTGGTAGAGATGTCGAAAAGTGCCTTCGATGACTAATTCATCGAACGAGGTCACGAATTTAATCACTGTTCTACAGTGGAATTGCAGAAGCATTATCCCGAAAATCGATTCGTTTAAAATCTTACTAAATAATTTGAAATGCGATGCATTTGCCCTATGCGAGACATGGCTCGCTTCAGAAATAAACCTACACTTCCACGATTTTAATATTATTATTTAATAATTATTATATTGGATCGAGAAAATTCTTACGGAGGAGTACTTTTTGGGGATCAAAAAGTGCTATTCTTTCAATCGAATCGACCTCCCCTCGACACCAGGCATTGAAGTTGTCCCTTGCCAAACCAGAATTAAAGGCAAAGACCTTTGCATTGCTTCCACCTACATCCCCCTAGAGCCTCTGTTAGCCACCGACGGCTTTGTGATATTGCGGGACTCCTCCCCGCACCGAGGCTAGTTTTAGGTGACTTCAACTCCCACGGTACGGCATGGGGTTTCCTTCATGACGATAATCGATCTACCCTACTCCATGAGCTTCGCGACAACTTCAATATGACTATTTTGAATACGGGTGAAATGACACGGATTTCTGCCCCTCCAGCGCGACCGAGCGCCTTAGACCTGTCCCTCTGCTCGACATCGCTGCGGTTAGATTGCATGTGGAAGGTAGTCTCTGATCCCCACGGCAGCGACCATCTGCCAATCGTAATTAATATTGCTAACGGTTCAGGGCCACCGAATACAATCAATGTTTTGTATGACCTCACACGAAATATTGATTGGAAGAGCTACGCGTCCGCGATATCCGACGAAATCGAATGCACTCAAGAGCTTCCTCCGGAGGTAGAGTACGGGTTCCTGGCTGGCTTGATTCTCGATACCGCGATTCAAGCTCAGACTAAACGCGTACCAGACGCGAACTCACGCAAGCGTCCTCCCAATCCATGGTGGGACAAAGAGTGCTCAGACGTGTACGCGGAGAAGGCAGCTACGTATAAGATCTTCCGGGACGACTAGCTACCAGCTAGCTACCGACAGTACGCGATGGCGGAAACGCGCATGAAGAGTTTGATAAAAGCCAAAAAACGTAGCTACTGGCGCCGGTTCGTCGACGGACTAACGAGAGAAACATCGATGAGCACTCTTTGGTGTACGGCCCGGCGCTTACGAAACCGAAACAGTACCGTCAAACGGGGTAACTTGCAACACTTCAACATGTTTCTGTTCAGATTAATTTAACAACGCTAATAGTGTTTGCAATTTAGCACAATAGTTGTCAAAAGCCAGCATATGTTACAAGATAATCATGTACTACCAGTCAATATTTTCGGTTTTTTAGCGCGACAGGGTAATCTTCTGTATTTCGAGATATTTCAATAAAAAAGAAACTGAATTGTCGTGCTTTGGTCCACTTCAATGATAAGAGCATTTTATTTGTATCTCATACGTACAGATCGAGTATACAACAGCAAACGTTACTGTTTGATACATGTTTGTTTACCCTCTCAAATATATGCCAGATAACGATTTAACTATATTAACTACCCATGTGGGGTAACATGCAACAGTATTTTGTCTTATTATTATTATGCCTCTAGCCATCTGGCTGATTGAGAGTTTCAAATAACAGTCTATATAGCATTTTGAATCAAATTTTAAAGGTACAACCTACAACTAGAATATGAAATTGCTCCTTAAATACACAACAGTACCAGGAAGTCGTCTTTACGTGAACTTGCTTCTCTAGCAATGCTAGAAAATGCTCAATTTCTATCTTCTTATACTCAACTCAGGAGCGGATCCAAAAAAATTTTTCGGAAGGGGTCCGAAATTTCGATTTTGAAATATTCAATGTACAATACGTAATATCTAATACCCTTTTTTAATTAAAATCAGTTTTGGTTGTCGAATCTGGTTTGGAATGATTTGGAATTTAGAACGAATTTAAAATAGAAACTATTTTAAAATTTCTCAATGAGATAAAAAAATTTCGGGGAGGTCCGGATCCCCAGAATTCTTCCCCTGGATCCACCACTGACTCAACTGGATTGTTGTAGCATTTATAATAGTTCGATTGCATGGAAAAGATAGTCGTTGACAGTGTAAATTAATAGGTTATCTGTTTTTAATAATATCTGAAGACAACAAAGATATGATATAA